>NC_134404.1:343475057-343805557 GCF_038048845.1 Mixophyes fleayi | reverse complement strand
ACGGACGCAGTCACCCGCTGTAGTGTGGTGTAGTCACACAATACAGGGGATGTAATACGACTACACACATTTATTGAAATCTCAGGTGTTTGTGGTGTAAAGCCTGAAATTAAGATAAATCACGTCTGACCTTTATCTACCTTTAATGTGATCTTACAGCCATCAAAATTCAAGTGAAAAACAAATAGAGAAGTTTAGGAAAAAGTAGTGGAAATAAAAATACTACAGTACCCTGGTTGCATAAATGTTCACACCCATTGAGTAGTTCTTTGTGGAAGCACCTTCTGTTTATATTATAGTAGTGAGACCTTTTGAATAAGTCTCTATCAGCTTCACAAATCTATCAAGCTGTGAGTTTTCTGGTGGGTTTGAAAAAGTGGAGATGTTGCCTATAGCAACCAATCAGATTCTTGTTATCATTTATTTAGTACATTCTACAAAATGACAGCTAGAATCTGATTGGTTGCTATAGGCAACATCTCCACTTTTCAAACCTGCCGGAAACTCGCAGCTTGATACATTTACCCCCAGGACTTTTTAATTTTATCCCGATTTTCTCTGAAAGTCCATCGCGTTGGGAGGGGTCTCTGTGTACAGCCTTCTCTGGGTCATTCCACAGGTTTTCACTGGGATTGAAGTCTGGGTTCTTACTAGGCCATTCCTTCTTCATTTTCTGAAGCCAATCATTGGCTGACTAGGAGGTGGTCTATAGATTATCCCATCAGAAGGTGACATTAATCTCACTCTTCAACTTTCTGACTTTCCCACTGGTTCCGCCACAGCAGGGCGGGCGCCGCCCATATCTGTAACCCCCGCGTACTACAGCTGTCACTTTCTGGGAGGTCTCACTGATTTGTCAAATAATACCATGTGACCTGTGGACCTGGAGATAACATTGACACAGAAACTTCAGCAAGACTACAATTCCTATAAAGTGTGAAGTTTAGGCTGGTCCTGCAACATCCCAGATCTGGTCGTGTGAGAGGATGTGTTTGATGAAGAACAAAGACATCTGTAAAACACGCAGGGTTTAGTGTTACCGTCACATTGATGAAATATGCAGAAATGTTAAATGTATTTATGTATCTATTATTTAAAGAACCCCTGGATGGACCAGGGGACAGAGTGGTCTGAATAGAACACACAAGATAAATACATTGTGACACTTTGTATCACTTTTTCTTACCTTTTTTCACACAATCTGTATTTTATTCATATTTGACTACATGAGCAAGAAACAGGACCTGATATAGGTCATATGATTTTATGAAGCTATGGAATATGTTGGCGCTATATAAATTCATGATGATGATGATGATGATGTAACTAATAAATGTTTATTTAATTTTAAAAGATATAGCAGATTACAGCGCATTCCGGTTGAGAATTCTCCTCTAGTAGAATTAGCGTCAGCTAATGTTAGAAGGACACCGTCTCTAAAGAGCTATATAATGGCTAGAGATGGTCACTGACCCCCCTGTTTTGGTTTTGGACTCGGTTTTGGATCTGGATTACCGTTGTGTTTTGGTTTTGGTTTTGCAAAACCGCCATTGCGTGTTTTGGTTTTGGTTTTGTTTGGTTTTGTTTTGCTATTTTGTTGGAAAATCAATGTTTTTGGACCTAAAATAACCCAATTTAGTGCTCCAATTGTTTTAGAGATAAGTAATCTAATTGTAGAGGTAATAAATCATCCAAAAACCAATTTAATTCTTCGTTGGTGGGCCTTCATTTATTCTACACACAAAACAGATTGCCTTCCTCTCCATCTATGCATATTGGCAATGCAGCCATCGTCTTTTGATGTATATTACACCCTACACTTATAGTTAAATATGTAAAGAAATGGACAAAGCCAGTTTGGTTTCTGGCTCTCTAGGCCCCCCTCCACTTGTCGAAAATACAAAAAAATTCAGCCGTTATAGACTGTACAATATTAATTGACATGGAGAAAGCAAGTTTGGTTTCTGTCTCTCTAGGCCCCCCTCCACTTGTATAAAATATCAAAAAATTCAGCCGTTATAGACTGTACAATATTAAGAGAAATGGACAAAGGCAGTTTAGGGTCACTCTGTCTATGACACCCTACCCTTAAGGAGAAATTGCCCAAACAGCAGCCTTTCAAGACGGTACGTGATATGGAAATGTCACAACTCCCTTTCCTCTTTGGGAGTAGATTGCACCCTACACTTACATAGAAAGTTTTAAAAAGATGTTATCGTCATCATCTTCAGCTTCATCCTCACCCTCATCAGGGTGTACGTCATCATCACAGACTATCAATTCATCGCCGCTTGAATCTGTAATTAGAGAACAGTCAGTGCTTGGATGTCTTGGATGGTGAAGGCCTTCCTCGTGGAAGATGTAGTTCATTTTTATAAACATCATTTTCTCCACATTTTTGGGAAGTAACCTTCTACGGCGATCACTGTCTAAGTTCCCTGCTGTGCTGAACACTCGTTCAGAGTACACACTGGAGGGTGGGCAGCTTAGGTATTGCAAAGCAAGTTTGTACATGTATTTCCAAATGGCCTGCTTTTCTTCCCAGTAAGGAAAGGGACTGTCTGACATTTCCATAGCAACTACCTCTTGAAAGTAATCCTCCACCATCCTTTGCATGTTTATACTCGTATTGGATGGAGTTATGGGCAAAGTGACACATTTTTTTGGAAAAATGCTTCAAACCAGCCCAGATGTTAAATTGTTCTGGTCTGCCCCCTGCGTCTTCCCTGCTTCTTTTTGGGAAATTTAATTTTTTACGAGCAGCAGCAGCTTGAGAAAGTGAAGGAGGACACGTTGTCAAGCCGAGGCCCAGTTCAGCGGCCAACTTGCTGAGCAATAGCTCCTTGCAAAGGTTCACATCTCGCTCATTTACAAGTAAAGACTCAATGTAGGTTTTAAACCTTGGATCAAGCACAGTGGCCAAAACGTACTGATCCGAGTTCAAGATCTTAATAACTCGAGGATCATTGTGAAGCGAATTAAGTACTTGATCGACAAGGCCAACATACTTTGCTGAATTGCTTGCTTTCAGCTCCTCCTTCATTTTCTCAAGCTGCTTTTCCAATAGTCTAATTAAAGGAATGACTTGGCTCAAACTAGCAGAGTCTGCACACCTCACACGTCACAACTTCAAATGGTTTCAGCACCTTGCACAGGACTGAAAGGATTCCCCACTGTGCAAGAGTGAAATACATCCCCCCTCCTTTCCCAATGTCATGGCTAGTGCAATATGCTTGGATGGCTTTGCGCTGTTCCTCCATCCTCTGAAGCATGTACTGGGTGGAATTCCACCTAGGTACCACCTCTTGCTTAAGTTGGTGGCAGGGCAAGTTAAACTGCTCTTGGAGCTGCTGTAATCTCCTACATGCTGTGGCTGAATGCCTGAAATGGCCTGAAATTTTACGGGCCACCGAAAGCATCTCCTGCACCTCATGGTTATTTCGTAGGAAGCTCTGCACCACCAAGTTGATGGTGTGAGCAAAACAGGGAATGTGATGAAATTCACCCAGCTGTAATGCTCGCACTATATTGTTGGCGTTATCAGAAATGGCATACCCTGGGGAGAGTCCGAGTGGTATAAGCCATGTATCAATCACATCTCTTAGTTTGCGTAACAAATTGTCAGCCGTATGCCTGTTAGTGAAGCCGGTGATACAAAGAGTGACCTGCCTGTGACAAATGTTACGTAGTGGTGTACATGCTGCTGCTGTTCCTGCTGGTGAAGGTGAATGACCAACCCAGTGGGCTGTCACAGTCATATAGTTTTTGGTTTGGCCTCTTCCACTTGTCCACATATCTGTGGTTAAGTGGACAGTGGGCAGAATGGCATTTTTCAGCGCAATCTCTACATTTTTACACACTTTTTGGTATAAATGTGGAATTGCTTTACGGGAGAAATGGTGTCGCAATGGAATTCTGTAACGCAGACACAAAACCTCAATTAACTGTGAAAAACCAGCTGCGTTTATTGTGGAGATTGGACGCAGATCTAACACTAACATTGCAGCCATGGCGTCTGTGATTCGCTTGGCGACTGGGTGACTGCTGTCATATTTGCTTCCCCTCGCAAATGATTGTTTCACAGTTAATTGCTGAAATGTAGGACTGCTCATTTTATTAACCTGCCTCTGGGCTGACGATTCACCCCCAGCAGCAGCAACAGCAGCAGCAGTGGGACTAACGCTTTCTTCAGAGGAATCAATAATAGTGCAGGAGTCATCCAGCCTTAAGTTGGATGCGGGGCTAACTCCGAGCGCTACTGAGATATTGATGAGGATGGTGTGGTGGGTGTATTTTGAAGCCGTCGGGATGTCGGTGAGCGGAGGGTCTTAGCTGATGATGGAGTGCTTGTATTCTTTTGGGAAGAACTTTCAGCTTTTCCCAACACTTTGCCATGAATTCTCGTTAAATGGCGTAACATAGACGAGGATCCAAGATGGTTAAGGTCCCTCCCTCGACTGACTGTGGCTTGACATACACTACAAATGGCTATACAATTGTTGTCTGGATTTGGGTAGAAATAATTCCACACATAAGAAGTGGATTTTTTTGTTTTATGCCCAGGCATGACAATGGCCTTTTTCTTTTCACGTGCCAGAACTGCTGCCACTGGTGCAGGACTTACACAAACAACCTCATCCTCATCAACATCCTTATTAGCGCCCTCGTCGCCTACACAAATCTCCCCCTCATCCTCTTCTAATTCCAAAGTGGCATCCTCAATTTGGGTATCACCGGCTACACTCAGGCTATTAAGGCACACATCAGCAGAATGCTCACGATTAGACATCCCACTGTTGGATGGACTCTCCACAGGGATTGTTGTCATTTGTGAATCAGAGCAAACATTCTCCTCTAATGCCTTACTGTTATGTTGCAGCTCGGCTTTGACGCGTAACAGTAGTTGTGCACCAATTGTAGGCTGGGTAACTTTTTGGGATCTGCCACTAATAGCCAAAGGTGAAGGCCTCATTCTCTCTTTGCCACTGCGTGTGTAGAATGGCATGTTTGCAATTTTTTTTTATCGGCATTTAACTTTTGCCCAGTAACACTTCTTTTTCGCTTCAATACAGTAAAAATTTTTTGGGTTTTTGTTTTTTGCACTGATTTGGAAACAATCTGTTGTTTGACATCGCCTTGGCCAGATGATGTACTGGGAACACTAACATCAGGACTGGTGACAGAACCTGGTTGCTCATTCTGATCATATGTGGACTGCTTTGCATCCATTCTGTAGTGGTAAAAAATTATTTGGTAGATACTGCTGACAGATATGACTTTTGACAGCCAGAAATATTTATGCACAATTATGGGGGACACCCCAAAAGCACTGAGGAGTGCTAAAAATTAGTTGGTAGATTCTGCTGACAGATATGACTTTTGACAGCCAGAAATATTTATGCACAATTATGGGGGACACCCCAAAAGCACTGTGGAGTGCCAAATATTAAAAAAAAATTATAAACCTCTATCCTCCTCTCTTCTCTAGCGATATTTGTTAGAGCAATTGCAAGAAGAATATTGGATTCTCTGTCCCTGCTCTAATCAGCCTGTGACTGCACCCTGCTCTCTCCCTCTGTCAAATGGCGATGGATTGCTGTGGAGGCGTGTATTTATAATGTTGAAGTATCGCGAGAAGCGAGCCCCGAGATCCGACGACGTCACGATGACGTTCGGCCTCGATTTGGATTCGGAGCGGACGGGAGAGTACCGAGCTGCTCAGCTCGGTAATCGGATAGGCAAAGTTCGGGTGGGTTCGGTTCTGGGGGAACCGGACCCACCCATCTCTAATAATGACAATTACTGAATAGATATTCACCATGGGGGTATCCAACTCTGGTGCAGACAAAACAATTTTTTTCCTTTTTTGAGACATTTCTTCTTTCACAGGCTGAAAGAGAATTAGTAGGAAACTCTCTGCATAGTACTCATGTAGGGTAGATAACAGGCTTGTCTAACCTGTGGCACTCCAGGTCTTGTGAAACTACAAGCCCCAGCATGCTTTGCCAATACATAGCAGCTTATTGCTGGAAGGGTATGCTGGGACTTGTAGTTTCAAAACAAATAGAGTTCCACAGGTTAGCCAAGCCTGGTATATAACATATGTAACTGTTGTGTTGCTACTGTTTCTTTCTGCTGGCTCTACTGTGATTGGTCTAATTCTACAGGGGGGGGGGGGGCGGGGAGTTATTTACAGGATCTCGTCTGAGTCAGGAATTAACTGATCTGATTTGTCCGAATTTAAAAACTTTGTACGAATGTCAAGTTCAGAATATATAATTTCCGTCATCTCCACTTATTATGAAATAAAGGATTTAAACAATTCAACAATTAATTTAGTTTTTTAAGATTATAAAGCAGGCATGTCTGAAGGGATCTCTGTCTATACAGTATCTAATATCGCTGTTTTAGGGAGAGCACCAATATTTCTATGAATTACTTTTATACTAAACACATACAGTAAATCTAACTGTGATTGAAAAGAAACAAAGAAAGCTGCAGAGGGCATTCTCCAATGACATTAACATTATGTAATAAAAGTAATAATATTCTGACACTTATTCCGTGTCCATGCCCCTAAGACGCACCGTGCTGCTCTGTACGTGGCCAGATTTGAGGGGTTAATAGAGGAACGAGATCGGCTCTGGGGCTCTTATCTCAGTTCTGCTTTCATCTCAGTGAGAGTAAGAAGCACCTAAAGATCTCAGAACAAAACACCCCACCAGCCGCCCGTCTCCAAAGGCAGAGACATTAAACAGAGTGATTGAAGGGGGCCCGGGGGGCCCCTCTGTCACACGGACCTTTCCACTTTGAGGACAGTACAACTGAATCTTTATGCGCCACCACCTGCTTCTCGGGGCCAGAATACACAATTTTCCTTTTGTAGGCCAATTAAAAACATGCCCTGGGTTCCTCTCTCCCTTTGGCTCCTTCCCAGACTGTTACTTTGGCTCGTTCTCAGTTGTATGTAAATGCCAAACAGGAACTGTAATTTTATTTAGATTTATCGTTTGGATGGAGCCAGATTCCCCCGTCCTCTGTGACTCTGAGCTGATGGAAGTAATTTACCCCTTATGTACTGATGTATAGGAGACGTCCCAATGTGGAGAGCGGTATTCTAGGAGGGTGCTGGCCCAAACTGTCATAGTGTATTGGGTGTGAAACTGACGCCATAGTTCACAATCATGTTGTGGGATGATCCAATATTCTTAAGCAAAGATTGATTTTGACCACATGGGGAACTGGATTTGTGACCTCTTCTACGCATATAAATAGTGGTTACAGGAATCAGAGTGCTTGATGGGATTGGCACAAGCCTATGTGATGTCACAGGTTGCTAGTGACTGGATAGGCTGCACTCTCAGTGATGTCACTGGCTCCTAGTGACTGGATAGGCTGCACTCTCAGTGATGTCACTGGTTCCTAGTGAATGGATAGGCTGCACTCTCAGTGATGTCACTGGCTCCAAGTAACTGGATAGGCTGCACTCTCAGTGATGTCACTGGTTCCTAGTGACTGGATAGGCTGCACTCTCAGTGATGTCACTGGTTCCTAGTGACTGGATAGGCTGCACTCTCAGTGATGTCACTGGCTCCTAGTGACTGGATAGACTGCATTCTCAGTGATGTCACTGGTTCCTAGTGACTGGATAGGCTGCACTCTCAGTGATGTCACTGGCTCCAAGTAACTGGATAGGCTGCACTCTCAGTGATGTCACTGGTTCCTAGTGACTGGATAGGCTGCACTCTCAGTGATGTCACTGGTTCCTAGTGACTGGATAGGCTGCACTCTCAGTGATGTCACTGGCTCCTAGTGACTGGATAGGCTGCACTCTCAGTGATGTCACTGGTTCCTAGTGACTGGATAGGCTGCACTCTCAGTGATGTCACTGGCTCCTAGTGACTGGATAGGCTGCACTCTCAGTGATGTCACTGGCTCCTAGTGACTGGATATGCTGCATTCTCAGTGATGTCACTGGTTCCTAGTGACTGGATAGGCTGCACTCTCAGTGATGTCACTGGTTCCTAGTGACTGGATAGGCTGCACTCTCAGTGATGTCACTGGTTCCTAGTGACTGGATAGGCTGCACTCTCAGTGATGTCACTGGCTCCTAGTGACTGGATAGGCTGCACTCTCAGTGATGTCACTGGTTCCTAGTGACTGGATAGGCTGCACTCTCAGTGATGTCACTGGCTCCTAGTGACTGGATAGGCTGCACTCTCAGTGATGTCACTGGCTCCTAGTGACTGGATATGCTGCATTCTCAGTGATGTCACTGGTTCCTAGTGACTGGATAGGCTGCACTCTCAGTGATGTCACTGGTTCCTAGTGACTGGATAGGCTGCATTCTCAGTGATGTCACTGGTTCCTAGAGACTGGATAGGCTGCACTCTCAGTGATGTCACTGGCTCCTAGTGACTGGATAGGCTGCATTCTCAGTGATGTCACTGGTTCCTAGTGACTGGATAGGCTGCACTCTCAGTGATGTCACTGGTTCCTAGTGACTGGATAGGTTGCATTCTCAGTGATGTCACTGGTTCCTAGTGACTGGATAGGCGGCACTCTCAGTGATGTCACTGGTTCCTAGTGACTGGATAGGCTGCACTCTCAGTGATGTCACTGGTTCCTAGTGACTGGATAGGTTGCATTCTCAGTGATGTCACTGGTTCCTAGTGACTGGATAGGCGGCACTCTCAGTGATGTCACTGGTTCCTAGTGACTGGATAGGCTGCACTCTCAGTGATGTCACTGGTTCCTAGTGACTGGATAGGTTGCATTCTCAGTGATGTCACTGGTTCCTAGTGACTGGATAGGCTGCACTCTCAGTGATGTCACTGGTTCCTAGTGACTGGATAGGCGGCACTCTCAGTGATGTCACTGGTTCCTAGTGACTGGATAGGCTGCACTCTCAGTGATGTCACTGGTTCCTAGTGACTGGATAGGTTGCATTCTCAGTGATGTCACTGGTTCCTAGTGACTGGATAGGCTGCATTTTCATGAATATTTGTTCAGCCAACAAAATGGCCATCCTCCAATGTGTGTTCTTTAGTCATTTTGTGGACTGAGACAATATTCATGAGACTGTACCCTGTTCACTCACTAGGAATCATAGGCTGAGGCATGAACCATACATTGGAAATTATTTTGTAGGCTGAAAAATCTGAAAATGCAGTAACATTCTTCTCCTCCAGTCCAATTTTTTTTTGGGGTTTAGTCCCAATTGTTATAAATGTGGGCTACTGGATATGAGTGTGGTCTAGTGGCATAGGGGGATTTGGGTGGTATTTTATTAATGGGGGTGCAGTTTAATTTGTTGGTATTTTCCAGTCCAGACTGCAGGGATAGGACTAGTGCACTCACAGGCTGCTGTGTACAATGAGCGCATTCAGCAAACACATGAACCACATGCCTGATATATAACATTTATAGATCACCAGTATCTGTCCCCTCATCACGCGTACAACTGACATGTGGCGTGTACTATGTGCACACGCCAGGCTGTGCTGTGATGCAGGCTTTCTCCAGGTGACCCCGGGGAGAGGTGAGGCTGATGGACCAGAGATGACACGAGGGGCTCTCTGCACACAGAGCAGATTTTCATGATGACAGCAGGACAAAGACAAATTCAATTTGCTTCAGGAAGAGAAGTGCGAGCGGTGAGCGCTTGTAATGTCAGCGCTGTGTGATTGTGTCACCTAACCAGCCCCCACCCGGCCTCACAGGAGAGACCGTGGAGAGGAGCTGGGGTGCTTGGGGGGGAAGGGGGGGTAGATAAAGGCCCATTTACTGACCTTATAATGTCTGGATGCTCAGGCATGAATTAATAATAATGAGGGAGCCTGCCCGGGAATCGTTAAGGTGTATTCTTATATATACTTGTATTAGAAGGTGCAACATATTCCCCCCCAGGTGATTCTGTCTTGACCCACTGATTTATGCATCCTCCTATGTAACAGGCACATAGGTGCTTTGGTATCACAGAACGGGATCTACACTTTGTAAATGACCATTAAAGAGTTAAATTGAAACCATTTACAATTTTGGACACGAGAGAGCTACGCCTGCTCTCCCAGGGAGGGGTCATATCATGTTATCATATTATGTCTATGGCGAGATCTAATGCCATTTGGTTACAGATCCAGGGATCTCTTCAACTGGGACTAAACCTGAGTTTTTGGGATGTGTTGTTTTATATATGTATATATATATATATATATATATATATATATATATATATATATATATGTGTGTGTGTGTGTCTGTGTGTATGTGTTTGTGTGTGTGTGATCTTTTACCATTCTGAGGTTGCATACTTCACACTGTCATATTGCATTCAAATCTGTCCCACTTCCCATGTCACACTGATGCACATCGACCTTTCTGACACCGACTGAGCGGACCTTGGAGCCCCGTATTCTTTACCGCAGCATGCACCCAGTTCGAAATTTCATTATAATATCATTTTTTGCAGTTGAATAATAAATACATATGTGGCTCAGAGGATAGAACAGGATGCTATGTCTAACAAGTGAAGGAGAGGTGTTGTCAGGGACAGTGCTAGGGTCCACGGCGCCCTAGGCACTTTTAAAAAAGCGGCGCCTCTCTGCTCCGTCTCCTCCCCTTCACTCACTGACACTAGTAAGTGGAGGGGAGGAGACGGAGCAGAGAAGTGGTGGTGGTGACAAAATAGCCTCTTCCCCCCCTCCCCATGCATCTGAATGCTGTACGGCGGCCGTATCAGATATGGTCAGCGGTCGCCGCACAGTTTTAAAGTATTTTAGAATTCTGTGGCGCCCTCCAGAGCCCGGCGCCCTAGGCAAGTGCCTAACCTTGTCTAATGGGAGCGCCGGGCCTGGGTGTTGTATTGTATTGTGCAGTTTAAGGACAGAATGGAGACATTTCAAGGGCAAAGAATTCCAAGGACAAACCTTTAAAATGTTGGACTGTACCTGGAAGCTAGGGACAGTTGGTATCTATGTCTATATATCTGTTATTGAAATTGAGTATAACAATAGGGTGCAGGGTTTTTTTAAGTGAAGGAAGATGGTGGCAGCCTAGCAATTCAGGTTGAAAGTTATTATGCAGGCCATGCTGAGAATTAAGGAAACTGCAAATTCCTGGGCTGAAGAGCTTACAGTCTATTGGGGACCAGAGACATAGAGAAATAAGAGGAATCATTGTTTCTGGATATCCCGAATCCAACCTCTTGTTCCTTTCACCCTCTAGCACAAAAATACAGCAAAAATCAATGAGCAGCAGCTATTGTTTAATGATGTGCTTTATTAATGCACATTCTGAGTAATAAGCAATTAATAGACACAGCTTGTAATTATTAATCAGCGATATCTATTTAAAGATGCTTTGTGCAATGTGGAAATGGCATAATGTATCTCAATGTCATAAGCCGCTAAAGGACACAGAGCCGCGGCAATCTGATCTGGAAGTGATGTTGTTATATTTCATGAAGCCGCTAACCCAATCGTTTCCATTCCTTGCCATCGCTGCTTCACAAGACTGAGAGTAGCACAGAGAGTTTCAGCACATCAATCACATACTTTACCAAACAGAATTTTTATTTTTTTCAAATAAATTGTATCTAATTGAAGCGATCAGTGCATCTGTGCCGCTACGAGACTGTGTCACTGCGCAGTTGTACATCGCTCATCCACTCGGACCACACTCTTATTTTTCATTGCGACAATAAATTATATTTCATCACATAATAAGTCATTTTTATTGCGGCAGTTTGATAAACAAACCCCTAAATTCCCATATCCAACTTAAAGAAGGGATTGACTAACATACAGTACCGAGCACTTAATAACTGTAATTGAGTAATTAAACTAATTGTTCCCTAGTGAGGCATTGCCATATTTACAAGTGTATCCAGTGTGATTTTAGAGAACAGCATGAAGCACCTCTCGCCTCTACGGTTCAGGGTCTTGGAGTCAGGATAATTGCACGAAACAAGTATCAGCAAAAGGTTTTCTAAAAGGTCACAAAATGCAAAGTGTGAATCGACCTTTGTAGGAATGACATGGTCCTCACTAATTACTAACAGGAATGGACTAGACTGGGAGCAAAATAATGACGCCGATCTGTAGCGATGATAAAACTCTGATGCAAAGTTCAATAAAGTGGTTTATGGCTACATAATACAATCTGACCAAGGATAACGGGATATATAAATGTACTCAGTGTACACGTACATAATATATGAAGACTGGTCATGTACATCACACGATGTGTAAGTGTTTGTATCTAGATTGTAGCATTTTATATGATGTAACCAAAATGTAAAGATCCCAAGTGTCAATACTATATATATTATATATGGTCCTAGCTGCCTGGGGCGGCGTTCTAAGAGAGATGGAAACAGGCAGAATATAATATATCAGCGCTACGCTACGTAAACGGGCCGGCAGCCTCTGGGGCCCTGATTCATCAAGGCGGTAGCGCAGCGTGTGTTTATTTTAGAGGTCTGTAAACGGGCTCTGCCTGTACCCAAATTCAACAAGGTTCGGACCTGACGATACGTGCGCTGATGAATACGTGCGCAGGTCTGCTCCATCCTCCTCTACCACACGGGACGCCGCAGGATACGTACCTGTCTGCCCCCGCAGCGCCAGCATTACATCCGCCGGACCCACAAGCTCTATAGACTAATGCAAAAAAAAGTGGGGTGTCCCCCTTCCCAGTGATATTAACCCTTGTGCTGCCAGCCTAGTGCCGGTAGTCGCAAAATCGGGGAGAAAATATTCTGAAAGATATTCCTATGAAATATTGAAAGTGGCAAGGTGTATTTATAAGCTAGGGGGTTTCCACGCTGTCTTCAAGAACCATGGCTTATAAATAGACCTCGCGACTTTCAACATTTCATTCTGTGGCGAGTGTTCCTCCATAGAGGACCTAAGTTCTCCTCCTTTTGTTTAGGGAGTCTTATTTTGCAAAGCGGTATCCAGAGGATTATTAGGGGTTCTTCAAGAAAGAAGAAAAGAAGATTTTTTTACAACTGCCTGTGGAATATTTCTGTGGGGTTTATTGTTTTTGGACAGCTACAGGACCTTGGAGTGTTTTGGTTTTTATTATGGACTCAAGCCTTAAAGATTAAAAGCTTACAAGACTGGATCCCTTGCAGAAGTTGGTAAGTACTATATATCTGGGGTTTTATTATTTTTAGTACAATTATGTAGAATAATAGAGCTGCGTGATTTATTTACATTTTATTCTGTTTTGTTTTTATTTTTATTAAAATGATGTGGTTTGAATGAGGTGTGTGTTTAATTTTAATTTTATTTTTTGGTACTACATGGATCAGTGGGCCTTGGGTGTCAGGGCATGCTGGCACTTAGGGTTCTCCTAGTGCCAGCGTAACCTGGCTGCCATGGGTATGCTGGTGCTCATATTTCTACAAACACCAACATGCCCAGACTGTTAATTACAGCCTGGGTTGGCTGGGAACTGTAGTTCTGCAAACTAGAAAAGTGTTTAAATCATACTTGCCAACTCTCCCTGAATGTCAGGGAGACTCCCTGAAATAGGGGTGATCTCCCTCACTCCCCGAAGAGTCTGGCATTCTCCCTGATGCTGAGCCAGTACAAGACGTTGTTGGCTTCGCCATCTGTGGCATGATGACACAGTTCAGAAATTGTGTCCTATGTTCGTGTATTGATGCCTATGGAGGTGGAGAGCAGGGCAAATTCCCGGTTCTCGTTCCTGCAATAGATAAGTTGGGGGCAGGGCTTAATTACGCAAATATAGTGCCATCTTAGCGGGCCAAAATAATGCAATTCATCAAACCCCGCCCCCGCACGCCCACTTTCCCCCGGATCTCCCTGAAGACAGAGTGGAAAAGTTGGAAAGTATGCCCAACTCCCTAGGGTATCCAGGCCTGTGCTGACCAGCCTGGGGCTGTGTGTCATCTTGGAAGGGGGACCCCACGCTGCAGGTTCCCCTGCTATAGTGCCACCAGCCTCGGCTGGCTTGCGTAGTGCTAGTTATTGTAAAATCAGGGAGACTCCAAGTCCCCCCCCTTCCAATTTTGGGACTAGGCTGGCAGCAAGGGTAAATATTTTTAGGAGGGGGTCACCCCAGGCATCATTTTTTATTCTATTTATTAAAATTGTAGCCCTAGAGCTGATGGAAGAGATACAGACGGGTGTCGGGCTTGATTTGGACGTGGCTGCGAGTGATCGAGTATGACACGCTCCTACTGTATAATGGCAAAAGCAAAACGTCCCTTCCCTATCCTGGTCACTCCCAAATTTGGACACTGTAGTAAGTGCCCATGGCGTGCACAGGGCAGGGCTGCGCTCACTGCCGTACCTCCTGGTTCTGGGCATGCGAAGAGTGATTGTGCGGACGATGAGCTCAAAATCGGCAGATACGTTCCTTGATGGATCAGGGCCTCTGTGTCTCAGGGGTGCACGCAGGGGGGGGGGGGTTTCTAGGTCTCCAGAAACCCCTCCCCTCCGCTAAAGAAGTGCCCCTACGTAGCAGTACTGTACTATACAGCAGCTGCGGCGCTGTCAAAGAAGTGTCCGGTAAACAGCACCGCCGCGGACGCTTCTTTGACAGCGTCGCCGTTGCTGTATAGTACAGTGCTGCCGAAACAGAGCAGCA
Organism: Mixophyes fleayi; assembly: GCF_038048845.1. Lineage (NCBI taxonomy): Eukaryota > Metazoa > Chordata > Amphibia > Anura > Limnodynastidae > Mixophyes > Mixophyes fleayi. Next base: position 343,790,935 of record NC_134404.1, on the reverse strand, counting down.
GCTCTCTTGGTTTTTTTTTTTTCGGGTGGGGGGAAACCCCTCCCCCCTTTAAAAATCCTGCATGCGCCCCTGTGTCTATCTTCTGTTTCTCCATCTTGGTATAGGAACACCACAACCAAACATTTCAGAAAAAGCTTTTATTTATTTTTTATTTTATTTCCTGTCACTGTGAGTTATTGTGTCTCTGGTTTGGGTATTATTTGTTATTATCTTTTTATATTTGATAATATCACTGCAGTTTTGTTCCACGAGTAAAACGTTCTGTGCTCCAGAGTTGCTGTGTAATAATTTACTGGCTACGTTTAAGATATTTGTACCTGTTATTCTGTCTCTATTACAGGAGAGGATCTGGGGGGTGGAGATGGATTACACGCTCTAGACTGTGGCCCGTAGTAGATTTGGGGTTTTTAGGAGTATGTAACGATTTATAGAGAAAATACCGAAATATATTACCGAGACTGTGTTCAGTGTTTAGGAAAATGTAGCCACTACCAAAAGAGATATGATAGGAAGTGAAACATGTTGTAAAGTATAATGAAATAATTTGTCAATCTGTAAGAGGAACAATTACAAGATAAAACTTCTTTTGCAAATGTATTTGTTTCCATAGATTTCTTGAGTATTTCTTATCATTTGTCAGATTTATATTTCACATTTATTTCTGCTTCACTCTCGGAGTGCGAAAAATATATTTGGCAGATTTACTTTAACAAAATTAATAATTCCAACATTGTGATTTTTTATTATTATTTTATAATCAATCCTTAACAAATATATCTTATAAAAATACGGTTTGTAGAGTATGATTACTATAAAGTAATAATTTTCATTCTGTCTCTGGTAATGAAAAATGAACCAATCAGAAAGCAAGTGCTGTCTGTAGAGAGAAGCCACACAGGTTCTGGGAAACGCTGCGGTTTTCAGATCAGGAAGCAGCGACATTCTGAAACCACGATACATTTAGCATAATATTATAGTGAATGGAGATAGCTGTCACATCACAGCATTCAGCTGTCAAAGTGTAGCGTGCAATCACTGTACGGGAATAACGAGGACGCAACAGCACTGGTGAGACAGGGAACAGTGTTCCACATTCATGCCCTAAATATTATAATTAATTATAATAATCCAAATTCTCATTCCCTACTGCCTGTACTCTTACTGTCATCTCAGGACGGAGATAACAGATTAACGTAAAACATGTTTTTCCATTCAATTATGCTTAAAAATCTTTTTTTATTTTCATTTTGAAAATAAATTTATTCTGCTTTTATACTTTGTTTTTATAATAGTGGAACTGACACCCAAATCTGAAGAATCTAAAAAATAAAAAATCAGACTTCTTGCCACAATCGGGGTTCTAATGACGAATAGACCCCGCAATCTTGTATCAGCATGAAAAAATTAATGATGGGCGCATACTTGCACCATTTAATTCCCTGTATATTTGGTTTCCATGCATGTTTTATATGCTGCAATTACCCAAACTGCGGATGCGACTATTTTTAGACAAGTTAAAATATAGTCTTTTTCCGTGCGTCTAATGTTTCTTTTTCCAATGCTTCCTTTACTGAACAATAGAATGATTTAGCGTCTCTGGGGACAGTATGTACTGAGATATCTGTTATACAATGTATTCAATCTGTAGTGTATGGCAAGTCTATAGGATAATACTGTGACATAGGGCTATACCTCTCAAGAGAAGATCGATACACTAATGTTCCCATGGGGAACACAGGCTGCTTTGCAAGCCAAATGATAGCACATTAAATGCTTGTGTGGGTCTATATTTTGGCCCTGTTTTCAATGGCTGAAGTTTCACAAATAAGATCACATACGGCATCTATTTCAGGCAAGGATCAATCACATTTAATGAACCTAATGCAGTTTGTAACTCTCCTGCCAGCGTGGTTTTTTTACGCTGAATGGCCAGACAAGCTCGGACATATAACTTATATTGCAGACTGTAGTGAAACAGGTGAATTTAGTCTTTTACCAGAAGGAGAAGACCCGAGAGGTGCAGGGAACACAAGGAAATCTGTACTGGGGGCTAATGGGACATTTATGAAGTTACATTGTAACAGGAATGAATAAAAGCAGAATAATCTCAATATCACAGCTTCTAGCACTTATGCCTGGCCAGATGCCAATCACTCTACACATAGTTACACAGCCCATTAGCTTCGTTCTCTTCCTGCTAAACTGCATTTGGTTTATCTAAATGAATGGGGACAACTAAACTCATTTCTAGTTCTGAGGATGGAGTTAGGGAAAAAGTGAAAGAAAAGGAAAATGATACCCCTCATAGGAGAGTCATTGAAGTATGAGATTTTGGGGCACCGTGCATCTCATCTGTGCCCAATGCTGTAATTGCCAAGCACAGTTCTCCACCTCCCCGATCAGGTCTGGCACTGCCGTAACTAGACATTTTAGTGCCCTGGGTGAGACAGGGCACCGGTGCCCACATCTAAGTGGGAGTGACATTTACCGATTGGACGTGGCCAACCTAATGTGCGGTGTGTGGCTAGCACTTTACTACCACACTGACACACCCTCCCTCCCCATTCTTCACATTCAATCTATAAATTGCAGCAATGCTATTTCCGCTACTGGTATAGACCCTATCACTATAATTGACCCTTTCTCTCTAGATTGTTACACTCAGTACTAAATTTGCTGCTATAGTGTCTCATAACGTCCAGGATATGATTAAAGTGGAACTAACATGTTAAATGATAAAAGATGTAACAGTCCTATCTTCCACAAACTTCTGTTGGTCCTGGGTTACTGCATTCATTTCATCTGCTTTCATTACCATGTATTGTTGTCCCCTAATAGCTATTTCTGCAATACAGCTGTATTCAGGGGCAAATGCAGGATTTGTAGAGGGGGGTTTCCACACCACGCCACCAGTGGGCGTGACCAGCATGCATGGGGGCATGGCTATAATATTAGACAGTGCTTGGCGGCTCTCCAACTCTTCCTATCCCTATCATATAGATGGGCAATGCTGCATGCACAGTGTGAAGCGGGAGCAGGGTCCAGCCACCTCAATTATACAGTTCCACAGGCTTGGAGGGAGGTTTCCGGACACTAGGAAACCCCCTCTCGGTTTGCCTATGGTATTATACAGGTTGACACTATCACCTAAACTCCTCTCTCCCCGTGAATATAATACTACCACTCTCACTAATGATATTCTAGATGCGTAGGCTCATAGTATTATCGTTGTATTTCTATATTGCACAAATTAGTAAGTAAGACGCAGCCACTCACCGCTGCCTAGACTTCCGTGTCCGTGATGTCACTGACGGCGCACCGCCCGACGTAGGTTTCACCAATCAATTTTATTGATGGGAAATACTCGTCTGTTGCCAACCAAATGTTTATACAGTCTAACCAGCAAATCATATTCTGTCTACAGTCATGGCCAAAAGTTTTGAGAATGACAGAAGTATTGGTTTTCACAAAGTTTGCTGCTTCAGTGTTTTTAGACCTTTTTGTCAGACATTGCTATGTTATATTGCAGTAAAATTACAATTATTTCATGAGTGTCAAAGGTTTTTATTGACTATTACATTAAATTTATGCAAAGAGTCAATATTTGCAGTGTTGACCTTTCTTTTTGAAGACCTCTGCAATTCGCCCTGGAATGCTGTCAATCAGCTTCTGGGCCACAGACTGACTGATGGTCGCCCATTCTTGTCTAGTCAATGCTTGGAGTTTGTCAGAATTTGTGGATTTTTGATTGTCCACCCGCCTCTTGAGGCAAGGTTCTCCATCACGCTGGAAAGGGCATTGTTCATCACCAAACTGTTATTGGATGGTTGGGAGAAGTTGCTCTTGGAGGATGTTTTGGTACCATTCTTTATTCATAGCTGTGTTCTTAGGCAAAATTGTGATTGAGCCCACTCCCTTGGCTGAGAAGCACCCCACACATGAATGGTCTCAGGATGCTTTACTGTTGGTATGACACAGGACTGAAGGTAGTGCTCACCTTTCCTTCTCAGGATAAGCATTTGTCCAGATGCCCCAAATAATCTCAAAGGGGATTCATCAGAGAAAATGAATTTAAACTAGTCCTCAGTAGTCCAATCCTTGTACCTTTTGCAGAATATCAGTCTGTCCCTTTTTTTTTCCTGGAGAGAAATTACTTCTTTACTAGCTTTTCTTGACACCTGGCCATCCTCTAAAAGTCTTTGCCTCACTGTGCGTGCAGATACACTCACACCTGCCTGCTGCCATTCCTGAGAAAGCTCTGCACTGGTGTTGCCCCGATCCCGCAGCTGAATCAACTTTAGGAGATGGTCCTGGCGCTTTCTTGACGCTCTTGGACGCCCTGAAGCCTTCTTCACAACTATTGAAACTCTCTCCTTGAAGTTCTTGATGATCCAATAAATGGTTAATTTAGGTGCAATCTTATTAGCAGCAATATCCTTGCCTGTGAAGCCCTTTTTGTGCAACGCAATGATGACTGTACATGTTTCCTTGCAACTAACCATGGTAAACGGAAGAAGAACAATGATTTCAAGCACCACCCTCCTTTTAAAGCTTCCATTCTGTTATTCTAACCGAATCAGCATGGCAGAGTGATCTCCAACCTTGTCCTTGTCAACACTCTCACCTTTGTTAACGAGAGAATCACTGAGCTGATGTCAGCTGGTCCTTTTGTGGCAGGGCTGTAATGCAGTGGAAATGTTGTTTTTGTGATAAAGTTCATTGTCATGGCAAAAAGTGACTTTGAAATTAATTGCAATTCATCTGATCACTCTTCATGACATTCTGGAGTACATGCAAATTGCCATCATAAAAACTGAGGCAGCAGACTGCAAAAAATAATATTTGTGTCAATTTCAAGACTTTTTGCCATGACTGTATTTGATTGACATGTATAATTGGCAGTCGGAAACAGATAACAGATATCCCCAAGAATTCTTGTGATTATCGCTGTCACCCTCATGTTTATGATCTAAATGTGATTTTACTAAACAGAGCCAGGATAAGGAATTGATATTTTCATTCTTATTTATACTTATTATATATATTGATTTATAAAAGTACATCAGTAGTATATAGAAAGGAGGGCCGATAAACATAGTCACCATAGAAAGATTATCCACATATGATACTAACTGGGACTACATAGACATGTCCATTATTACATCCAATGTATGTTATTTGACAATCCAATATACAACAATTTTATTAATATTGTTGTTAAACTATTAAACAGTGGAATGTGTTATATAGAATAAATTCTCATGTGAAGATATGGATTGCAATAAAAAATACAAAATATAAATAAACGTAAAATAAATACCATTTACTTAAATGCATTAAAATGAAATGAAGTGAAAATCATGTAAACTATTCTATTAGTTATATATTTATGCAGAGCCGGTGCTAGGGTTCACGGTGCCCTAGGCAAAATTTCGCCGCCCCCCCGCCGCGAACACACTAAAAAAAAAAGGAGATTTTACTTACCATTTCTTTCTTTTCTCTAGCTGATCCGCGCCTTCTTCACACAGAGGCGGAGTGATGCATGCTGGAAGGGGAGGGGGGCGTCGGGAGAGAACTTTATTCACACTGTCTGTCAGTGACAGACAGTGTGATACTTCACTGATGCGCCGCGGACACTGAAAAACAGTGGCGGCACCCCGCCGCCGCTGCAACCCTCTCCTGAGCCACTGACTAGATTAGAAAATCTAGTCAGCGGCGCCCTGCAGGTCCCGGCGCCCTAGGCAACTGCCTAAGGTTGCCTAATGGGAGCGCCGGGCCTGTATTTATGCTTAAATGTTCTATCACTAACCAGGGAAACAAGTGATGTTACATTGCCTGCTAGCTCTGCCAGCTGCCCAGCCACGGCTGTGTTACTGCTCCGCCTCTACTCTGCTCCCACTAACAGCGCTACGACATCGGGTGCCGCAGGGACAGAGGGCAGAGTTTACAAGGAGGAGCCGGTTGCCCAGTAATCTGATTCTGAGTTCTGCTGTCAGTCTGTCACAGAGCCTGGGCACAGATGCAGCTTGCGGGCAGCCGCTGCGCCCCCTTGGGTTTGCGCACTGGGCACCTGCCTAGTTACGTCTCTGAGGTCAGACCATGGCTTGGTCATTTTGGATAGAACACTACCAGACCCATTTGGTATAGTTTCTCTGGACACAGACTCAAGATGTTTGTTCTCTGAAATTGATGATAGCAGAAAGTAATAGCTTTGGGTTATGTGGGTAACAAAGACTCGAAAACGTCTTCCTTTAATAAAGGCAATATTTTCATATTATTTTTGTTCCCTACTGATGAAACCGCCGTGTATGGTGGGTTGAAAAAAACTTCAGGACATGACGTGCTAAGATATTTCCGGATTTGGTTACACGTGACCTGCAGCCATTGCTGGCTGAACATGGAGGGTTTGAACGTAAATGGCGATTTGTCCCATATTCTGCATAAAATCACACTGCACATGCCCAGACCAGACCACATGCCAGTAAACGCAGCAACGTCCAATTCATCTTCCAGCACAAAGGACCCTACTACAGCCTACGATTTCAGTGGTGGAACGGGGAGGGGGCTGGGCGTATGGCCGTAGTCAGTGTACATTAAGGGCGCGCCAAGCTGGAGCGCACGCAGCAGCGTCTGATTCAAGCTTTGGGCATGTCTAAGGTGTGTGATTTTCTGTCCTATCACTGGCACCAGCTACAGGTCAGGTGTAAGTGCTGATTACTAGTGATGACGGCTGTGTATACAGCTAGAACATGTGTTTGTAATCAGGAGCAACTGTAACAATGTATTTTATGTACAGTAGACATTAATAACATCCTAATAAATGTATTTTAAGGGGGGGAAACGTTTTTATTTTATCATTAATGACTATATTATTAACAGGTGACATTAATTGAAAAGTTCGTTTTTTTGCTGTATGTTCTTTTGTGACTTGATATTAGGTATTGGACGTATCCTGCAGTGTGTTGTCTGTTAGAGCAGAGCGGACCTAGACCCGTATTCATCACCAAATGTATCTCATATCTGCCCTTTGCTGAATACGGACGTGCTGATGCCCGATTTCTGTGTGTTTGTTTAAGAAAAAATGCAAATTGTGTTCATTGTGGGTTTTTTTTTATGAATGAGGCCTATAGTTTGTATAACCAATGACCATGTACCTAAATTTGGACCCAGAATTTAGCATTTGCTGATGTGAATCGATGGCTGATTGATATTGGAGTGTGGCCAGCACTTCACACAGCATTTGGAGAATTTATTCCACTAAGTCTGCGGTTTAGCTCTATGAAATAATCTTTGTTTGGACAATTTTGTAACGTTTATTGTAATACTAACAGTATTAATCCAAGCTTGGAGCAGCTGTTCTATTAACTAAGCTTACGCTAACAAAGCACAATATTGGCATTGCATGCGTTATAAAAATGGACATTTAAACAGCCGTTGTTTTGGATATTTTTCAAATTTCATGGTCAAGACTTTGGAGACATCTAAATAATAACAAAGGCCAGTTTGAGAAGCTGATTACTGGAACTTGGAAGGTTTATGAAGTTACTGTGTAGTATCTTTATATATATATATATATATATATATATATATATATATATATATATACAGTACTTTTTTTGTCATAGAACGCACTGGTACTGAGTTCCGGCACCTTTTTTTCGATGGATTTTTCAAGTCACTTTTGAACATTTGATGTTTGGTTCACGTGGATTTAAAACGCCCTGTCGAGCTTAGCAGGTTGGCGGAAAAATCATTAAAACAGTGCATGCGGGCTTCTTGTGTGTCGAGTCTGATGCATGCGTACTTCGTCCGCGCTTGTTGTGATGGCGCTGCTGGGCTTGTGATTGGTCGTGTGGCCACGCGCTGAGTGCTTACAGCAGGCGGCGATGTTATGTTTCGTAACACAACTGACATGTGTGGGTGTGTGTACTGTGATTGACTACGTGATGTGAGTTCTGGCACCTTTTTTCTTACAAAAACACCCACTATATATATATATATATTTACGCACTATATTGACAAAAGTACTTGGCCATTCGGTTTTAATTATTAAGTTGAGGTGTTTCAATCAGACCCGTCGCCAGAGGTGTATAACATCCAGCACCAGCCATGTAGTCTCCATTTGCAAACATTTGTAATACAAAATGGGTCGTTCTGAAGAGCTCAGTGACTTCAAGCGTGGTACTGTGATAGGATGCCTGCTGGATATTCCACGGTCAACTATAAGTGATATTATTAGAAAGTGGAAGCATTTGGCAACTCAGCCACAAAGTGAAAGACAACGTAAAATCGCAGAGCGGGGTCAGCTGAGGCGCATGGTGTGTAAAAGTCACCAACGCTGATTCCATAGCTGAAGATTTCTGAACATCCACTGGCATTAATGTAAGCACAAAAACTGTGCAACAGAAGCTTCGTGGAATAGGTTTCCATGGCCGAGTAGCTGCATACAGCCTCACATCACCAAGACAAATGCCAAGCGTCAGATGGAGTGGTGTAAAGCACACCGACACTGGACTGTGGAGCAGTGGAAACGTGTTCTGCAAGGACTACAAAGACAGGGTTTGATGAGTTCAATGTAGAAGAACTTGACTGGCCCGCACAGAGCCCTGACCTCAACCCCAGCAAACACTTTTTTGATGAACTGGAATGGAGATTGTGAGCCAGGCCTCTTCATCCAACATCAGTGCCTGACATCATAAATGCTCTACAGCAAGGTTGTCCAACCCGCGGCCCAGCACGCCTGTAAATGTGGCCCAGAAGGAGTTTTGGTTGTGGTAAGGGGGCAGCGCTCTTAATGGAAAAAAAAAATCCTGCAAAAAAAAGAAAGAAAAGAAACTACTTACCTTGTGGTCACGCAGTCGCGTCAGCTGGTACTCCGGCTCCCTCCCTTGTCTCCTCCTCCGTGCGGCGCTCACAGTGAATGTCGGGCGTGAGGAGACACCCGCTCGAGATGAACAATCAGCAGCACAGAATTGGAGAAAAGAAGAGAAGAGGACAGGAGAACAAGCCGATTAAAAGGTAAGTTAAGGGGGATTTTTTGTATTATTTCAAGGGACGCTGACAAATGAATAAAAGTCACCTGGTCCTGGAGCATCATGGACCTTATATCCCTGCTACATACTTCTACTTGTATTACTAATGGGACATTATATATTATTCTCTTTGGCCCATTGCAAGTTGTTATCCCTTAACTAACATAGTGGTGTAATTATGCAAACAGGTCACAATTTGGGGTCACAGTGGTGTATATGTCAGGTACCGCAGGCCTGGTCAGGGCACCCTGATATACAATGCCTGGCTTAAATGATATTGCATCGAAACAATACAAAAAGTGATTATAGTATAATAACTAGAGAGGATTTTTTGAACAGGGCGATTGAAAGGTAAGTATAGGGGGATTTGGAAAAAAAAGTGATATATATATATATATATATATATATATATATATATATACATATATATCTATATATATATATATATACCGTATATACTCGAGTATAAGTCGTCCCGAATATAAGCCGAGGCACCTAATTTTACTACATAAAACTGGGAAAACTTATTGACTCGAGTATAAGCCTAGGGTGGAAAAGAGCGCTAATTTAAAAACCTAAATAAAAATGATAGGTTCAATCTATGAAATCATTTTTAGCTAGACGACAAGGAACATTCATAAATGATTATAAAATCATTGGGTACAACCTAACCTAAATAAAGGGGTATATAAGGGGTAGGGATATAAATGTATGAACATGGTGGCTGTATTGTTTGTTCATTATGTAATTGCACTGTAAATAAAAAAACCGAGAGAGAGAGAGAGAGAGAGAGAGAGAGAGAGAGAGAGAGAGAGATTGATTGATTTTCACTTACCCGGCAGTGGAACGCATATGCGTTCCAACAACAGGAAGTTCGGCATTTGGAACGCAAGTTTGCGTTCCAAATGCCGAACTTCCTGTTGTTGGAACGCATATGCAGAAGTTGACAGCCGAGGGACCGGACACAAGGTAAGTTCACCCGTGTATAAGCCGAGTGCCCTTTTTCAGCATACAAAAGTATGCTGAAAAACTCGGCTTATACACGAGTATATACGGTATATATATATATATATATATATATATATATATATATATATATATATATCACTTCTTTTCTCATATATATATATATATATATATATATATATATATATATATATATATATATATATATATATATATGTTAACTATGTTTTCTATGGTTTTTTGGATGATCAGCTATCGTTATTGTTAGTGTATCTTATGTGCGGCCCAAACCAACTCGTCGTCTGCCAATGTGGCCCAGGGAAGCTAAAAGGTTGGACACCCCTGCTCTACAGAATGAATGGGCACAAAGTCTCACAGAAACACTCCAACATCTTGTGGAAAGCCTTCCAAGAAGAGTGGAAGCTGTTATCACTGCAAAAGGACCAAATGTGCAGGAATAATATGGTTAGCATACTATATTAGAAACTAGACAACCTACCGCCTCCAATGATGTTATGTCTGAGTATATTGAAGCCGGGATGGGGGAAAAGGGGGCCCTACTCCCCCATCATTGTAGTAGCTTGCATCTTAAAGTGAAACAGCTTAAAAACTTAAGTGAACTGTGAGTTTGAAACAGAATCAGGTGGTTATTCTCTATCTGTCTACAGTATATCTATCTGTGTTTGTATCTGTGTTGTGCATTCTTGCTAGGTGTTAAAAACTAGGGGCCTGATTCATTACGGATCTTAAATGAAGAGGTATCTTATTTCAGTCTCCTGGACAAAACCATGTTACAATGCAAGGGGTGCAAACTAGTTTTCTGTTTTGCACATAAGTTAAATACTGGCTGTTTTTTCATGTAGCACACAAATATCAACTTTAAATGTCAGTGTACAATTAAGCTATCAAGTATTTGTGTGCTACATGAAAAAACAGCCAGTATTTAACTTATGTGCAAAACAGAAAACTAGTTTGCACCCCTTGCATTGTAACATGGTTTTGTCCAGGAGACTGAAATAAGATACCTCTTCATTTAAGATCCTTAATGAATCAGGCCCCAGGTGGGAAGAGAAACTAGGAAGAGGAGCTGGATCTATTGTAATCAGCTGTCTGAGATTCTATAACAATAGGCAGAAGACTCATTGGAGCTTGCTGATTGTAGTAGCTTGTATCCTAAAGTGAAACAGCTTGCAAATTTAAGTGAACTGTGATTTTGAAACAGAATCAGGTGAGCTAGAATACAGAATCAGGTGCACATATATTGACACTACACTTAACATCTGATACAATGTTTGGACTAGTGCAGTACAGTGGGTGTAATGCTTTTGTTTTGCGGGAAACATTCTGGAAACTCAACTACAGTCTGATCTGCGGCCAATTTTCTTTGTTGCAGGATGAAATATCCAAACTGCCAGCTGAGGTACGTAGGATGTCTGTATCCTTGAGACCACCACTGCCTCAGAGAGCCCCCAGAAGACATTCTGCCTGGACTACTGTGAGCTCTGAAAAGGGGGAACTATCCAGAGGACACAGACACATCCCACAAACTGTGATATTGTAAAACTCATATGCTGCTCCTGCAGGGCTGGAATGTACAAATAATATAGGAAATACACAACACGAGGATATGGGGACTCCTACCAGCTATAGGAACAGGAAATTCAAGTCTCCAAAAAAGGACTACACTTTTCTTGGGGGATTCCATCGTAAGAGGCATACATCTGGGAATAGTTACTGAAGTACAGAAACAAGTACAGTGCTGACCTGGAGCCACAGCTCCAAGGGATAAAGAGCGCATGTTAAGAATTGTGAAAGCAGCAAGAAAAGATGGGGAGGTGGATGTCATTGTCCACCTAGGGACAAACGACCTGACTAATGCTGCAGTTATGGTAGTAAAAGATGAATTTAGAAAAGTTTGGGGACTGCTCTAAATCCGGTGGCAGCTACTGTAACTGCTTCAGTAATATTACCAGTGCACAGAGGTGAGGACAGAACTCACTGCACCAGAAACATCAACGTGTGGCTGAAGTGGTGTAATGAGGAGATATTAGGACCACAGTCATATCGTATGGTAAGATAGGGCCTATACAAAAGGGACGGCCTGCGCCCATCTTCAAGGGGAACCAGAATACTAAGTGAGCAGTTTGGAGGCTTCATCAGGAACTATTTAAATTAGCAGAGGGGGGCAGTAAACTAAACAGGAATAAAACAATCTACTCCCCCAACCAGGAGGTATCGTTTCTGCAGGTTAATAGTACAGGAAACATATCCACAGCAACAGAAGACGGCAGATCAAAACAAAACAATCATAGAGAGAGAGATAAACATAGACGATAGGAACAGAAGATGCACAAACAAAACCCTTAGAGCTACGGTATGTGAGCTAATGCTAGGAGCTTAGGAAATAGAAATTCCAGAACTAATTGCTATAATGACCAGGGATGATCTGGATATTGTGGCTATTACAGAGTCATAGTACAATGAAAATTATGACTGGGACATAGCTATACTGATTTAGGAAGGACAGAGAGCGAAAAATCGGAGGAGCAATATATGTGAAAGAAAACATAAGAAAAACTGAGGCCCTTTGGGTGACCATAGAAACGAGGGACAAGGCTGTTCTTAGTACTGGGGTGATCTATAGACCACCAGGTCAGGAAGAGGAACTGGACAGGAACTTACTGCAGGACATCAATAAAATGGCTTTAAAAGGAGAGGTAATAATCATGGGAGTCTTTAATCTACCTGATGTGACCTGGGAGGGTCTTCTGCAATTTCCACTAGAAGTAGGGACATTCTGGAGTCGTTGCAAGGAGCATTCCTCAAGCAAATGGTGAGGGAGGCCAGTCACAGAGACACAATATTAGACCTAACACCTACAAATGGTGACAGAATATCTGATGTAAATGTGGGTGAGAAACTAGGATCCAGCGACCATCAAGCAGTATGGTTTAGTATAGAGACCGACTCATACCACACAAATACAAAGATGTTAGATTTTAGGAAGGCTGACTTTGTAGAGATGGAAAAATGTGTAAGATACTATTTGGCAGAGTGCAAGACCTTGAAAGGATACAGGAGAAGTGGGAAATACTAAAAGTTCAATACTTAAAGCAACAGACCTTTGTATCAAAAGGGTTAATAAAACTACAAGGAAAATGAAGCCAGTGTGGTTTACAAGAGAAGTAGCGAGTATTGTGAAAGAAGAACAGATGGCCTTTAGGAAATATAAGCAGTCTCAGAATAATGAAGACAAAGAGTGTATCTTGTTATACAGAAGGAGACTAAGAAGGTGATCAGATGTGTAAAGGCACAAGCTGAAGAGAAAATGGCCCAGTCAGTAGGTAAAGGGGGCAAAACTTTTTTTTGGGTACATAAGTGAAAGACGAAAAACAAAAGGAGGAATAATAAGACTAAAGACTAGAGATGGGCGGGCTCAGTTCCCCGAGATCCGAATTCATCTGAATTTCGCTTATCCGAGTACCCTCTCCCGCCCATTCGGAATCAAAATCGAGGCAAAACGTCATTGTGACGTATTCGTATTTCTGAGCTCGGTTCTCGCGAGATTTGAAAAGCATAAATACCAGCATCCACAGCAATCCATCGCCATTTGACAGAGAGAGACAGCAGGGTTAGGTCACAGGCTGTATTAGCGCAGGGACAGAGCAATTATTGTACACATTATTCTTTCTATTATTCGTTCATTTCGAGTCTATTCAATTCTATTATTATTAAATCAAATTCTATTTGCATTTGTTAGAGCAGCAAGACAGGAGGATAGAAGAGGCTTATTCTTCAATTTGTTTGCACTACAAGTGCTTTGGGGTCTCCCATATTCCACAGTGTTTTACACTAATTTTTCTGGCTGTCAAAAAAAGTCATATTTGTCAGCAGTATCTATCTAATACAATATTTTGCACTAAAAGTGCTTTGGGGTGTTCAATAGTCCCCAGTGTTTTACACAAATTTTTCTGTCTGTCACAAAAATACATATTTGTCAGCAGAATCTATCTAATTCAATATTTTGCACTACAAGTGCTTTGGGCTCATTAAAATGGATTCAAAGCAGTCCACATATGAGCAGAATCAGCAAGCAGGTGCTGGCACCAGTCCTGATGGTAGTGTTCCCAGTACGTCATCTGGTAAAGCCGATGTAAAAGTACATAGTCTTTTTAAATCAGGGGAAAAAACACACACCAAAAAAAAATGTAGTGTGTTGAAGCGAAAAAGAAGTGTAACTGAGGAAAAGTTTACTGCCGATGAAAATTTTTTTTGCCAACATGCCATTCTACACACGCAGTGGCAAAGAAAGAATGAGGCCTTCGTCTTTCTCTATTACTGTCGGATCTAAAAATATTACTGAGCCTTCTTCTTGTACGGTCACTCATGAGCAAGGAAGACCAAGTAATTTGGAGTCTAAAAGTGGTGCACAACTACTGTTACGTGTGAAAGCCGAGCTGCAAGATAACAGTAAGGCATTAGAGGATAATGTTTGCTCTGAATCAGAAATGACACCAATCCCTGTGGAGAGTCCATCCAACAGTGGGATGTCTAATCGTGAGCATTCTGATAGTGTACCCATAAAGAAGGGCCCTTTCAGCAGTTCTGCTGATGTGTGCCTGAACAGCCCGGGTGTAGCCGGTGATACACCAAGTGATGATGACACTTTGGAATTAGAAGAGGATGAGGGGGAGATTTGGGTATCCGACGAGGGTGCTGATGATGATGCGGTTGATTGTGTAAGTCCTGCACCAGAGGCAGCAGGGTGGCACCAGTGGCAGCAGTTCTGGCATGTGAGGTTCTGGCACAAATTTTCACTTTCCAAACACAAGCAGGGATGACGCAGGTGGCAGACTACAACAGTTTGACATCTGTGCTGGTTTGAAGGATTTGACAAAAAAATGTGTGACCTTGACAATAACTCCAACCAATCCTACTATTAACATGCAAAGGATGGTGGAGGGCCTAGCAGGGATTAAACTGTATTTTTCCTTATTTGCACTAATAAGGTTTGGGTGTAATATACACCCAAAGACGAGTGCTCAATTGCTAAGAGTCATTGATGAAGAGGAAGACAAGCAGGCTTGTCTGTAGAATTTGCAGGCAAATTCTACTGCGTTATATATAGGTAACACCCAAAGAGAAGAGCTCCATTGCTCCATTGCTAATTGTAATTGCTGAAATAGAAATAATAGGGCTGACAGTCTTGGTCTAAATCTGCAGTTACATTTTATTGTACCATAGCTTACTGCGAAACTGGAGAGGTGGCAGGGTTTAGTGATAATCTTCCTCAAACAATACTAATTCATCCCACCATCATAGAAGTCTGTGTAGTATGATGTAATTGCCGATAACGGCCTTCCAAATGGAATTACTAGTTGATTTTTGGGCAGAGCTGTCACGATTTTTGGCCAATTCTTTTACAGCAGAAGAAATATCAAAATGTTGTGCGGACTCATCTGCATCACCACTGGGTGTCTTGGGTAAGCAATTTTTTTTACAACAAGCAGTTGCCAGAGAAACTGAAGGAGAAGACGTCCAAACAGGATGTTGATAGCTCTTGGATCCTTAAGTATTTAATCTACAATTAAAATATAGTTAGCACATTTACTTGTTTTATTTCCCACGTTAAATTTCTGTAGCTCCTTGTCAAAATGTATTATTAAGGCAATCACTTGACTCAAGCTAACCGTGTCTGCACTCTCTTCACAGATGACTACTTCGCTGGACTAAAGTACATTCCCCTCAAATGCTAGTCTTCTTGCAGCTGCTGCATTCTCCTACATGCTGTTGTAGAAACCAGAAATTGACCCTAAATTTTTCGGGACACAGACAGCATCTCTTGCATGTAATTTTTTAAAAGTTCTGTAATACCAATTTGATTGTGTGTGCAAAACAGGAAATGTGATGGAATTCAACCCCGCTGTAATGCTTGAACAATATCGGGATCGTAATCAGAAATGACATATCCTCAGGAGAGTCCAAGCTGGATTAGCCATCTTTCAATGACATCTCTTAGTTTTTGGAACATATTGTCAGCTGTATGCCTGTTAGTGAAGATGCTGATACACAGAGTAGTCTACTTCTAAAAAAATGTGACGTACTTGGGTACATGCTGCTGCTGTCCCTGCTGGTGAAGGTGAATGACCAACCCAGTGGGCTGTCACAGTCATATAATCTTTACTTTGCCCAGTTCCGCTTGACCACATATCTGTGGTTAAGTGTACAGTGGGTAGAATGGCATTTTGTAGCCCAATAATTACATTTTTATTAAGTTTCTGGTAGATGTGAGGAATAGCTTTTCTAGTAAAATGGTGTCGTGATGGAATTTGGTAATAGGGACAGAAGACCTCAAGTAACTGTCTAAAACCAGCTGCATTAATAATGGACATTGGACGCAGATCTAATACTAGCATAGTCGCCATGGCGTCTGTGATCCGCTTTGTGACTGGGTGACAGATTTCATACTTGCTTCCTCTTGTTTAACTGTAAATTATTGGTTCTGGGGATATTGATGATGAAGGTGTTGCGGGTGTAAATTGAAGGTGCTGGGATGTAGATGAGAGAAGGGAGGCAGATGATACTGGAATGCTTGTTGTTATTTTTTTTAACCTAAGTTTCTGATTTTCCCAACAGCTTTCCAAAAACTCGCTGAAAAATGACGTAACATAGCTGAGGATCCCAGATGGTTAAGGTCCCTTCCTCTACTGAGTGTGGCTTTAAAAACGCTACAAATGGCTAGACAGCTGTTGTCAAGATTTGTGTAAAAATAATTCCACACTTAAGAGGTGGATTTTTGGTCTTATGCCCAGGCATGACAATGGCCTTTTTCTTATCACTGGCAAGAACTGCAGCAATTTTTCTTTGAAAGTATATGAAAATCATATTCTGACCTAGGAGGTGGTCAAAATTGAATGGAAATTAATGGAAATTAGTGTTAGCGAGGTCAATAATAATGTAGGTATAAAATAATACCTAAATTATGTTATTTTAGCCCAAAACAATGTAATTTTTTTAACAAATTGCAAAACAAAACCAACCAAAACCAAAACCAAAACACGCAAGGGCGGTTTGGCAAAACCAAATCCAAAACACGACGGTAATCCAGATCCAAAACCAAAACCAAAACAAAAATACGGGGGTCAGTGAGCATCTCTACTAAAGACCGAGAGTGAGGGTCTTGTTGAGGGAGACAAGGTAATAACAGATCATCTTAATAATTATTTTTGCTCAGTGTTCACTACAGAAAGAGTGGGGACGGGGCAACAGTTAAGTTACAAGTATACTCATAAAAATGAGGTAGATACACTTTACATTCACAGAGGAGAAGGTCCTAACAGAGCTCTCAAAGCTGAAAGTGGATAAATCAATGGGGCCAGATGGGATACATCCAAGGATACTAAAAGAGTTTAAGGGGGAGCTGGTAACAATAGTAGCAGAATTATTTAATCAATCACTAGATAAAGGAGTAATCCCAGAGGACTGGAAAAGAGCGAATGTAGTCCCACTACACAAAAGTGGAAGCAAGGCAGAGGCGACTACAGACCAGTGAGCCTGACATCAGTAGTGGGGAAACTGATGGAAACACTCTTAAAAGAAAGAGTTGTAGAATATCTCAAATCCAGTAACTTACAGGATCCCAAACAGAATGGATTTACTGGGGAGAGATCATGTCAAACAAATCTTAATGACTTTTTTGACTGGGTGACTAAAGTGATAGATCATGGGTGTCACGGTCGTCTGAATTTCTTGATCCGATTCGGGACCCTTGGGACTAGCTGGAGCAGGAGTGAAACAGAACTTAGCAGCCTGGATGAACTTCTTGCTCATGTTCTTGCTGATTGTAGAATATAGCAGGGGAATTAGCAGTCTGGAAATGTAGACAGGAACAGTGCACCAGTAATGGAGACAGGAACACTGCACTTGTAATGCAGTCAGGATTACTGCACTTGTAATGCAGTCAGGATTACTGCACTTGTAATGTAGTCAGGATTACTGCACTTGTAATGCAGTCCAGAACACTGCACTTAGGAATGCAGACAGGAACACTGGAGCCAAGAACTATCCTCTGGAGAGAAGTGTGTTGTTCTGGCAATGAACAGATCACAGAAGCAGGTTTAAATAGGGTGTCCCAAACAACTATTGGCTGATCAGTTCATGTGATCACAGCTGCAGAATCTGGTTGGTCTGGAATGATCACCTGACTGCATCCAAGATGGCCGCGCCCATGCAGCAGAAAAAACAGTATGTGTTTGTTTACAAATGGAGGTGTGGATGATGGGAATGTTGCAGACGGCCAGAAGGGACCCAGGTAGCCGTGATATGACAGCGGCGGATGTGGTAAGTGCGGCTAAGCTCCCGATTTGTGACAGTACCCCCTCCCTTACGAGTGGCCACTGGACACTTAGATTGGGGTTTAGTTGGAAACTTGCGGTGAAATTTTCTGATGAGAGATGGAGCATGGACATCAGAAGCTTTGATCCAGGCTCTCTCTTCTGGACCATAGCCCTTCCAGTCGACTAGATATTGTAAGGTCTTATGTCGAAACCGAGAGTCCAAGATCTCTTTAATTTCATATTCATCACCATGTTCAGTCTGCACTTCAGGAGAAACCAGTTTGGGTGTATAAAACCTATTTAGCACCAATGGTTTTAAGAGAGAAATATGGAAGGAGTTGGGTACCTTGAGGTAAGATGGTAAATGTAATTTGTAGGACACTGGATTGATGACCCGGGAGATGTTAAACGGTCCAATAAAGCGGGGAGCGAATTTCATAGATGGAACTCTGAGGCGTAGATTGCGAGTTGACAGCCATACTCTGTCTCCCGGTTTCAAGCTTGGAATGGCTCGTCGCTTTTTGTCGGCCTGAATTTTGTAGCGTTGGGACGCTTTAAGTAGAGATTCCCGTACTTGGCGCCAGTGGCCTGCAAAATTCTTTAGAAAAACTTCAGAGGCAGGTACTGAGGCTGTAGGAAGTGGAGTAAACAAGGGTACCCTGGGGTGTAGGCCATAGACCGTATGAAATGGAGTGGAAGCAGAAGATTCGTGATAATGATTATTATGAGCAAATTCTGCCCAAGGAAGCAGATCTACCCAGTCGTCTTGTGAAGAAGATATGTACAAACGGAGAAATGTTTCTAGGTCCTGATTGACTCTTTCCGTTTGCCCGTTGGACTGTGGATGATAGGCCGAAGAGAAGTTTAGTTTGATCTGTAGTGCTTGGCATAAGGATCTCCAGAATTTCGCCACAAACTGAACTCCTCTATCTGAGACGATTTCTTCAGGACACCCATGCAAACGGAAGATCTCCTTTATAAATTGCTGAGCCAGTATAGGTGCTGATGGGAGGCCACGGAGAGGAACAAAATGCGCCATTTTAGAGAATCGGTCAACAATGACCCAGATGGTATTGAAATTATTAGAATTTGGCAAATCAGAAACAAAGTCCATAGAAATATGGGTCCAGGGTTTGGTGGGAATGGGCAGAGGCAAAAGTTGACCAGCTGAAGATTGTCTTGAACTTTTATGTTGGGCACAGCTGCCACATGCGGAAACAAATTGCTGAACATCCTGATGAAGAGTAGGCCACCAGTAGCTTCTCGATATGAAAGATTGAGTTTTGCGGATGCCCGCATGACCGGCAAATCTAGAACAATGTGCCCATTGGAGCAATTTTTTACGCAGATTCTCAGAAACAAAAGTTTTTCCCTGGGGAGGTGTATTGTCGGGTCTACTGACTGCGATGCTGAGTGGGTTGATAATAGGCCGTGGATCCACAGTGATGGAATCTTCCTCTTTCACCATAGAACGTGACAGAGCATCGGCCTTGCGATTTTTGGAACCGGGACAGAAGGTGACATGGATATCAAATCGAGAAAAGAATAGTGCCCATCGGGCCTGTCGTGGATTCATGCACTGTGCAGTTTTAAGGTAGAGCAGATTCTTGTGATCCGTGTATATTGTGACAGGATAACGAGCTCCCTCAAGTAAATGCCTCCACTCTTCAAGCGCCAATTTGATGGCAAGCAGTTCTTTGTTCCCTATGGCATAATTTCGTTCAGCTGGTAAAAATTTCCTGGAGAAGAACCCGCAGGGATGCCATTGCTCATCAGCTGGTTTTTGGGAAAGAACTGCCCCTACTCCGACAGATGAGGCATCAACTTCCAAGTAGAATGGACAGGTTAAATCTGGTTGCCTGAGTATGGGAGCAGAAATAAATGCTTGTTTCAGAAGTTGAAAAGCTGTTTGGGCTTCTTCAGACCACTTGGCAGGATTAGCTCCTTTTCTGGTGAGAGCGGTGAGTGGTGCTACTACAGTAGAGTAGCCACGAATAAATTTTCGATAATAGTTCGCGAATCCCAGAAATCGCTGTACTGCC
Source organism: Mixophyes fleayi (assembly GCF_038048845.1). NCBI lineage: Eukaryota > Metazoa > Chordata > Amphibia > Anura > Limnodynastidae > Mixophyes > Mixophyes fleayi. The sequence goes on along the minus strand of NC_134404.1, from coordinate 343,770,559 downwards.
TTTAGTGTAGATGGTTGAGGCCAGTTAAGAATAGCTTGCACCTTCTCTGGGTCCATACGGAGACCAGTACCTGAGATGATATACCCCAAGAATGGGATGGATTCAACTTCGAAGGTGCATTTTTCAAGCTTGCAATACAGTTTATTCCTTCTGAGACGGCTGAGGACCTCTTTAACATGTCTGCGATGGGACTGGATATCAGAGGAGAAAACGAGGATATCGTCCAAATATACCACAATAGTATGGTACAGTAAGTCCCGAAAGATTTCATTTACGAAATTCTGAAAGACTGCTGGAGCATTGCTCAGACCGAATGGCATGACTAGATATTCGTAGTGCCCATCCCTGGTGTTAAAGGCGGTTTTCCATTCGTCGCCACGCCTAATGCGAATCAAATTGTAGGCCCCGCGGAGATCCAACTTTGTGAATACTTGGGCACCTTTGACTCTGTCAAATAACTCTGTGATTAGGGGCAGAGGATACCGGTTCTTGATGGTAATGTCATTGAGACCTCTGTAATCGATGCAGGGACGTAATCCACCATCCTTTTTCTTTACAAAAAAGAACCCGGCTCCTGCTGGTGAAGAGGATGGACGAATGAAACCCCTTTTCAAGTTCTCTTTTATATATTCAGACATAGAGTTTGTCTCAGGGATAGAAAGAGGGTAGACTCTGCCACGTGGTGCGGTTTTACCTGGAACTAGATCAATGGGACAGTCCCAATCCCGATGAGGTGGTAGAGTTTCAGCAGCCTGCTTACTGAAAACGTCTGTGAACTCTTGGTAGGCAGAAGGAACTGTCAAAACTTCTTTATCAGAGGTGGCGCAATGTGGAAGAACACGTTGTAAACAGGACTCGAAACAAGTTGGAGCCCACGCCAAGATTTGTGGAGTCGACCAGTCGATATGGGGGTTATGCAATTGAAGCCATGGAAACCCGAGAACCACAGGACTAGTGGCTTCTGGGATGACCAAAAAGGTAAGGGATTCAGAATGCAGAACTCCTATTTGGAGAGTCACTGGAGAAGTCTGATGCGTAATGGTACCCCCTGGAATACGGCTACCATCAACCGCAGAGAGAAAGATGGTCACTGGAATTTTCACTAGTGGAATGGCTAGTTCAGCAGCTAATTTGGCAGACATGAAATTCCCAGCTGCTCCTGAATCCAGCAGGGCTGAAATGTATTGGGAGTCTTGAGCGTGTTTCAGGGTGACTGGGATAATACAGTCCTTGCCTTGTGGGGAGCGAAGGGCCACTCCTAGGCTCACCTCCTCATAGTCAGCTAGGAGGGTATGTTTACCCGGTTTGCGAGGACAATAATGTAGCAGATGTCCGGAACTGGCACAGTATAAGCAAAGTTTCTCTCTAACTCGCCGTTGTCGCTCGGTGGGTGAAAGATGTGCTTTGCCTAGTTGCATGGGTCCTTCAGGGAAAGGAGACAATGCGCAGACCCGTTGAATAGGGAGGAACTTGGGGTGTTTCAGCCTCCTCTTTTCTAGAGCTCTCTCTCTGAACCGAATATCAACCCGATTGCAGATGGTAATCAATTGGTCTAGCGTTGTAGGTAAATCCTGAGATGCTAATACATCTTTAATGTGGTCAGACAGGCCCTGCCAGAAGACCGCAACAAGAGCATCGTTATTCCAAGACAGCTCAGAGGAAAGTGTTTGAAATTGAACGGCATACTGGCCCACGGTCTGCTGTCCTTGCCGAAGCCGCAGAATATCTAAAGCGGCTGACGCTGTTCTTCCAGGCTCGTCGAATATTCTGCGGAAGGTAGACAGGAAGCTATCAATATCAGATAAAATTGGGTCAGATTTTTCCCAGAGCGGTGATGCCCATGCCAGAGCTTGCCCTGATAGTAGCGAAACAATATAAGCAGTTTTGGTACGTGCAGTAGGGAAATTCCCGGGTTGTAATTCAAAGTGTATACTACACTGGTTGAGAAACCCGCGGCAATTCTTCGGATCGCCATTGTATTTAGCTGGCGTGGGAAGATGGAGTCCGGATGAAGTGGGTAGTGAGGCAGGTATTACTGGCTCAGGCGGAGTATGGGATGGTTGACTGCGGAATAACTGCAAGGTATCCATACGTGTAGAAACATCCTGCAGCAATCTCAAAATTTGCCCCTGGTTAGTTTCTTGTCTCTCAATGCGTCCAGCTAATATTTGGACAGAGTCCTCCCTCGGGGTATGTTCCCCTGGCGGATCCATTGGGCCAGAACAAACTGTCACGGTCGTCTGAATTTCTTGATCCGATTCGGGACCCTTGGGACTAGCTGGAGCAGGAGTGAAACAGAACTTAGCAGCCTGGATGAACTTCTTGCTCATGTTCTTGCTGATTGTAGAATATAGCAGGGGAATTAGCAGTCTGGAAATGTAGACAGGAACAGTGCACTAGTAATGGAGACAGGAACACTGCACTTGTAATGCAGTCAGGATTACTGCACTTGTAATGCAGTCAGGATTACTGCACTTGTAATGTAGTCAGGATTACTGCACTTGTAATGCAGTCCAGAACACTGCACTTAGGAATGCAGACAGGAACACTGGAGCCAAGAACTATCCTCTGGAGAGAAGTGTGTTGTTCTGGCAATGAACAGATCACAGAAGCAGGTTTAAATAGGGTGTCCCAAACAACTATTGGCTGATCAGTTCATGTGATCACAGCTGCAGAATCTGGTTGGTCTGGAATGATCACCTGACTGCATCCAAGATGGCCGCGCCCATGCAGCAGAAAAAACAGTATGTGTTTGTTTACAAATGGAGGTGTGGATGATGGGAATGTTGCAGACGGCCATAAGGGACCCAGGTAGCCGTGATATGACAGCGGCGGATGTGGTAAGTGCGGCTAAGATCCCGATTTGTGACAATGGGGGGCCGTAGATGTAGCTTATCTGGATTTTAGTAAGGCTTTTGTCCCACATCGCAGACTGTTAAATAAACTCGAAAGCTTGGGATTAGAGTTTAGGATGGTTGAATGGATAAGATCTTGGTTGCTGGAGAGAAAACAGAGTAAATGGAGTACTTTCACAGGAGGGAAAGGTTACCTGTGGAGAACCCCAAGGATCTGTACTTGGACCAGTGTTTTTAAATATCTTTATTGGAGACATTGCAAATGGTATTGAAGGTAAAGTATGCTTTACTGCAGATGATACAAAGATATGCAACAGGGTAGACACATCAGGATGGTAAAACAAATGATTGATGATCTAGGTAGACTAGAGGAATGGTCAAGAGAGTGGTAGCTACAGTTTTAATGCCCAAAAATGCAAAATCATGCACTTTGGTCTCAAAAATGCAAAGGCTAAATATAGTATTACTGTCACTATAATGGAAACTACCGAGGAGGAAAGGGATCTAGGAGTCACTATTTCAGGTGACATAAAGGCAGGTAAGTAATGTAACAAAGCAATGAGGAAGGCAAGTCAGATGATTGGTTGTTTAGGGAGAGGAATCAGTAGCAGAAAGAAAGAAGTAATAATACCACTGTATAGGTCATTGGTACGGCCTCATCTAGAATACTGTGTTCAGTTCTGGATGCCGTATCTCCAGAAGGATATAAATACATTACAGTCTGTACAAAGAAGGGCAACTAAAATGGTGCATGGCCTACAGCACAAAACTTACCCGGAAAGACCCAAAGATCTTAATATGTTTAGTTTGGAGCAGAGAAGGGAACGGGGGGACATTATAGAAACTTACATATATAACAAGGGTTATAACAAGGTGCAGAAGAGAAGTATTAGAACACGAGGACATGCACTGACACTGGTGGGAAGAGAAGTATTAGAACACGAGGACATGTACTGACACTGGGGGGAAGAGAAGTATTAGAACACGAGGACATGTACTGACATTGGGGGGAAGTAGGTTCAGAGGAAATGTGAGGAAAAACTACTTCACAGAAGGGGTAGTGGATAAGTGGAATAGCCATCCGGTGTGGTAGAGGCTAATACAGTACAGAAATTTAAACATACTTGGGATAGATATAAGGATATCCTTACAAAGATTAAAGGATCAAACAGAGTTTGAGGTTACCATAGGTTAATAAAACAATGGGCAGACTAGATGGGCCAAGTGGTTCTTATCTGATATCAAATTTTATGTTTCTATGTTTCTATCTCTGGACTTTTTAATTATTTCTATAGTGTAGGATAATATTTTCTGATAATCACCAGATAATAAATATTAAGGGACGCAACATTGAAAGAGGGGACTCCCCTCTTTCAAACAAGGGCGTTAGTTTCTAGGTGACACCATGTGGGAGATAGAGCTCTTTGAGTGCCCTCTCCCCATTCTTTGAATCTCCATTATTTTTCTGTAGGGAGAGGGGGAGGAGGCGGGGCTTAATGATGTCATCAAGATGAGGTAATCAATTTTCTCTCCATCACTATACAGCTATTTCCTGTTGGTGGTTGGCTACAGGTAAGTATCACTTTAACTTCTTTGAACTCCCTGTGTGCTAAGGGCGAGTTCCACTGGTCCTTAACACTGAAGGCGAAAGCAACTTTTAAAGTTAATTATTTATTTTTTGACAGTTGCCCTTGAGATATATTTTCTTGGTAAACTGTGGTGATAAATGATATTTATCTCTGTGATATGCGGTGAGTAAAAAATAAAATCAGACATATTGCTGCTAAAGGCGACTTGTTGGTAAATATGCCTAGTGGTGTCTGAAACACACAATTATTTAAGCAGATCAAATAACTTGCCATAAATCAATAAAAAATAATACAAATTAATAAATAAATCACCCGAAAACAGCACATGAAATGTAAATCTGTAAATCTGATTCCAGGGTTTAGCAATACCCGGATTTAAGAGCATATAAAGCCACTACTTGACAGTAATATATCTCAAGGGCTGTATTGTACTGAGCTAAATAATACACCTGAACTAGCTGAGACCATTATGCTGTCGTTAACCCTTCTTCAGTAGATTGCCATGTTAGGAGGGAGGGGCTTTGCTGACAAAGCAGACACAGAGTGACTGATAGTATGACAGACTTGCTTTGCAAATATTCTCTGTGTGGATTGATTGGATCATATATGTGACTGCAGCCAGTGATGTCACAGCAGCTCAAATTGCTGTGGCCTCACCTTTTTGACCTCTAACTGATCTCATCAGTACACTGTTCTAAAGATGTGGAGAAGCTTCAACTGTCTATAATGGAGACTGACGTAATATTTTACTTTATAGTAGAGCTGCAGCGGAATCTCTAATGACTAGTTAAAGTTTGTGATTTAGTGGTTGTGTAACCCCAGTAGGGTTCCTTGAAAAAAAATATTTTTCAATGCTACATTTTTCACCTTTCAGTAGAGCATTAATCATGGTCACTCAACCATCTTTATTACTATACAACTTACTACCATCACCCCAAATATAATCTAAGCACTGATTAAAGATATTACTAATTAGTCGAAGAGATCTCTAATAGATGATGTGAGTCCGGTACGGTGACCTGCTGCTACGCGTTTCGGAGGTGTCTCCTTCCATAGGCAAATGGTAATTGTGATAATGATGGTAATAATTATATGGTTTTGTTATTGAGATCCCTGTTCAACCAATTTCTATTCACCAATTTTAAATAAAGAGAACATATTTGGATTTATTAATTGATTATATGGTGCCAAAAAAACTTTTCTAAATATTTACTGTAACAAAAGGGTCAGTGCGAAAGCGATCAAAAGGTGGCCTTTGATGTGACCTTTACACTTTGGTACAATGACCTCTTCAGACCTCTCCGCCTCCCACAACACCTGGGCACAGTTTCAGTTTGCTGAAGAGTGGAAAGTAAATTTCAGGTAGCGAATTTCAGCCACTCAAACACAGCTCTCCGTATACCAGCCTGCTGGAGCGCAGGTAGAAGGACACCACATTGCTCACCGCTACTGTTTGCTTTGTCTTGGAAACCTGTAGCGATGAATTATGAGTCCCACCGGCTTTAATTAGCAAATTTCCTTTTCCGAGGAAGGTAGGAAAAGAGCATTTGTCCCCAAAACATAATTTCTTCTTTAAACTCCTGATTCCACGAAAGATAGGTTCCTAATTAATCCCTTTGGACAATCGGTTATTAGGGTGTCTCAGTAAGCAACTCCTTGTGTACGATAATTTAGGAACACAAAGCGCTCGTTTTTTTTTTCATCTTCCATTTTTCTGAAAGTAAAAAGAAAATATAATTTTTTTTTTTTACTAATTAGAGAAAATACAGAGAATGGATATTTTTGCCTTGTACAGCATAAAGGGGCATAAAGATCTCCAACATTTTGAAAGGGATTAAAAAAATGAAGGAAACTATTTAGGAGAACATTGTATTTATTTTTGAAAAAAACATTAAAAACAGTTTTGTTTTAATGGGTTTTAAAAATCATATCAGACAAATGGCAGCCGTCATTAGCAATACATTGCTGAAGACGTTCCTGGAGTTCGTCTATCACTCTCCAGGTCATATCAGGTGGAATGGCTTCGATTTCCTGTCTGATCCTTTCCTTTGAATCCTCAAGAGATCGAGGACAATGTTTGATGTTTGTAAGGATGTAATTTTACCTCGGCATGTAAAATTCTCCTCAAACTCAGACTTGATATCCCCAGTGCCATGGCATGGAGGCATGGTGATATCCCCAGGGCCATGGCATGGAGGCATGGTGATATCCCCAGTGCCATGGCATGGAGGCATGGTGATATCCCCAGTGCCATGGCATGGAGGCATGGTGATATCCCCAGGGCCATGGCATGGAGGCATGCTGATATCCCCAGTGCCATGGCATGGAGGCATGGTGATATCCCCAGGGCCATGGCATGGAGGCATGGTGATATTCCCAGTGCCATGGCATGGAGGCATGGTGATATTCTTAGTGCCATGGCATGGAGGCATGGTGATATCCCCAAGGCCATGCATGGAGGCATGGTGATATCCCCATTGCCATGGCATGGAGGCATGGTGATATCCCCAGGGCCATGGCATGGATGCATGGTGATATCCCCATGGCCATGGCATGGAGGCATTGTGATATCCCCAGTGCCATGACATGGAGGCATGGTGATATCCCCAGGGCCACGGCATGGAGGCATGGTGATATCCCCAGGGCCATGGCATGGTGATATTCCCAGTGCCATGGCATGGAGGCATGGTGATATTCCCAGTGCCATGGCATGGAGGCATGGTGATATCCCCAAGGCCATGCATGGAGGCATGGTGATATCCCCAGGGCCATGGCATGGAGGCATGGTGATATCCCCATTGCCATGGCATGGAGGCATGGTGATATCCCCAGGGCCATGGCATGGAGGCATGGTGATATCCCCAGTGCCATGGCATGGAGGCATGATGATATCCCCAGTGCCATGGCATGGAGGCATGGTGATATCCCCAGGGCCACAGCATGGAGGCATTGTGATATCCCCAGGGCCACGGCATGGAGGCATGGTGATATCCCCAGGGCCACGGCATGGAGGCATGGTGATATCCCCAGTGCCATGGCATGGAGGCATTGTTATATCCCCAGGGCCACGGCATGGAGGCATGGTGATATCCCAAGTGCCACGGCATGGAGGCATGGTGATATCCCCAGTGCACACGACATGGAGGCATGGTGATATCCCAAGCGCCACGGCATGGAGGCATGGTGATATCCCCAGGACCATGGCATGGAGGCATGGTGATATCCCCAAGGCCACGGCTTGGAGGCATTGTGATATCCCCAAGGCCACGGCTTGGAGGCATGGTGATATCCCCAGGACCATGGCTTGGAGGCATGGTGATATCCCCAGTGCCACGGCATGGAGGCATGGTGATATCCCCAGGGCCATGGCATGGAGGCATGGTGATATCCCAAGCGCCACGGCATGGAGGCATGGTGATATCCCCAGGGCCATGGCATGGAGGCATGGTGATATCCCCAGGGCCATGGCATGCTTTTGAGCCTTGGTGATTGCTGAATGGATGCTCTCACGGTTTCCACATTTTCTGGTGTTCTAACGGTCCTAGATCTGCCAGGTGATTTTCTTTTCAGTGTGGATCCAGTTGCCCAAAGATTAGAAGTCCATAGCAAAATAGTTTTCCAATCTGGTACAGATGCATTATCGACCTATGATGAAGCGTGTTCGGAATGCTCTCTGCGTTGTTATCACAGAACAGTTGTTCTCATAATACGCTTGAACAGCAAAGCCCCGATGATCACCGATCCAATTCATGATGGGTACTAAAAACAGCAGGGCCTAACCTACCAAATTAAATCTACCCCACCTCTTTACCCCCACTACAGCTCACAAAGTGCCCCCTTGAAATATGGAAATCTTTATGCCCCGACCTCTAGTATTTGTGAATATACAACAGGGCATGATATAGCAATGTATTTTTCCATAACATTTTTAATGTTTCTTCATGTCTGGTGCTATCTGTTCTAATGTTTGGAACAATTGTGGATATACATATATATATATATATATATATATATATATATATATATATATATTACCAGCATTAAATATTTTTTAAACACCTCTGTTAGTACCGCCCATGGCAGACACATATCAGACCCAGGAGACCATATCAAGTTCTATTACAACAGGAAAAGAGGGGGGAAGTGATCTGTGAGGTTAATGGGGGTTTGATGCAGTCATGTATCCTACATACAGACTTACTGACATTTTATACCAGTGAAATTATGTTATTTTTTTCACACTCTATATCATTTCCCTCTGCGAGGACATTACTTGAGTCGGCTCCCTCTCCTCCTCCCCCTCTCTCTCCTTCCTGCAGCGATCCCGGTATCAGCAATGAGATATATACCATTTTCTGAAATGGAGAAATTACATATCAGCCTATTAGTCACTTTAAATGCAAAGCAGTGTGTTCGGAATGGGGGTAGAAATACTGCATTTAAAAATAAAATGATATGAGGCCAGGTTGGAGAGAGAAAAAAAATAGATGAACATGAAGCTGACATTTAAAGGTAAGGCTAGCAGCGTGCAGTGAGGCTGAAATCAGAGGAACAGGCAATGTGCTTATAGAGACTTATCGGCTCTCCGCAGGGAGAAGGGTCTAGTTCAGTGCTGGAAAATCACACACAAGATTCAATGCCGTGCAATAAGGGGAAATGTACGCCCGCAAATGAAATATCACACCCAAAATTCCACACTGATCCGCCACCCAAAAAGTGCAAAAAATTCTGGCAAGGAGGAAAGTTGGATGAGAAACTGAGAGCTTCACCTCCAGCGCTTCTACCCCAACTGTCTTTGCCTAAATTATTGGAACTGCTGCCAGGTGTTGTGGGACTACATGTCCCAGAATGTATTGGCAGCTGTTGGCTTGAAAAGCATGTTAGTGCTAGTCCCACAGTAGCAAAAGAAAAATACATTTTAATTGGATAAAACACTCCCCAAATCCATGTTCACCACAAAAATAAAATATTTTATTTTTCTCTTCAATGTGATATAATGGGAAATTCTCCTCTCTTTGCAATCCAATGGGAAATTCTTCTGTCTTCTATAGTCCAAAGTAATAAAAAAAAAATCATAAAAGGTGATGCAATAGCATGCTACATGCACCTGCCACTGAATGACTGTGACCAGAATTGGCCAGGGCTTCCCTTAGCCACTAGCCAATCACAAGTGACCAGGAATAGCCTGGCATGTGGCAGGATCGCTGCAGCCTAAGTAATGCCCTTTACATGTAGTAATAGCAGAGACTTCTATCACCTTCTGAGTCAGACAGAAGTTTATATGGAATATAGTCAAGATGTGTTGAAAGAATTTACCCCACCCTCACGTTTATATCTCTGACACTCACTAAATAATGATGCTATACAAATAACATTGCCAAAGCTACCACTGCCAATGAGATGTGACAACATTTATAGAGCTTAGAATAAAGTCTAGGCATGAAAAAATGGTGTCACTCCTCAGCATGAAGCTGAAATATCAGCACCATATTGAATCAGTTAGGGATAATTAATTCCTGAGTTTTATATAATTAACAATTAACAGCACTATGTAGACATCAGATCACTGACAGCTAATGTCTATTTACCTGATATCCATTAATTTAGAGGTGTAACAGCCACCAGCAGCACACACGGATTTTCATATACTGAGAGCAATTAGCCGTCTGACGCGCTCTACATGTATAGCTGAGCCATGAGGGACTGCGCGCTTCTAGGTCAGGAATAAAGACACCATATCACTGAGGGCACCGTGGTTCCTTCAGACCTGCCCGACGTGATTGTGACTATAAAAAGTGATAGGCTCAAGGCTAATTTCACCTTGATAGTAGATATTCTGAACAGTGTCCAATAACCTCTTTGCCCCAACTTATCTGACTTATACTGTATAGTAACAAAGGTTGCCCTTCTGCTCCACAGCAGGTTTCTGTCCTCCCCGAGCTCGTTCTGGAGTGGTCTGCATTATAAAGCCACCAGAGATGTAAATTGACTGCACCTTAATACCACCAGAGATTTGGGGGACCTACATTGTAAAGCCACGAGAGGTGTGGTGGTCTGCATTTCACAGTGGCCCGTAGAAATTGTTTGGCATTGAACATGTGCCAACCAGCTTGAAATGTGCGAACTTTGGCATTAACCTTTCTCAACTTTTAAATAAAATTAACTCTTTTTTTGTTTTAATTATTCTGAACGTCAAAAAATTCAAGCAAATTTGACCATTTTTGTACCGATTCTATGAACCAGTATAATAAACAATATAACTATATGCAACCGGTGCGAACATCTCTTGTGATCACATTCTGCACATATACATTACGGTTTGGGAAGAAGCCAAACTAGAGAGACTGTATGGAATCTGTATAGTGTCAATACTGCCAATACTTTACAACGGTGGCATTAAAACAAAATAAAAAAAAAACAAGCTTTCCTTATGTGTTTCACCAGAAGCGTGCTCTTGATAATATATATATAAACATTAGCAAGAACATGCTTCTGGTAAAACACACAAGGACAACTTGTTGTTTTTTACTTTGTTTTACTTTAGCAGTGGTAAAGTATTTGGCACTATTGACAATATACAGATTCCATACAGTCTCTTGTGACCATAAACACTAACTAAACAGAGACCAGCTCTCTAGACACCGGCCAGCTTCTCTAGCATCAGACCCTGAACAGTGAGACAAACAGGTTCTTATACCTGACACTCTTCCTACAATCTAAACACACACATACATACACAATAGGGTCCATTTTCCCAAAAATATAAATAATTAAAATGCTTTATTCGGTAACTAAGTATATTCGTCAGTCCTGAGATAGCGATAACAGACAAATATTGGGATGTACACTTTCTTTTTGGTCAGCAACAAGGCCTTTTGCATTTGATAAATATGACTGTTATTTTGATATTGCCCTATATGCAAGTAAACATCTAAAGCAAGTTCTGTATAGTAATGAAAGAACAATATAATCATCAGATTTTACTGAGGAAGAGATCTCTTCTGCCACCATGACCTTTAGTTACATCACAAAATAAAACACCGTTATCAGGAAATCTGCTCAGTCCTTCATAACATAAATAAGAGCGCGGGTCTAACCTTTTCATATCTGACACAGGATGAAGCCATTTTCATAAAGACAAAACTGGGGTAAAGAGATTACTAAATGTGAAGCTTCGTCTCTGTCTACAAGTCATCGTTCTATTTACATAAGGAGAGATATCCAGAGCTGACCATTAGCTGCATAAATACACAGTATTACCAACGCATGCGGGATTTCCAAATTACTGCAAATTACACTAAACCCCTTCACTATTCTTACGTAACATTTTGAACACAATAGGCAACACTCCGCCCGGGTTATACATTACCTGCCAAACACCTCATGGATTGCCTGTAGGGGCTTATAGTGCAAAACACACTGTCTGAATCCACTTAGTAAGTACAGAAGCATACTCTCATCATCCAGTCACTTCCTTCTCTCTCTTCTCTCATACTTAGCCTCCCTTATGTGTATGTTAGGAATTCAATGCTGTCTCTTAGAGCTGCATGGATCTGCCTACATCGCCAGCTGGGCCTTCTGATCTGGTCACATCCTATCCCTGGGCCAAGGTCAATGTTCCTGCCTGGTTCCTACCAGACATGTCTCCTCTCCTCCCACCATCCACTCCTTAAGCCTTTAGTGTTCTCACTTGTAGAGCCATGGATGCTGCTGCCTTCAGTCCTGTCATTGCACTGCCAACCGTGCAGCCATGATCCTCAGTGCTCCTTTTTTCACCTCTGCCCTGATTCCAATCCAGAAGACTTTGCAGCCTTACAGTCTGCGGCCAATGACTATGTTCCTCCCGGCCAGCCTTCCTGTCAGAGCCATGTTGAAGTCTACTGGTATTCCCAAATGGTTCCCATAAGGGGGACTTCAAATTCTGCAGCCAATATTTCTTGCACAGAGCACAGAAAAGTGTGTGTAGATTCTGGAAAAGAGCCACTTGGCTGGCTTAGCAATCAGGGACAGACCACTTCTGACCAAGTTGCTTAGCCCTGAGAGGAGTGATAGGAAGCTACAAGCTGAAGTCAAGGGATTGGAGAAGGTAGAATAGTGGCAGAGGAAGCTGAGGTCCAAGGATAGGAGAAGGTAGAACAGTGACAGAGAAAGCAGAGATTCAAGGATTGGAGAAAGTAGAATAGTGGCAGAGGAAGCCGAGGTCCAAAGATTGGAGAAGGTAGATTAGCGGCAGAGGAAGCCTAGGTCCAAGGATTGGAGAAGGTAGAATAGTGGCAGAGGAAGCTGAGGTCCAAGGATTGGAGAAGGTAGAATAGTGGCAGAGGAAGCTGAGGTCCAAAGATTGGAGAAGGTAGAATAGCGGCAGAGGAAGCCTAGGTCCAAGGATCGGAGAAGGTAGAATAGTGGCAGAGGAAACTGAGGTCCAAGGATTGGAGAAGGTAGAATAGTGGCAGAGTAAGCTGAGGACCAAGGATTGGAGAAGGTTGAATAATGGCAGAGGAAGCCGAGGGCCAAGAATTGTAGAAGGTAGGATAGTGGCAGAGGAAGCCGAGGTCCAATGATTGGAGAAGGTAGAGTAGTGGCAGAGGAAACCTAGGTCCAAGGATTGGAGAAGGTAGAATAGCGTCAGAGGAAGCTGAGGTCCAAGGATTGGAGAAGGTAGAATAGCAGCAGAGGAAGCCAAGGTTGAAGGACTGGAGAAGGTAGAATCGTGATGTACAGTCAAACAAACAAGTCTTCAAAGCACAAGCAGAGTGTCACGAATACTCACCTCTCCTCGTTCCCCCGCCGCTCCGTCGGACCCGGAAGCCGCACGTGATCGCTACCTAGGGCGGTCATGTGATTACTACCCCAGGGCGGGGAATTCAAATGGGACACACTATAAAAACATAGCTCTGACACTTGGTGAGTGTCAGAGCAACTTACCTGTTCCTGGCTCCTGATTCCTGTGTCCTCCTCGTTCCTGCTTCTTGTGTGCTTGATCTTCTGTGTACCGAACCTGCTTGCTGACCTCCCAGATTGCCTGTGCCCCTGACCCGGATTGCCTCACGCTCCTTTCTCTATACGTTTATCTGCCTTCCTGTGTACCGACCCGGCTAGCTGACCACCCTCCTGTTCTGGTGACCCGTGTACCAATCCGGTTTGTTTGACTCCGAGACTGCTTCCTGATTCTGTCTTCATTGCCTGCCTGTGTACCGACCCGGCCTGTCCGACTACTCTCATCTTGCTCCTACTCCGCTGTACTACATCTTGGGGCAAACCTGAGGACCGCGACCTGCGACTCCTGGCAGCAAAGCCCAGCCCGCCTTGTGATGGTTCTTGGTGAATACCAGGGATATCGTTAGACTCCGCACCTCAGGTGAGCCAGCGTTAATCAAGATTAGTAGTGAATCCAGTAAATCCGTTACGCAGAGAAATTCAAAGCAAACATAGCTCCTGCAAAGGTTTGTTAGAAGTGAGGGACTTATAAAGGCTACAAACAGGTGAGATGACCTGTCCTTTTCACTGAAGCGTTGATTGCAGAGTCGGAAGCTGTGCAGTAGTCCAGGTGAGGAGACTAGCTACATTACTGTTCTTATCAAAGTGCTGATTACAGGAATAGAGAGAAGGTGCTTGTAGCTGTCATTGAGAGTAGTTATCTGACAGCTGTCATCTGGAGCTAGTGTTGTGAATCCTCACAGTTATTCTCTTCTGACAGCTGTCATCTGGAGCTAGTGTTGTGAATGCTCACACTTCACTCGTTCTAAGATCTTCTGAACATTTGGTAGGTTCACAGGTCCTACTAGAGAACAGAATGTATTTCACTGTCCATCCCCAAATACAGTCACATAAGATTTTTTTCATTCCCTGAGATTAGTTTTTTTTGCAGATAAAGAAAAAAGTTCGACTCCTGTACTATGCAGGGAAGAGTCGCCTCTCTAGCCCTTATTGCTACATCTCGTCCTACACGAGAGTCCTCCCACAAACACCAATGCTCAGCCAGTATACAACTGCATTTTTGAATATAGACTATTTCCAGGGCAACTAGCAAAATCTTATTTTGCATATGTTTGAAAAAAAATCCATGGAATTACTACGCAATTTCTCCAGGATGACAAATAATATATGCAGTAAGGTAAATCCCAGTTTTCTCAAATAGGGATCTGTGCACTGATAGCGGATTACAGGCTACACACTGAATCCTCTCCTGCTGCTTTTTTGAGCATATGTAGAGATGCAGAGTAAATTTATTGCAACGTTATCACATTATATCCTGCTCTGACCATTCCGGTATTCTCAGAAATAATGTGACTGATGTCAAGATTGGAACCTGTGACCTCAAAGCATTTTAACGGGATTATTACTTAGCTATATTAGTCAAGGTTAAACACAGAGCTTAAGTCATTTTACAGAGTGCTCCCACAGGGGGGTAAATTCTAAGGAAGACAAGATCCTGCTTCTTCAATGTTGTCTTTATAATAAAGTAACTGAATTATTGAGCGGCTGCTGGATTTACACTCTGCTAGACATGAGCCACAATTTTAAACCTATTCTGCGGAACATTAGCCTAATTAGGCATTTGGATCCATAATTTTGCATGTTTTTCTAGTGGAATTTGCCCTTAAAGGTTTTGCTTGGAATTTCTCCTATCATTTTTGTTCCACTTGAATTTTTCACTTATTGATCCCGTTCCGCCACCTACACATCATGAAGTATGACGTTTTCACTTGTCATAGTCCTTTCTCACTCTAACCCCTCAGCCCAATTAGTTTACCAATTGCCATGTTCAAGTCTTTTAAAGCTATTTAGTTCATTTAATTCATGCATTATAGGAAAATAGATTCCACAATACATCTCTATTCCAAAAAAAAGTGTTGGATCATCTAAGTTGGACTCTTAAACCGGACATCTATGTAGGTCCAGCCCTGTCTCCGGTAATGGCTCTGTAGAGCTTGTTAACTCCTTCTATGATGTACCATGGGTAATATTCTCCAAACTGACCATCAATGTTACATTAATACATTTTTATTAATTAGGGCAGCATGGTGGCTTAGTGGGTAGTACTTCTGCCTCACAGCACTGAGGTCATGAGTTCGATTCCCGACCATGGCCTGCTCTGTGTGGAGTTTGTATGTTCTCCCTATGTTTGTGTGGGTTTCATCCAGTTGCCCCGGTTTCCTCCCACGTGCCAAAAATATACTAATATACTAATAGGTTAATTGGCAGCAATCAAATCGACCTTAGTCTTTCTCCGTCTTTGTGTGTGGTAGGGAATATAGATTATAAGCTCCAATGGGGCAGGGATTGATGTGAGTGAGTTCTCTGTACACTGCTGCAGAATTAGTGACATAAAATAATGAAGATTAATAAGTAGACGATGATCATTACTTCACTAAACTTCCATACATTACATTGTAACATTAATATGTTATCACATTAGACACAGTAACCAGTTGCTTTTTAAATATGCATACCCCATTTTTAGGCACTACACTGCAATCAAGATGTCCACAATTATGTATCATCACTAGAATACAATGTCCAATTTTATCGCCAGCTGATTCGTCACTGTCATCACCAGTGGCACTGGCAGGCAATGCAACAAAAGTAGTGATATCATTGTCAAAAACATCACACCATGAAAAGCCTTATTGGTGAGGTACACAGTAGCACTGTATGCTGGGGAATGTTATCATCATTACCACCACCATCACTTTCAACCTCAGCTTTTTGTAATGTTTATCCAAATGTATGTATAATCTATCTTGCTTTTCTTTCTCTGCTTGCTTCTTAACATCATAATAATTATTTTCAAAATCAGAACTTTGCTCTTGAATATTGGATAATTGGCTTTTGGGAGCCAATGCAGATAACATTCTTTTAAATCATTAAGTGTGGCTAAATAAACACATTAAGTGTACACTAAATAAATGTCTTGCTTTATCATCACATGCTTCAGTTGTTGGTGCCTCTGAATTTGTGTCAACATCAGCCGTGCTGAGATTGAAGGTTGGGGAGAGTGTGGCCTGGTAGAGTAAGGAATTCCATAAGTGGGAAAACATGAGAAAAGTTTTGAAGGTGGGAGTGAGATGTGTTAATCAGCAGGGAGGTGGGGCGCAAGTTTGAGGAAGATATAACATGGCGTGAGGGAGAGTATCTTGGGATGAAGTCATAGATGTTTGCAGGGGAGATGTTGGCGAGGGCTTTGAAAGTGAGATTGAGTCGTTTGAAGTTGATTTTTGAGTCATTGTAGGGATTCACAGAGTGTTGCAGCAGTTTTAGAGAGTGGAGAGAGTGAGATCAGTCTTATTGTAGCTTGTGGGACGCATTACATTATGGATAGACGGGTGAAGAAGGACAAATAGGAGGAGGTTGCAGTCTAGGCATGAGATATTGCCCACACACACACAACTAATACAGAATAACAGTGTGAGACAAGGTTTTATATTGTGTCTAACACTCATTATGATTTAAATCAGGGGTCAGTGCATGGATAAGTTGGGTACATCTTTCCATATATATTAGAAACATAAAAGATAAGAAATAAGCATATTTTTACATGTATAACCTGTAGAGCTTACATCATATTCACCTCTATACATGGCAGAATGGAGACTCAGTAACAGGAGACATTGTTGGGCGAGAGTGTGCCGGTCCCATCTGACGACCGCCTGTCAGCTCTCCTGTACTGTAGAGCAATTAATACAATCTGAGGTCTTACTTGCAGCACTTCTTGAATGCAGAATAACTAATGAAGATTATTTCTTTGTATAAACCACACAGTGTTTTTATAATTCATTTCATAAAGTATAAAGCGGCCCTATCACAATGTAGACTGATTGTGGAGCAGTTAGAAGCAGCATGGACATAATTATGTACTGATTTTATATATTTTTTTTTACTATGACTTATATATTATTTTCACTTTAGCTTTATCAATAAGCTCATTTTCTCAGTAAAGATAATGGAGGAGGCGCGTTAGATTCAGGGGCCTGAATATTCGGGGGCACATTCACTATATTACTACATATTCAATTAAAAGGACTAGCGTGAATTCTAAAGCCCCTCCTGATTGGCTCGGCGCACAGGAGATTAGGCAGCTAGGTGACCTTACATTTGTATCTACGTTTGTAAATAACATTCTGGAGAGATTTGAGTTAATGAGCTTATTAATCAAAGGCTAGGGGCAAAAAAAGTTGGTGATTCTGATAGTCATACATACTCTGCACCGTATATAGATGGCTTTTATGGTCTTCTATATTTTATAGGAATATATGGGATGACAGGTGACTTTAATGTTCCAGAACAGAGTATATCAATGTGACAGTTTGTGCTGTGAATGTAAATGTGCGTATTATCTGTGAACATGTGTAGAGACTTACACAATCTCTTCCTAATGTATACATGGAAATAAAAGCGGCTGCGCATGTAGCAGATTTAGACAGATTACGGTGTAGTCATTGTTTGTATATTAACTCAACTCATTTATTTTTAAGCAGAAAAACCCCCAGAAGGAATGAAATATATGTTTATTTTTCCATTGAAAAACTGTTTACCAGTTTTTGCAGTGTAAACCCCTAGTATATTCCCTTCCCATCCGAGAATCAAACCTAGTATTTTCTGACAGCTTCTGCAGAGACCACTAGTCCATCATCTGTTATGGCCGATCCCCTGTATTCAGGAAAGAGAGGTCGTACATTAGAATATATTCATTTGTGCAGTATCTCTCCGGAGGAGCCAGACTAGAGCTGGGTGGATGGGAACTTGATGGGACCATCTCCAACATATTTCAAGCCCTACTGTCTGTCCTACAACAAGGGCGGAAGACAGATTTCTGAGACAAGTAATACATTGTTTTCTTACAGTTAGTTTAAATGGATACATTCTAATTAATTTCTTGAGGAATAAACTAAGGCCACACAAAGTCAGAAGTCTGGAGAAGAGACATTTTATGTGATCCAAGGTCATGGCTTTTAAGAGTAACTGGTTTAGATGTTACTATCATGTAACCCCTACTAGAAGTGTTAGTGTTTTGATTTGTTAAAACCAGAGTTTTTGAGATTTAAATTGGTTACATATAGACATCATTCAACCATCTCATGTCATTATATACCAGGGTCTATCTACCTCCACATGCAAACACAGATCATTGACTAATTGTAATGTAAAATTGGAACCTTCTACAGTAAATATTGCTGAGGACTTTAATTTAATACTATGAACATATATGATTCCATCCGCTTGAATCTTGAGCATTGTGAATCTGTTCTCCATCTTACAGGATCTATAGGTAGAAGCATTTGGGTAAGGAGATTCCCTGATGCCATTTGGGATCTATTTTTTTTTTGTTGAATAAAGTGTTTTTATTATTTAGATTTTTAAGGGACAGTACAACAAAACAAATTAAATAACAGAACATGCATACCCATTTCCAGGATAAGTATTCTAATAGTTATTGTCGCTTTTAACACATAACAGACAAATATATTAATTAAATCGAATCAGATTACGTATTTTCATTGACAACAATGTACAGTGAACTACACTCCAGAACCAACCTAAATAAATGAGGTTAAAACTGAAACCAAAGCCAAAGCTAAAGCCGCGCAGGGCTGTTACTAACATCATAACTGGTGGCTCGCCATACACATTAACCATATCATCATGGAAGAGGAGATCAGCAAATTGAGACTCATACCAGTGGTGCCAGATGTTATGATACTTGTGTAAGGCCTTTTTACTATCGTACATAACCGTTCATGTCTACATATCTCAGTAACTAAATAAGTCCAATGATCAACACTGGGAGCCTCCAGCGCCATCCAACCCCTAGCAAGGACCACCTTGGCCAGGGAGGACAATATAAATATATATTTGAAGAGTGGCTAAATTATCATCTAATGTAATACCAAATAAACATATTTTGGATCACATAGGAGGGGTGAGAGGTAGTGTAGAGGAGATGCGATCCCATATATTACACCAAAATGATTGAACAACTGGGCATGTCCATAATAAGTGCCAGAAAGTACATACGGGGTCTCCACACTTAGGACACTCATAGGACGTGCGAAGTCTCATCATGTGTAGGGCAACAGGGTGGCTCAGTGGTTAGCACTTCTGCTTTACAGCACTGGGGTCATGAGTTCAATTCCCGACCATGGCCTTATCTGTGCGGAGCTTGTATGTTCTCTCCGTCCAGGTGCTTCGGTTTCCTCCCACACTCCAAAAGCATACTGGTAGGTTACTTGGCTGCAAACAAAATTGGCCCTGTGTGTGTGTTCGGGAATTTAGACTGTAAGCCCCAATGGGGCAGGGACTGATGTGAGTGAGTTCTCTGTACAGCGCTGCGGAATTAGTGGCGCTATATAAATAAATGATGATGATGATGATGTGTAGGCTAGAGGGGGTTAAATACACTCTATGAAATATATAAAAATGTATTTGCTGGAATTTGAGACATGAGGTGGTATTTTTTGCACCCCCTATCACCAAGCTCCATTCGTCATCTGAAAGGACGCCCAGATCAGTCTCAGATTTATTTCTCAACTGATCCAATCTTCTCGGAGACACCTGAGGCAGTATTGTGGCATACAACACTGATATTAATTTACAGGAACCTAGAGAACCCATCAAATTTTTTAAAGAGGAGTCTAGGATCTGTGGCTGCTCTCTAGAAGATTGATGGCATGCCTCAATTGCAGATACCTGAAGAACCAGGAGTTAGGTAACTGGTAAGCGGATTTTAGTTTCTCAAATGATCTTAAGTGACCATCTATATATATTTGACCAATAGTACACACTCACGCTTTTATCCACATAATTGTATCTTCTAACATCACCAATTCCCCAAAATCAGCATTATGCCACAGAGGGGAGTCTGGATTCAGCCCTTCGCCTCCCAAGACCGCATGCGCGACTGACCATATCATTGAGGCTTGTCCTATAATAGGAGCCACCTCACTTGGTTTGTGTCGGATCAAAAGAACCTGTAGTGGTTCGAGGGAGGGGTCCGTCTGCTCGCCCAAAGAGTGTCCAAGAGCAGTATCGTGTGAAGCACCTAGCCAAGGGATTATCTGAGTAAGTTGAGAAGCAAGAAAGTAAAGTCTAAGGTTAGGCAGGACTAGTCCACCTGAGCTCTTTGTCCTACATAAAGAATTGTAGCACACCCTAGCTATCTTCCCTCCTCATATCAATGAAATTAGGTACTTTTTAATATTTTGAAACACATATAGCGGCAATTACACTGAAGAATGCTGTAAAGTATATAAATATTTGGGTAGCAATACCATTTAAATAATATTATTTCTTCCATTGACTGTAAGGGGAAGTCTTCTACATGTATGACATTTGTTTTTAAGGTATTCAGTTATTGGGTCTATATTCAGTTTGACGTAGTCAGACGCATGAGCCATCACGTAAATTCCCAAATACTTAAACTTGTTAGTCCATTGGTAATTAAGGAGATAGGGCTGTATGATTCTGGGTGTAGGAGATCTTTACCCAGTTTTAACATTCCAAGAACTGATCTTTAAAATGCACTAGCTTAGCAATGAGGGTGCGGGATGGAGCACCCGGCTGTGGAGGCTGAGGTGGAAGTCTATGAGCCCTTTCTACTGCAAAGTGTGGGGAAAAAGTATCTCTGCCTAATTCTTTTATAAGCCAAATATGTCAGAATGTCCGAATCTTCCACCGTTAGTTTCCCAGCCCGAGTGAAGAGGAACTCATCCTCCTCGCACTCTGTCCTCCACAGCTCAGCCGGCCTTATAGGGATCACTTATACACAGTAGGCCTCTCCCTTGCCACCCTAATCGGGAGGAGATCTAAGCCCCAGATGGTGGACAAAATCAGAAATAAACAGCAAGAGGCTGAACGCTGCACTTTTGCCCTCAATATATTGGAATTTGGAGGTCACAGAGGTAGGATAACATAATAATTGATTGGATGCAGCAGGAGGGCTATGAAGTGCACGTCTTACTCCATAGCTGGTTAGGCTACACCCCCATTTGGGATCTCATTAGACATATCTAAGATTCACTTCAGGATTTTGTAACCCAGAGGGTCTACCTGAGATTTTCCCCGCCATTTATTTGAGATAAAGAATTTTTCATCCTGTTCTTTTGGAGATCACTATATGCTCTTCAGGTGTGCAAGGCAGCAAGGTTCAGAGACTATCATCTATGTGGACTGAAGTCCTGCAGGTCCAACAAGATATGTTCGCCTTTTAAAACATCTTTACTGCTCCAGAATTCTTTGAAAAATAAAAAACATCAACTAGAAACACATACACGCTATTAAGTCATATAATTACCTTGTCATCTAAAAAATCCTGAAGCAGAAACTGAACAAATTGAGAATGATTATGTGCTCAATCCCTCATATTAATCCCTAAAGCGATCTCGCCCCATTGAGAGTCAACCTAACATGTAAATCATTTCTATACCAATAGGAGGACACTTTCAAGAAGGACAACACAAGTAGTAGACTTCTGGCCTTGCTGTCTGAGGGTATAGATCAGTTCCTGGTATTTTCTGTATCTCACAAAATTGAAATTTTATCTCTTGATGCAGATACCTAAAAAGAAACCAACAGCGGCAGTGACCTCTTACAAGTGCACAATGAGGCAAAACAAATTCCCTAAAGGGCAATGAGGTTGTTTACCCTTTCACAGATAAAGTCATGTGACCCTAACGGGCGCACTGTAAGGAAAATGTTACACTCTTTATCAGTTTCATGAAAAAAAAAGCATCTCTCTATCATCATCATCATCATCATCATCATTTATTTATATAGCGCCAGCAAATTCCGTAGCGCTTTACAATTGGGAACAAACATTAATAAAACAATACTGGGTAATACATACAGACAGAGAAGTAACATTTATCATGGTCCCCAGTTCAGTTGTGCAGGTCATGTTTTCTAGATCTCCTCACAGAATCACAACACAAGTGGATACTATAGAATGTGCCGGTCACGTTTTAATACACCCGTGTCTTTAATACTGTCTCTGAGATACATAGTGTCCCATAGCATGTACGGAGCTCATGGTGACGTCACGGAAAAGGTTTCTGAGTCCATTAGTTGAACATCTTAGATCTACAGAGTACAGAGAAGTGAACTGTTATTGCAAAACAATATCATATCCAACAGTCAAACAAAACACTTGTCTAAAATACTCAAAATACATTTATTCTTTAAAACATTCCTTTTAATTGAAGCAGATGGAAATAAACTTCATACTATTAAAGAACTCAATAATGCACGTGAAGGGTTATTGTTAGGACATATGACTGAACCTTTAATCCATAAAAGAACAATAATAACAAAAAACCCATAAACAGTCTAGGACAGTAGATTCCGAACTTTTTCGGTTCAAGGCACCCTTAGGGTCTCCCCAAAAAATTTCAAGGCACCCCTAAGCCTAAAATAATTACCAAGTAGTCCCCTGTCTTGCTTACCACTGGCCCTGACCGAGGCACCCCTGTGAGATTTCCAAGGCACTCCAGGGAGCCTACGCGCACAGTTTGGGAACAACTGGTCTAGGAATAAAAATATTAAATTGAAATGGGCAGAGTAGATGAACGCTGTTATGACTCACGCTCCAGGTATCAGCTCCTAGAACGGCTTCAGAGGTCTTCACCTATAGGAACCGCTTTTCCCGTAGAGCTAGATTCGCTCACAGGTACTCTGATGCCCCCAGGTCTTGTACTCTAGTAGTAGGAGCTGATAGCCTGGGAACGCAGCGCTGGTGCACACATAGAAGTTGAGTGAAGATACCGGCAGAGGTAGTGTAGGTCGCCAATAAACGGTAGCACCTAGGTCCAGGCCAGTGGTCAAACAGGTCACAGGCAGTACGGCAGTGTCAGTATCCGAGCAAAGGTTCAGGGTCACAGGCAGTACGGCAGCGTCAGTATCCGAGCAAAGGTTCAGGGTCACAGACAATAAGGAGTGTCAGAATCAGGCAATAGATCAAGGGGCACGGGCAATCAACAAGGTCAGAATCCAGGCAGAGGGTCGGCAACAACAATCAGGTTCAAAAAGGCAAGCAGGTAGCACAGACAGTAGGGTAGTATGGACTGAAGCAGGGACTATAACCGGCAGGGAGGGATTGTCCCTTCCTGCCTTATAAACGGATAGGGGCCAATGAAAAACTGCCCTGCACAGCAGGAAATACTTAGTCCAGCTGGGCTATAACTATATTGAATGTGCACACGCGCCCGGCTGCCCTAGATGCCGGGACGCGGCGCTAAAGGCTAAGAGGAAATGATGCCCCGGTCGTCATGTCGACGGCCTCTACGCTGAGGCTGAACAGGAAGCGAGACGCGGCGGTGTCCGGAGCCGCTGCGGCTTGTAACAAACGCATTATAAAAAAATAAAAATTCATTGCTCAGTTTATCCTAAGTGGATGTAACTCACGTGTCTATAGAAGCGGCTTGACAATAAGAGTCGCACTACACGCCCCCTGAAGAAGTCACATGTGTATGTGATTAAATGCATGGGGCCCACACACGTAAGAAGGAAATATACCTAAGTAGATCTTGAACAATAATCCCAGTTTTTTTACTTGAGATCTTCCAAACATTTCAGGTGTCCACATCTGACCTCCCCTAGTACCATTGTCGCTCAATGCTGCTCCTGAGTCTCGCCAGTTGGTGCCCCCACATGTAGCGTGTAACAGACTACATGACACATCCCAGGTATCTCCTCTATATTCCTAGGGCTGCTCCTTCTCCCCTCTATGGTACGTCAACCCGCCGCTGGCAAACATTCCTGGCTGATTAATATCTTCAGCTTCATCACATTTCTAAATAAACTCCTTAATGCTGGGGCGAAGCTATTGCTTGGAAACGTTTAAAATGTAAAGCTAGTCCAAACTCCAATCCTATCAGAACCTTCAACCCTAAACAATATCCTCACACTACAACAGAACCCTAAACCAAACTTTTACTAAAACCCAGAGGGGTATATTTACTAAACTGCGGGTTTGACAAAAGTGGAGATGTTGCCTATAGCAACCAATTAGATTCTAGCTGTCGTTTTGTAGAATGTACTAAATAAATGATAACTAGAATCTGATTGGCTGCTATGGGCAACAACTCCACTTTTCTAAACCCGCAGTTTAGCAAATATACCCCAGAGTGTCTGACTCTAATAAATGGAGCATAAAGTAGACTTCAGACACTCATAATAGGTGATGCATTATCATTGGATCTCGTGGATGCTTTGAGCTTCCAGAGTTATAGTGCTTATTATTATCTGTACCGTGGGGTTTCACCTTGTACTGTGCTATTGTTTGTCTATGTGCGGTGCCACGGACACTTTGTGGCGCCCTATAAATAAAAATGAATAATAAAAATAATAATAATAATAATAATACTACATGCAACACTATGGTGTTTCTGTTTAATGTCTTAGGTATTGCACTTCCAAGCAGAGGCGGAAGACCAGAAGCAGCTTTCATTTTACACAACTCTTGTTTGGTCACTAAGTACCGTGTTGTCACCTAGCGCTTATAGCTTAATTTTTGGTTTGTATTTATAGATATAACCTTATTTCTCTGTCCATAATAAGCGATATCTGTGCCTTTTACTGACGATATCTAGACGAAGAGTGTGAGAATGTTATCCGAGCTGTTTATTTTATCTCAATGTCCCGGGAACATGAAGTAGATGCTGATCATATCCATCTCTTCAGCTGCAACGCGGCCTCAGATCTTCCTGTAATTATGGCATTGATGAGGGAGGTGAGCAGCACACAAACTATCTATAAGTCAGGGTGTAGAATTCCCATTGTAGCGGCTCCTTGTGTCCATACTTAGAGATGAGTCTGCTCTGTATTATAATGTATTGATGTGCTGGAGATGTCTGGTTTGTATAACTAGGATTCTGGTTCATTAAAGAAGAATGACTTATCTCAACATACGGAAGAGTCGGCTTGCAGTCTGTCTCACTGTGATCTGATCCTGAGGTAACAGCATTAACAAAGAAACATTTCTTTAGTAGACATATGGAGATATCCTGCAATATCTGTGTTAGATCTAGTTATATATCATATGGCCCCATATGACAGCTACAGACACCCAAGTCCACCCTGCAGCCCCTCATTACATCCAGATCACTTCCTCTTCCTCGTATCCACGTTCCTTCTTACTCTACTATGTTATTCTTCTCTCCTGTCACTATTATACCTCATATTGGAGTGCAGGGTTTGTGTTCTTGTTTTGCAGGATGTCCACTGATAAATCCCTGTCTATGGTCACCAGTGCTTTGTGTTCTTGGTCTTGTTATGTACGTCTAGTCGCTATCTAATAGCGATTGTCCACTTCCAGTGATGTGGTTCCAAAGCACAATGTGATTTAATAGCCAAAAGTAGCAGAATAACAAGTCAGAATAAAATAAGTACAGCGGTTACTTAGCAGTCATTCAGTCCTGAAGTCTGTGGTCAATGTGACTGAACACTGGTCCCAGAGCCGCTGCTTATATACAGTCAGTGATACAGTGAAAACAATACAGATGATGTGGCATGTTTCCATAGGTTGAGGCTTCAAGAAGGTCCAGTGAAATGCAGGTCATTGGCCAGTTCAAAAGATGCCCTCCACAAGGATGGGGGTCAGCTCTCCAGAAGATGCATACTTAATCTTCCCGCCAAGAACTAGTTCAAACTGGTCTATGTCACGAGCCTCGGTGGTACGTCACATCCTGGCGTGATCTAGCAGCCGGGTGCGTGCTCTATTTCTATGCTCTGGTTTTATTCTTTGGGATTATCCTTGTTGCATAGATGCATGAGGGTGTAGTGACATCCTCCAACACCAGGGGGAGCTCCTATATGATTTAAACTGGTTCACTTTTATTTTTATACATGCTTCCTGGTTATCTTATTACCTATGCTAGTTCCCAGCTAGTAATTAATTAGCAGCCTCCTGAGGCTCATTGTCAGCCCTGTTCTCCTCCTTTCCGATTTGTCCATCATAGTATTTAAGGCAGTGAGGACTGGGCCTCACTGCTGGTTATAGTTCCTGCTCTGTGCTAAACTTACCTGCTCCCTGCTCAGTTCCCCTTCTCTGCCTTTGGATTGATCTTGCTGTGTATGACCTTGGACCGTGTACTGGACTCTGCTGTATTGCCTGTGACCTTGATCTCTGCCTGTTTCCTGGATTTGTGTTTGCCGCCAGCCCTGACCTTTTTGCCTGGACTTCACCACCGCTGTATGCTATTTCACAATATCCCTGGGTTCTCCCCAGTCAGTACACATCTCACGACCCTCTGTCTGCAGCCAAGTCTGTCCCCACCACTAGGGGCTCCAGTGAACACCAGACTTTCGGAGCAGATTCCGGGGTTTGTTGTACTGGCTGGAGGGGTTCCTGACAGTCTATATACATTACACAGGTAATATCATTCTAATCATTTATTACCTATAATCCATAACTTCCATACGCAAGGTGCGATCATTTCGGTGAATAAACCGGATGTTTGCAGATAAATAGGGGATTAGAAGGATACCAGACATTATATGTTTCCTATGACCTGAACCTTAGATCTCACTAACGTGTATATAACATTATAATATTTCACCATAAACTCTGCTACATTTCAGTACAAATAACTATGTGTTACAACTAATTTTTAATGTGAGCTAATTACAAGTGTATGTGTTCGTGTAAATGTGTGTATAAGTGTTTGCACGTGTTGCGGTTATTTACGCTCCTCCGCGCCATAGCCCACTAGTCACATAAATTCAGACATAGACAATCGGATTGTTAGATATTAATTTGAAATGACCATATCCAATATCTGACTTCGACAGTCTGTTCAGTAAGTAGAGGTCTCATGGTCTCATTGTATGGTCACCAACCAGTAGAGTACATTCTCCATCTGTCCACCTATGAATATAGGGTGTTGTGTTCACAGTCTGTGTCCACCAGCGAGTATAAGGGTTCTTGTTCTCTGTATGTCCACCAATGAGTGCAGAGATTTGTGTTCTCGTTCTATGTCCACCCACCAATGAGTGCAGAGATTTTTGTTCTCAGTGTATGTCCACCCACCAATGAGGGAAGAGATTTATGTTCTCAGTCTATGTCCACCCACCAATGAGTGCAGATATTTGTGTTCTCAATTCTACAGTATGTCCACCATTGATTATAACCTGTGTGTGTTTACTAGCGAACAAATTTTTTTTTGTGTTTTTAGCCTATGTATCTATGTTCACCAAATACTATAGCGCTTTGTGCTGGCAGACTACCAGTGAGTACAGGGCTTTGTGTTTTTGTGTTATGTTCACCAATGAATAGTGTGCTTTGTGATTTAAGAAAAGCAGTGGTTGAAATTGTATCAGAAATTAGGAAGAGTCAGGCCCGGCGCTCCCATTAGGCAAGGTTAGGCACTTGTCTAGTGCGCCGGGCTCTGGAGGGCGCCTGGAGGGCGCCACAGAATTCTGAAATACTTTAAAACTGTGCGGCGACCGCTGACCATACCTGTCACAGCCGCCGCACAGCATTCAGATGGACGGGGAGGGAGGGAAGAGGCTATTTTGTCACCATCGCCGCCTCTCTGCTCCGTCTCCTCCCCTCCACTTACTAGTGTCAGTGAGTGGAGGGGAGGAGACGGAGCAGAGAGGCGGCAGTGGTGAGACAAGGTAAGGAGAGGAGGGAGGAGGGCGGCGATTTTTGCGGGAGGGGGGCGCCGCTTTTTTAAAAATGCCTAGGTCTTGTTTTGAGTATACCATGAGAATCTACGTAGATTTAATAAAGGGAACACATACTGATTTTACATTGGTTTCTACTTAATGTGTACTTATTAAATTATTTTAACTGTCTTGCTACCTTGTGGATCTGCAAAAAGCAGGAGGACATTGAGCTTGGTCCTTGCCCTGCTGGCAGAGGAGAGAACAATCTGTGACGATAGTCCCTGTCAGGGGTGTAGGGTATTTAGTAGTCTCTTTGTACAGTAAACCTTAACTTTTGTTATTTCTGTAATTGTTACTATCAGATAAACAGATAGACAGATAGATAGATAGATCTCCTATACTTTTTTACTTGTTTGCCCAAGTCATTAGGGGAATCGAGTAGTACTCTCTGCCAGCACATAAGGCTGCCTTGGATGACCAACTGAGTGGGTTAAAGAGTTAAACATAAGCCTGGTAGCCTCACAGTCCTCAATAATATGTTTCCTATAATGATTGGATCCCTATAAGGGATTGGTCATTGGGAAAGCAATATACATGGATTCCTTAATAAAAGGTTTTTCTCTTCATTAATAGGTAAACATATAAGATTTCAGCCTGACAGCTATTACTTGTGAACAAAGTCATCTTATTGCTACATTTGATGAAAGCTGGAAGCCTCCCCATGGCTGGCCCCTGAAGATGTCAGTGTGATAAGGCAAAAGCTTTTCAGTAATTGATTCAATAACAGCAACAGTTATTGAAGATAATAATGAGAATTAATAAGGCTTCAGAATGTGTAATTTGCGTGCAAGGTGTCTTTTCATTTATACACAGTAGATGGTTTGTGTATAGTGCTAAAACATCGTAACGTGGTCCTCGATAGGAACAAAGCAAAAAAAAAAAAAGGTGCAAATTTGTACCTTCATCATCAGCATCACCATTTATTTATTTAGCGCCACTGATTCCGCAGCGCTGTACAGAGAACTCACTCACATCAGTCCCTGCCCCATTGGAGCTTACAGTCTAAATTCCCTAATATATATATACACACACACACACACACACACACACACACACACAGACTAGGGTCAATTTTGATAGCAGCCAATTAAACTACTAATATGTTTTTTGGAGTGTGGGAGGAAACCGGAGCACCCGGAGGAAACCCACGCAAACACGGGGAGAACATACAAACTCTACACAGATAAGGCCATGGTCGGGAATTGAACTCATGACCCCAGTGCTGTAAGGCAGAAGTGCTAACCACCGAGCCACCGTGCTGCTCTTTTACCTTGGCAGAATCATGTTGCAGTGCAGGGTGGGGGAGTTAATGTGCGGACAGATTCAGAGTTGGGGACAGTGTTCAGTCACATTGACCACAGACTTCAGGACTGAGTGCTACATGGACAAGCGTCCAGTATCTTCTCTGCATGCAAAATAAATCAATGCATTTACACCCTGTGCATTGCAACATATACAGGAGGAATCTTGCACATTTATTTGCTGTGTTAGTAACTGTAATGAGGCCCTGAGTGAATATAGTGATTATAACTTTCACAAATAGTCACAGTCAGATCAAAAATAACAATGTGAGTAACTTTATGTGTATAAGATCCGATAACTAAAAGTATCCTATAATAATGACAACACCAGTTGGTAATATTCACAAGTGCTTGGTATATTTAATAATTATGCAGCTGCTAACGCCTCTGGTAGTGAGTTATGTTGGATGCTAAGAGATGTTTCCGTGTTCCACCTATTTCCACTATTCTCCAATTTCGTGTTATGCAGTGTGAGACTTGCTGCTTGCGGTCTCCGTTCACTGTCCATGTTAAAAAAAATGTTAAAATACTTATAAAATGTTAAATGGACACATATTATAGCATTTTTAAACATTTATTAATTTGAGCAGTTCGCCATTGGGGCTCAAGGTTTGCTTAACTATGGTCAAACCGACTTGAAAAAGTTCTTCGAATTTGGTCAGGAATTTCTGCCGAACTTAAGATCAGATTTGACAAAACAGTTTGAGAAACATCTCTACCTCCGAATGACTTTTGAGTAAGTTAGATACATACAAGTAAAGTTACACACATGTGGGTCAGCTAGAATATATTATACCAGGAGATCACACAGGTGTATAGATAGTTCACCCAATTGCTGCTCACTAATTAAAACAAATAGGTATTTATAAAAAATGTAGAAATGGATGTACAGATAAGATTGCGCTAATATATATATATATATATATATATATATATATATATTTTTTTGTTTTATTTATTTTTTGTCGATACACAAATCCAAATATATAACAATATATAGATTTATTAAAAGTACCTTGAGAATAGTGCACAAAACACATAATAACATATATGGTAATATAGTGGTAAAATCCACATCTAATTGCTAAAAAGACAAAAATAAAAAAAACAATCTGTAACACAATATACAATAAATAAACTCCGTGTGACTTGAGGTGGGTATAATGGAGGTAATTAAAGTAGTTATCGCCAGTAGATGCTTATTATAGATTATGCTCATTAGGAAACCTTTCAATATCAACCAATCACAAAAATATATTTAAGTCTCAAATGAATCTGAATATAAAAATATATATATATATTATTTATTCTGCATTTTATTTTTAGCTAAATGCAATGTTTCCTATGTTCCTATTTCTCGTTACCTTTCCCACACCGCCGCGGCGTATTAATGCTGACACTGTAATGTGTCACTAATTATCTCAGCTGGCAAACAATTCATTTCCGGGCTGGCTAAAAATTCTCCATTAAAGGTTTAACTAAACTCTAACAATGAAAGCCTTTATATTAAACCTCCACGCAAGCGGTATCTATCCCTCCACGTGACACCGATAAGTGCGTGTTTTATGCTGACATCCATCAGTGTCGGAGTCCCGGCATCGTCTGTCTGCGAATGGTAATGAGGATCTCTCACCGTGGGGGGTGCTGAGCTGGACGTACTGACAGCAAAGACAATTGCATATTAATGAAAATATTCTGCCCTGATTATCTGTCTTTCTACCAGCTTCATATGTAACCTGAGAAAGGAGGTTAAATGTCTATTACAGCATAAAGTCTTTGCTCACAGGACTGGCTATTCCCACGTTACAGTCAGTGGGGCTTATTCAGGGGCGGACCCAGACATTTGCCCTACCCGGGGCGATTTTAGGGGGGGGCTATTTAGGCCCCGCCCCCTTTCTGTGTTCTAAGGCTGCCGGCGGCTGCACAGTATGTGCAGGTCCGTTCAGCAGTGAAAGTGTGCTGCCCCGCTGCTCTGATTGTGTTTAAAGCACAATCAGAGCAGCCGGGCAGCACACTGTCCCTGCTGAACGGACCTGCACAGTGTGCAGCTGTCGGCAGCAAGCCCCCCCCCCCGGATCCGCCACTGGGCTTATTCTCTAACATTGCGCACATAGAAGCGAGAGCTCTTCTATGGCGTTAAGGTGACACTAACTGGTCTGAGTCCCCTGACTGTATCCTATGAGAGCGCCAGGAATATGCTGGACAAGATACTGTGCCAGTGTCTGCTATCTTCTACGCAGCCGCCATATTCCCGGGTCCATTGATTATTTAACAATCCCATTGCATTAATTATACTTTCCAGTGAGTTGACATCACACATAACAGGGTACAGGGTCTTGCAGGTGACCTGATTTTAATGCAATTCAACCATCCAGGTTACAAAGGAGTTTGTTCAATATTTAGTCCATCAATTAATAATAATATATCAGCATGAAATGTATTTCCCCTCATTAACACCTATACACGCACAATGAGTGTAACAATCACCTCCTCACAAACAAGGTTGCCATATTGTGGGTGGACATATCATCATCATCAGCTATTTATATAGCAACACTGATTCCACAGCGCTGTACAGAGAACTCACTCACATCAGTCCCTGCCCCCATTGGAGTTTACAGTCTAAATTCCTAACACACAGACAGACAGAGAGAGAGACTAAGGTCAATTTGTTTGCAGCCAATTAACCTACTAGTATGTTTTTGGAGTGTGGGAGGAAGCCCACATAAACACAGGGAGAACATACAAACCACACACAGATAAGGAATCAAACGCATGACCCCAGTGCTGTGAGGCAGAAGTGCTAACCACTGAGCCAACGTGCTGCCCAATACATGCAGTCTATCTCAATTACTACACCACCTGCTTGCATTAAAGGCATTTTGTAGGCTAAACCAATGCTCATAACAACGCAGCCTATCATTCAGGTCAGATGTGATTAGTGAATTAATCGAAAGAGGTTTGAGATTCCATCTGTACAATCCTCAAATTCTGTTTTTACTCCACATAATGCTATTCTGTACTATATTTGCAAATTCACATTTAGTAGATTTCGCAGTATACGGAAAAGAGCTGTGACGCCAATGGCCATTTTATTAGGCTTTGCGGTGTGGTTGGGGTGAGACTAGGGTCACTTACAGTTAAATTCCAAGAGCAAAACAAGCGGCATTTTGCCACCAAGTTCTGCAAAATTCCGCTCATCTCTAGAATCTCTGAATATTGGCCAGTTCAACGTAATAATGTGTAATAATAGCTAGACGCTGGGATATAACATAGCATCTACGTATCTACACAGACCTGCAGTACACATCCCTTGTTTGCTGCAGCTATGACATGTTATATGTGTGCCTCTTTGTCTTTTTATAAACATTTTATTTATTAGGCTGTTTATTCAAAGCTCTTTTCTGCAATATTTCTATTGCCAATGTTTTCCTTTGTAAGCCGCTTAATTACATTTCTTCATTGTTAGAAACATTCAGCATTAAATGAATGTTGGCGCAGTATAGCAAAATACATCTTGTTCTGCCAACATGTTCTTTTTCTGGAGAACAGTAAGTTTTGCAGATTCCTCCGAGTAATTATACTTATTATACCAAATAAGTATTTGTGGTAACCATATGTCTGCCCCCCCCTTCCCCCCTGTGCACAGTCCGTCCCATTCACATGAATTCCATGTTGTAGTTGCCAATCGTCCCTAATTTTAATAATTGAACAACTGGACAATAAAGT
The DNA here is from genome assembly GCF_038048845.1 of Mixophyes fleayi. Classification (NCBI taxonomy): domain Eukaryota; kingdom Metazoa; phylum Chordata; class Amphibia; order Anura; family Limnodynastidae; genus Mixophyes; species Mixophyes fleayi. The sequence goes on along the minus strand of NC_134404.1, from coordinate 343,737,424 downwards.
TTCTCTTTGTTAGAGACAATTATTACCATCTATTCTCAGATGTCCTAATCGAGACATTGACTGGGCAGGTTGGGTGCTTGTCGTATCCGACCTGGGCTCTTACCCAGCTCTTTGAAGCACTGGGTCACCTCATCCTCCTTCCCCTCCCTTAAAAACAGGCCAATAACGTGTAACACTGATTGGTTACCTGTGAGAGGGAGGAATTCCCAACTGTGCAGGACTTTTGGAAGGTATGTATATTATATGTGCACTCTTAGAATGTTATATTGATGGGAGCCAATATTTATAAAGCAAAAAGAACATTCTAATCAAATTCAGTAAACATGACATGCTGGGCGATGTAGTGCTTCAAGGTCCGTCCAAGATTGGAGATGCTCCTGCTTACCAATAAAAGAGGCTGTACCGCGAATGCTTTTGTAGCCAATGAGGCGGCTGTTATTTACACATTTACATACGGAATCATTGAACTGCCGAAGGTCCGATCGGCAGCTCGAGCAGGTTGTCCTGACTTTTATAACTTAAAGTATAATTAACAACCCAAATAAGATTGATTTTTGGAGGGTCCCACACAGTGGACAACTTAGCGTCTATTTATAAAAATCCCCATGGCAACAATCACAATTAGATTTACTGAGCAATTGTGGCCTCGCGACTTATGTGTTAGAAAATCAGCCGTTGCGATATACTTAACAAAGAGGCCGGCAACTTATTATCTATGTATTGTTCTATCAGGTCCATCTACCTAACAGATAATGTTATCCCAACAAACACCGCTTCAACCATCGTCTCTACATGATTTGTAATTACAGGCCTCAATCATTCAACACTCTACAATTCAATGCCAGTAATTGCTAAGGAGACGCAACAATAGTTCGGTTTAGGTATAAAAAAGTGCCCATAACTGGGAGCTTTCTACACAAACTGAACATAAAATATTTTATAATGTAGATTTTCCTAATGTAAGATCATATTGTAATGGAAAAAAGATATTATGTTACACCAGTGTTCAATATACAGTTTCTGAACGTTTTGCCGTCAACTTTGTCCCTCCACAGCTTCTGTAGTCCATAAACTTGACTTTGGTTTTTGAGCCTCTAGGCCTCCTTTAGTTTGGTGTAGAACATCTACAGAGCCATTTTGTTTGCTGGTAGTTGGATGTCTGACAGGGAAACACTGATGTAATACGGGTAAAAGAGACTTTATGCAGTACAGGAAAAATGGCAAAAATTGCCCCAAGTGTGTCTAGATCTCCTCTGGGGCACATAGGTTTACAGAGCACTTTGGCCCTGTTTGCAAAGGAGCTGCAATTTGCATATGCAGTAGGAGTTGTTGGGTGGAATGAAGGTGGTTATAGTGCGAGCAGGCACGCCGCTGCACCTTGTCTATCAGAGCAGTGCACAAATAAGAGTTTAGTTTGTCTCGCAAAATTATTCTACTGAAGGAGAGAGGATATGAGGGCAATTTGGCAGAGAAAGCATTTCCAATGCACTCCAGGTCAGAATTTTCAGCATCTCAGCACATCAAGCCGCTCTTCTGGTTTTCAGAGACGCCTCCATTTGGTGTAGAATAGGCATGCCCATTAGTATACGCAGGTCCAATCATCCAGAGCCATTGGCACAAATTCAGGTATTCTTCAGTGAGCATCAAGTGTGCCTTGTAAATAACCCCTTGTGTAATCACAAAATAATATATCGTACCAGAAGTGGGATTTCTATACCAGACCAAGACATATGAACCATATCAGAGAACCGGGCAGTCTGGGAGGAGCCACCCAGGTTGGTATCTACAGGTCCTGATACAGGCCAAATGGAACGAGAGTCAAAGACATCATAAATGCTTATATGGTGTTATTTGCAGGGTCGGTCCAACGCAAGGTAACCCGACATACTTATAGACAAATGTGAAACTTATTGCAAACTTTCTGATATATATGGAAGACATGAAATATCAGTTGAGTCAGTCGACAAGTGAATAACGCTGCTAAAACTGACTGCACAGGACGGCATGTTCAAAGACACAGGCAATATGACTAGATATTGAATATTATTGGGAACTAAACACGAAAAGGTCTCAACGTAGAGAAAGCGTTAAGAATTGCCAGAACCTTTGAAGCGTCAAAATCCAATATGAAAGTGCTGGAGGGAGCAGCGCAAGGAATAGATGAAGTTGTAGGATGCTCGCAGACACATGACGAGTAACTGGGGGGGGACAAATACAGAATAAAGGGGCAAATTACAATCCACAGACATTGTGAATACAAATATTACAATAAAAGTTGCTCAGTACAAAAACAAACATGTCATAAATGCTGCAGACAGGAAGATTATGCTGAGATGTGAAGAAGAGATGGGACAACAGAAAGAACCAAACATGCGGGGGAGGAGACATCAAGCTCGATGCGGAGTGACGGAGGAATCTGCAGATATCACAGCAGCTTCGTATGAGATAACAATGATGGACAATATTGTGTACTATAAATGTGCGTTTGGCACAGACCCGCGAGTACACTGCATCCTCCTGCATACTTAGATACATCTACAAAAACAATACGCTCTCAGTAAAACAGAACAACCAAGGCTAAAAGGATATGATAACGAATGAAGTTCTACGTCATGAAACAAAAGCCCAACACTTCTACGTCTTACAGCTGGCAAAAAGCTCAACCTGGTAAAATGAACAACGAACATTGAGGGGGCTGAGGCCCACCTGACCAAGGGGAATATTCATGGGCATTAAGCAGATTGTTGCAGAATCTCCAGCGTTTTTGATGCCCATTTCGAATACTACAACTAGCGCTGGATGAAGTGAGCAGTAAATTAATCACCTTTCATACACCGTTTGGGAGATAGATGTAGACGCTCCTCATTTGGAATCACATCCAGGCAGGAGATATTAAGAAAGTAATCATTGGTGTTATCCTTGTACACATAAAATCAAGGGGTGAACTTGATGCAAACCTCTATACACTACTAGATACAACTTCAGCACCAACAATCTATGAATAGCTGGAAATTTTAGACAAGTTCAACTATTTGGCAACATTTTATAAGGAATTCGCACAACTGCTGGCCCTATTCGAACCTTACACAAAAGGACACATAATCAATATGAGAATGTCAGAGAACTCAAAGCCAATCAAACGGGAACGGAACTTTCTATGAAACCGAAAACAGTGAAGTGATTGGATTCATCAGAAAGAAGTTTAGGGGTAGTGGTCACTCAGACAAGCCAGTAGCCCACGGTGCTTGACAACAACACCGATGAATTGCACTGATTGAGAAGAAAATGTTGGCTACAGCTGCAGGATGAGAAATTCCATCATTACAGAAATTCCATCATACATAGAAAAAGACCAGAAGCTGCTAGAACAATTGTTAAAAACACCTGACAGCGGCTCCACTACACCGGCATCGATGGTTTTCAGATGATAAAAAAGCAAGTTATCAGTGTAATACAATCAGGCAATGAAATCCCCTTTCCAGACATAGTATTCTGGACATTTTCCACCCAGAAATGGAGAACTGGAAGTACCAAGTCTGGAGGAACAACCAAATGGCATTATGCACAGTGTCCGGTGACAAGTGCCAAATGGAAAACCATACAAAAAGGAAGATGAGACTGGTACAGACAAAATGAAGACAGTGTCGCAATGGTGGAGAAACTACACTCCATGATCAAAGACTATTTGAGAGAAAGACAAAACTGAACCCATTGAGGCAGTCGCCAGTTTAACCCATTTATGTTGCAAACACTAAAATCATTCACCATCTAGTGATCAATATTGGAACTTCTGAAACAATTGTCTGCTATAAAACACACAATTAGATGTTGCCTGAGACCACCTCTGCTAAGTAAAGGATACAAATCTAACTATCATTACATAAAAATAATACGAAATTCATGTTGCAACATGTTGTTGAAAGCAACATTGCAAATCATATGGTTAACTTGACAGTGAGACAAAAAATCCTCCATGACCTCTTAGATAACAATTTCATTAATTTCCTGGATTAGTCACCCCAATTATCTAATAATTATAGCTGGAGATTTAATGTAAGAAGGCATTAAATTAAAATTGAGCCAATCAGGGTTCACCTCCCCCTACTGGCCTATCAGCAGCTGGACGTTTGAACTGTTGGCGCCACGGAGAGCCAATCAGGGATCACGGTGCCGTTGAGAGATGTCAGGATGCCGGCGGCTGTTTACGCCGCCGGGCACCGCCATGTTGGGTTCAGTTCGCCAGCAGAGGAGAAGGAAGAGGGTGTCCAACATCCAGCAGTGGAGAAGCCGGACACGCTGGCGGGAATGGCAGGGATCCCTTGTAAGGGCTGGGAGCTACCCTGCCACGAGAAGATGATGGGGCAATAGAAGGAGCTGGTAAGGAAATCAGCAAGGGCTAAGAGTGCCCCCGCCAAGAAGGCAGCGGGAAGCAGAGCGCCGAACTGGAGAAGAGGCGCCACCGGCTGGAGGGTCTGGAAGACCCAGAGATGACAACATCTGGCCAAGTTGAGAGTCCTGCGCGGAGCAGGTGAGTATAAAACCCTCAGTTAGGTCGGGCATCAGTCCCGTGGGTAATTCAGGCATTAGGCCTGTGGCGCAGGTAGTGGGCACAAGGCCACGGGGCAGTTAGGACAGAGATTTTCCTGGGCCCCAAAGGCACAGAGAGGGAGGACACAAGGCCCCAGTGGCAGCATTTGGGCACAAGGCCCCTGATTGTAGAAGGGCGCAAGGCCCTTGAGTGTAGCAGGGTACAAGGCCCTTCAGTGTAGAGAGGTGCAGGCCTTTAAGTTAGTTGGGTGCTAGGTTCCTGACAGAGTAGCAGGGCGGTAGCCCTGTAGTGTTTAAAAGAACTTTGGGTCTTTGTGGTTAGAGGGACAGTAGGCCCTGGTGGTTATCAGGGCAGTAGGCCCTTATAGTTGGTAACAGGCGATAGGCCTTGGTCTAGCAGGACGCTTGGTCCTTGGGTAGCGTAGGGGACACTTGATCCCTTGATAGTTAAGTGGATAAATTACTGAAAGTGGCTTACAAAGCCCCTCTAACCGTCCGAAAGGACACCTAAAGTCCTGAGCCCAAGGACAAGGTGGGCTTAACAGCCTGAGCTCGGGCCGCAGGTGGAGGTCTGTGGAGCGACTGAGTTCCAGTGGACCCGAACGGCCGAGGATGTGTGAGTGGGAGGATTCCGTTCGAGGAGAAGAAAGGTACGGTGGGTTTCGTAGTGGTCCTCAGGATTGGGTGAGTACCTGGGGTGTTGGGGAAGAGATTGTTCTGTGTGGCTTTGTCTCCCTTGTTTTACAGGCATTGGTTGTCAGACGAGGTCCCTGCGAGTGAGAACTCCCTGGAGTAACAGGGACAGTGGGAGCAGGGCCGGATTAAGGGAATAGAGGCCCCTGGGCTAAGGGGGCCTCAATTCCCCCATGAGGCCCCCAATGTGAGCCGCCCGCCGCCCCCCGTGAGGCCCCCCCAAACACTTACCTGTCAGTGCAGTCCTCCTTCCACGGCGCGCTGTAAGCTCCTTACTGAGGAGATCTCGCGAGAGTTCGTGAACTCTCTCGAGATCTCCTCAGTAAGCAGATTACTGAGCGGCGCCGGGGACGGAGGACTGCACTGACAGTGCTCAGCAGCATTGATCGGGATGGGGGCGCCTCCGCCCCCAGACCGATCATTATTGCTGCTGAGGACTTTGAAGGGCCCCCTGGATGCCCGAGGCCCCTGGGCTATAGCCCAGTTAGCCCTAGGGTTAATCCAGCCCTGAGTGGGAGTCTCCATAGTAGACCAGCTTCTGTGAGTATAGCCCAGCGAGGGCTGTTCCTGTGGTGCACTCACCTTGAGGAACTGCCCCTCCTGTATTTTCCCCTTTGCCTTACAGCATAACGAGTTCCCGGCACACGAGATAAGGGGCCCTTTCCCCTGTTGCGATCAGGCGCTCCGACATCCCGCTCCACCTTTTTACACTGGCGCCAGTCGTTACATGGGGAAGCTGATTGGACAGGAGGGCTGCACTGTGTACCCTGGTAGCTGATTGCAAGGTACAAATCTTACTTCTATTAGTGTTAGAAACTGTGAATACTTCCTTCTTTTCTGTAAAAGACAGAGAGAGAGAGAGAGACAGAGAGATGGGAAAGAGAGAGGGGGGAGGGGACAGAGAGAGAGAGAGAGATGGGAAAGAGAGAGGGGGGAGAGAGAGCAGTGAGACAGAGAGAGAGACACAGAAAGAGCGAGATATGGGAACGAGAGAGAGAGAGAGGAGGAGACAGAGAGAGAGGGTGGGGTCAGACAGAGAGAGAGAGAGAAACAGAGAGAGACAGAGAGATGGGAAAGAGAGAGGGGGGAGGGGACAGAGAGAGAGAGAGATGGGAAAGAGAGAGGGGGGAGAGAGAGCAGTGAGACAGAGAGAGAGACACAGAAAGAGCGAGATATGGGAACGAGAGAGAGGAGGAGACAGAAAGAAAGAGGCAGAGAGAGAGAGAGAGACAGACAGAGAGGGTGGGGTCAGACAGAGAGAGAGAGAGAGAGAGAGAGCGAGTGAAAGAGAGACATGGGTGAGAGACTGGGGAGAGAGACAGTGAGAGGTACAGAAAGAGATAGAGAGATGGAAGAGAGAGAGAGAGGGAGACAGAAAGAGAGAGGAACAGAGAGAGAGAGAAGAGCGAGAGGGGGGGGCAAAAAGAGAGAGAGAAAGGGGGGAAGCCAGAGAGGGACAGAGAGAGACAGAAAGAGACAGAGAGAAGGAGACAGACAGAGAGACAGAAAGCGAGAGATGGGAAAGAGAGAGAGAGGGGGGCAGAGTGAGAGAGAGGGGGCTGAGAGAGAGGGAGGAGAGAGACAGCGAGAGGTACAGAAAGAGAGAGAAAGACAGAGAGGGACATAGAGAGAGAGAGAGAGAGTGAGAGAGGACAGGAGAGAGAGAGTGAGGGGGGGAGAGAGAGGGACACAGAAAGAGACAGAGAGAGAAAGACAGAAAGAGCGAGATATGAGAAAGAGGAGAGAGAGAGAGAGAAAAGGAAGAAAGAGACAGAGAAAGAGGCAGAGAGAGAGAGAGGGGGGAGACAGAGACAGAGAGAGAGAGAGAGGGAGACAGAGATAGAGAGGTAGAGAGAGAGAGAGAAAGAGACAGAGAAAAAGAGACAGAGAGCGAGAGAGAGAGAGAGAGAGAGAGAGAGAGAGAGGGAAGAAAGAGGCAGAGAAAGATAGAGAGAGAGGGGGGGAGACAGAGAGAGAGGTGAAAGAGAGAGGGGGTAGAGAGACAGAGAGAGGTACAGAAAGGGAGAGAGATGGGAGAGAGAGAGAGAGAGAGAGAAAGAGAGAGAAGGGGACAGAGAGAGAGAGAGAGGGTAGAGAGAGTGGGGGACAGAGAGAGAGAGAGAGAGGGAGACAGAGAGAGAGGGGGGAGAGAGAGTGGGGGACAGACAGAGAGAGAGAGAGGGAGACAGAGAGGGGTCTATTTATGAAGGATTTTTCCTGTGTTAAACACCCGAAAACAACAGTTTTCGGGTGTTTACCGTGAAATCACTATGTATTATTGAAGCATCGCAGCAGATATCTCAGATATCTGCTGCTTTGCATTTGCTATCGTTTTTCTGAGCACTCCCCATAACAGTCTATGGGAAGTGCTCAGAACCGCTATGTATGAAAGTCTAATTAGAGAAAATTTTCTCTTTTTTCTACATGTTAATGTACTCCATCTGAAGCTGGCGCCATCTGAAGCTGGAGCTGGAGCCGTCTGAAGCTGGCGCCATCTGAAGCTGGCGTACATTAACATATCTGAAAACTTTCGCGCTGTCCAGCTCTGCTCTGAAGAGCAGAGCTGGACAGCGCATGTGTGGAGGGATCATGTGATCCCTCCCTGTCAATCATCCTGCAGTTTGCCGTCCAGGATGTTACTGCGCATGCACCAACTATTCAGTCGGTGCATGCGCACTAACAAAAAAGGAAAAAAAAAAAGAGAAGATCACCGCAGCCTTTAAACTTGAGAAAAGACTGCGATGATCAGGGGAGTCACTTCTCAGGGACAGCAGTCTATCGGCACTGCTGTCCCTGAGAAGTTTTTTAATACATAGCCGTTACTTTTCAATCCTTATAAAGGAGATAAGGATTGAAAAGTATCAAGTGAAAAAAACGAAGGGTCATAAATAGACCCCAGAGAGAGAGAGAGGGAGAGAGAGGGACAGAGAGAGACAGAAAGAGACAGAGAGAGACAGAAAGAGCGAGAGATGGGAAAGAGAGAGAGAAGAGAGAGAGGAGGAGACAGAGAGAGAGAGAAGGAAGAAAGAGTCAGAGAGAAAGAGGCAGAGAAGGATAGAGACAGAAAAAGAAAGATGGGAGAGAGGGGGGAGAGAGAGAGAGAGAGAGAGAGAGAGATAATTGTTTCCATAAACACAAAACATTAGAACAACAAACGTTACAGGGAGCATCACATCTGATGCAGCACAAGTAGGGAATAGCTACCAACAAACACCATTCATCAGCGGCGCAGTGTGTAATGAGTTGTACTCTCTGTCAGCCACGTCCACTGTATTTATTCCCAGCTTACGCATTATGTAAACTGTCATCCACGCACAGTCACACAGATACTGCTACATGGTCTAAGTGTGAGCACACAAACAGCACCGGTAACAAGCATTACGTACTGCTGTCTGCTTCACGCTCTCTGCAATCTGCTCCTCTGCCGACACCAATGCTTATTTATTTAAGATAGAGCTGAACTGAGAAAATACCGACATTCATTTTTTAGAACATAGTTCATTCCTCTGAATGTTGTAAACTAATAAAATGTGATTACATCCGTCAGTTCTATAGTCTGAGGTGGGAAGATGACCAGTACCGAGGAGAGACAATCCCGTTACTAAGGGCACTAAAGTCCTATTTTATGACCTGCAATAAGGCATCATGTGACCTAATTCCCTGTATAGTAATCTGCAGCAAGTGAGCTGTCCAGGCTTATTAAACAAGGCAATAGGAGAGCTGACAGCAACCAACTCTCTCTCCACTCAGCAGCATTAATGTGAAGTTTTCAGAGCAGGATTTTGTATTGTCCATAAGGTTAAACATATTTCTATTTGGGGCGTTTTGCTAAACTACAAATCACTATGGGCCTGATTCATTAAGGAAAGTTAAGCAAATGTATACAAGTAAGGCAAAACCATGTTGCATTGGATGGGGAGGTCAAATTAAATTGTGATGGACAGATTTATAGTTAGGGTCGGGCATGTTCTAGAATCTAGATCAACTTTAAATTTCAGTGTACAGCTAAGCTATCAGGTATGTGTGTGTTACATAAAAAAATACAGACAGTATTTTCCTTATGTGCAAAATAATGAACTCATTTCCACCCCTTGCATTGTGATATGGTTTTGTCCAGAAAACTTGAGTAAGAAAACTTACTCAATTTGTTGCTTAACTTTCCTTAATGAATCAGCCCCAATGTGTTCACTTCAGCCCCAAATGTATTAACTATATTAACCAAACGATCCCTCCCCCATCTCACTTGTATTTCACCTGTCTCGGATGTTGCAATAAATCTGTATAAAATATTATTATAGTTTTTTTAAATAGCGCCACCATATTACACAACACGTTACAGAGAATATTTAATCATTCACATCTGTTTCTGCCCCATTGGAATTTACAGTCTAAATTCTGTACCACACACGGGTCAATTTGTTAGCAGCCAATTAACCCGTCAGTATGTTTAAGTCGTGTCAGACTCTGATGTGCATCTAAATAGAGGAGCGGGTAACGGTTCTGTTCAATAAAAGATAACAAACAACAGACTTTCTGAACACAGGAAATTACTACTTCCCCATGTGACTAATGATATTTCAAGATAAAATGACACCTACTATGGGTACGAAAATGCATAAATACACTTACGTTTCTGCAGCTGTATTAGGGTCGCAAGTATTATTAAATAATTGGGCAGCACGGTGGCTCAGTGGTTAGTATTGCTTTTTCACAGCACTGGGGTCATGAGTTCAATTACCGACCGTGTCCTTATCTGTGTGGAGTTTGTATGTTCTCCCCGTGTTTGCGTGGGTTTCCTCTGGGTGCTCCAGTTTCCTCCAACACTCCAAAAACATACTGGTAGGGTAATTGGTTGTTAACAAAATTAACCCTATTGTGTGTTAGGGAATTTAGACTGTAAGCTCCAATGGGACAGGGACTGATGTGAATGACAAATAATCTCTGTACAGCGATGCAGAATTGGTGGCGCTATATAAATAAATGATGATGATAAGTGTATCTTTCAATCTAGGATATAGGTATGCCTGATGCACAATGCAACAAGTTGTACACATATTACATGGCTCATATGGACTTACAGCTAATGTAATTCAGACCCTATGGGCTAGAGCAGTGATGGCTAACCTGTGACACTCCAGGTGTTGTGAAACTACAAGCCCCAGCATGCTTTGCCAGCTATCAGCTAGTTATCTACTGGCAAAGCATGATGGGGCTTGTAGTTTCACAAACACCTGGAGTGTCACAGGTTAGCCATCACTGGGCTAGACTCATTGTGGCACACAACCCGCATTCAATATTATACGCACATCTTTTGGCTTTGTGAACTCCGGAATTCATCAAGGCACCAGTCTGCTGTGCTCTAATACAGAGACGTTGCAGATACATCTAATACCTATGTGGAATACACATTTGCACAGAAACAAAATATGTAAATAATGCCACCTGTTAATATAAAAAGCATAAAACATGTATTAGAATGTTAATGTCTATTGAACATAAAATACATTTATACAGTTGCTCCTGATTGCAAACACATGTTATAGCATGCATACAAGACTCGTCACTACTGATCAGGACAAGATATGGCAGAAAAACAAGCAACTTTGAGATTGCCAGAGCTGGATACAGACGCTGCTGCGTGCGCTTGAGTTTGGCACGCCCTTATTGTATATTGGCTACAGGAGCCCTGTCCTCGCTCCGCTGACTTCCCAAAATGATAGGCTGCAGTAAGTGTGCTTTGCATACCATATTGCTACGGACAGGGCAGTGTTCACGGCCGTCTCTCCCGGTTCTGGCCATGCGCAGGGTCATTTTGCATACGATAAGCTCTAACTCAGTAGCCATGTGCCTTGGTGAATCAGCCCCTATATGTGTAATGAATGTTACTGATCTGCTGGGAGAGAGGCACCTAATGTGACCCCAGAATGTGCCAGACTAATCCCTGTGTAACACAGCACACCCCACTTCCACGTCACCACCTGTGACTGCTGCACAAGTCATACCTGGAATAAATGATAAAGGAAACAAGTACTTGGAATTACATGTGATTCAATGTCATATCCACAGACAGACACTGTATAACTTTATCTCCAGCACGTATCATTCAGAGTATAAATAAATCTAATTTCACAAAAGCCTATAAATACTAGAGATGGTCACTGACCCCCGTGTTTTGGTTTTGGATTCGGTTTTGGATCTGGATTACCGTCGTGTTTTGGTTTTGGTTTTGGTTTTGCAAAACCGCCATTGCGTGTTTTGGTTTTGGTTTTGGTTTTGTTTGGTTTTGTTTTGCTATTTTGTTGGAAAATCCATGTTTTTGGGCCTAAATTAACCCAATTTAGTGCTCCAACTGTTTTAGAGACAAGTAATCTAATTGTTGAGGTAATAAATCATCCAAAAAAACTGTTTAATTTTTCGTTGGTAGGCCTTCATTTATTCTACACACAAAACAGATTGTCTTCCTCTCCATCTATGCATATTGGCAATGCAGCCATCGTCTTTGAATGTATATTACACCCTACACTTATAGTTAAATATGTAAAGAAATGGAAAAAGCCAGTTTGGTTTCTGTCTCTCAAGGCCCCCCTCCACTTGTATAAAATACCAAAAAATTCAGCCATTATAGACTGTACAATATTAATTGACATGGAGAAAGCCAGTTTGGTTTCTGTCTCTCTAGGCCCCCTCCACTTGTATAAAATACCAAAAAATTCAGCCATTATAGACTGTACAATATTAATTGACATGGAGAAAGCCAGTTTGGTTTCTGTCTCTCTAGGCCTCCCTCCACTTGTATAAAATACTAATAAATTCAGCCGTTATATACTGTACAATATAAATTGAAATGGACAAAGGCAGTTTGGTATCTGTCTGTATCAGATCCTCTCTCCACTATGAGTAAAATAGAAAACTATTCAGCCGTTATATAATCTAGAATATAAATAGAAATTGAGAAAGGCAATTTGGTATCTGTCTGCATCATAATCATCAACATCATCATTAGCGCCCTCGTCGCCTACACAAATCTCCCCCTCATCCTCTTCTAATTCCAAAGTGGCATCCTCAATTTGGGTATCACCGGCTACACTCGGGCTATTAAGGCACACATCAACAGAATGCTCACGATTAGACATCCCACTGTTGGATGGACTCTCCACAGGGATTGTTGTCATTTGTGAATCAGAGCAAATATTCTCCTGTAATGCCTCACTGTTATCTTGCAGCTCGGCTTTGACGCGTAACAGTAGTTGTGCACCAATTGTAGGCTGGGTAACTTTTTGGGATCTGCCACTAATAGCCAAAGGTGAAGGCCTCATTCTCTCTTTGCCACTGCGTGTGTAGAATGGCATGCTTGCAATTTTTTTTTTATCGTCACTTAACTTTTGCTCAGTTACACTTCTTTTTCGTTTCAATACAGTAAATTTTTTTTTGTTTTTTGTTTTTTGCACTAATTTGAAAACACTCTGTTGTTTGACATCGCCTTGGCCAGATGACGTACTGGGAACACTAACATCAGGGCTGGTGACAGAACCTGGTTGCTCATTCAGATCATATGTGGACTGCTTTGAATCCATTGCGTAGATACTGCTGACAGATATGACTTTTGACAGCCAGAAATATTAATGCACAATTAGGGAGGACACCCCAAAAACACTGAGGAGTGCTAAAATTTATTGAGTAGATACTGCTGACAGATATGACTTTTGACAGCCAGAAATATTAATGCACAATTAGAGAGGACACCCCAAAAACACTGAGGAGTGCTTAAAATTATTGAGTAGATACTGCTGACAGATATGACTTTTGACAGCCAGAAATATTAATGCACAATTAGAGAGGACACCCCAAAAACACTGAGGAGTGCTTAAAATTATTGAGTAGATACTGCTGACAGATATGACTTTTGACAGCCAGAAATATTAATGCACAATTAGAGAGGACACCCCAAAAACACTGAGGAGTGCTAACATTTATTGAGTAGATACTGCTGACAGATATGACTTTTGACAGCCAGAAATATTAATGCACAATTAGGGAGGACACCCCAAAAACACAGAGGAGTGCTAAAATTTATTGAGTAGATACTGCTGACAGATATGACTTTTGACAGCCAGAAATATTAATGCACAATTAGAGAGGACACCCCAAAAACACTGAGGAGTGCTAACATTTATTGAGTAGATACTGCTGACAGATATGACTTTTGACAGCCAGAAATATTAATGCACAATTAGAGAGGACACCCCAAAAACACTGAGGAGTGCTAACATTTATTGAGTAGATACTGCTGACAGATATGACTTTTGACAGCCAGAAATATTAATGCACAATTAGGGAGGACACCCCAAAAACACAGAGGAGTGCTAAAATTTATTGAGTAGATACTGCTGACAGATATGACTTTTGACAGCCAGAAATATTAATGCACAATTAGAGAGGACACCCCAAAAACACTGAGGAGTGCTTAAAATTATTGAGTAGATACTGCTGACAGATATGACTTTTGACAGCCAGAAATATTAATGCACAATTAGAGAGGACACCCCAAAAACACTGAGGAGTGCTTAAAATTATTGAGTAGATACTGCTGACAGATATGACTTTTGACAGCCAGAAATATTAATGCACAATTAGAGAGGACACCCCAAAAACACTGAGGAGTGCTTAAAATTATTGAGTAGATACTGCTGACAGATATGACTTTTGACAGCCAGAAATATTAATGCACAATTAGAGAGGACACCCCAAAAACACTGAGGAGTGCTTAAAATTATTGAGTAGATACTGCTGACAGATATGACTTTTGACAGCCAGAAATATTAATGCACAATTAGGGAGGACACCCCAAAAACACAGAGGAGTGCTAAAATTTATTGAGTAGATACTGCTGACAGATATGACTTTTGACAGCCAGAAATATTAATGCACAATTAGAGAGGACACCCCAAAAACACTGAGGAGTGCTAACATTTATTGAGTAGATACTGCTGACAGATATGACTTTTGACAGCCAGAAATATTAATGCACAATTATGGGGGACAACCCAAAAGCGCTGGGGAGTGCCAAATATGAAGAAAAAATAATAAACCTCTATCCTCCTCTCTGCACTAGCGATTTTGGTTAGAGCAATTGCAAGAACAATATTGTATTCTTTCTCTGTCCCTGCTCTAATTAGCCTATGACTACACCCTGCTCTCTCCCTCTGTCAAATGGCGATGGATTGCTGTGGAGGCGTGTATTTATAAAGTTGAAGTATCGCGAGAACCGAGTCCCGAGATCCGACGACGTCACAATGACGTTCGGCCTCGATTTGGATTCGGAATTGGCGGGAGAGTACCGAGCTGCTCAGCTCGGTACTCGGATACCCAAAGTTCGGGTGGGTTCGGTTCTCGGAGAACCGGACCCGCCCATCTCTAATAAATACTGAACATGAAGTGCATCCTGTGTCACTGATTCACTGGGTGTATTATATGTGTATATATAAATATATGTATATATACCAGCACATGTATACCGATAAACTAATAACATATTTATAGTGCAGCTCTGTGCACCCCAGGGGTGGCTGTATGAACAGTGGGAGACAGCTGTGTTATTTAGATGCAGATGGTAGCACTGTGCATGCCTCTAGATGCCTGTAGTCACACCTCACATGGTCCAGACACAATATATATCTTTATATCTATCTTACACACAGATACTCTCCAGAAAGGAGCAGCCAGACAGCACAGCGGACGCAGCTCAGTCCCTGCCCGGCTGCTGCTGCTCTCAGATCTCTGTGAATCCGACCTTCTCCCAGTGTCCGCAAAATGGATGTATCTTTGGCTGCATCCTGCACCCTCCAGCAGCTGTGAAATAAGAGAGAGAGGGAGAGAGACAGGGGCAGGAGAGAGAGGGAGAGAGACAGGGGCAGGAGAGAGGAGGAGATAGCACAGGCAGCCCCTCTCTCCTACTGCCAGGGTTGGATTTTCTCTAATTGGTCCTGGGGGAGGCAGAGAATTTGGGCAGGAGGCTTTGCCTCCTCTACAACTGAGATCATTTAATTGGTCCTCTGTTTTTTCATATAAACTGGAGGGGAATGAAAGAGCATTGAGGATCCAAAGAGCTGAGGGGAGAGGAGCATCCAGGGGAACTTCTCCAGGTTTGGAACATCTGTGATCTTGGTGGACGTCTGAGGAGCCCTTATTAACCCCTCCAGCTCCAAGGAATGGACTATATCCACATCCTCGCTGGGCTGATTGGATTTAAGTGTCACAAGAGAGCAGCAGGTGGATGAATCCTCTGACTCTCACTAAGAGGAGCGCAGCGCAGGCAGCTCACGGAGCAGAGCGCAGCGCTGATGTACTGCGAGCAGGGGGCACTTGTTGGAGTGGATCCCACAGATCTGTAGATCACCAGGGATCCTCTGGGAGAGAGAGGGCATCACATGAACTTGTGCTAAGGCTGATCCCACCCTCTCACACCCCATCCAGACACATTACCGGGGGTGGGGGGACAAGTTGGCATCACTTTCCCCGAGCACTTCAGGCTGAGTTGAGGGAGATCTCCGGGAGTGGATGCTGAGGATCTGGGATCTCATCCGATCTGTTGCTGCTGGGATCTGGGATTCCTCTACTGATCAGCGGAGCTGTGAGACTTGTGCAGCCGGCGGAGGCGCGCTGTGCCCGGGCAGGGCTGGCATGCTGGCTGGGAGCTCTCTCTGGAGTGAATGATGGAGGTTTTGTGGCTTCTCTTCCTGTCTCTCATACCCAGACCCAGCGGGGGGCAAGGAGCTTATGGTAAGGAGGGGAGCAGGGGGCTGATGTAATTGGATTGTGCTTGCGGCAGTCACAGATTAATAGAGTCCCCACATTCACCTCCTGACACCTCATGGGTCCAAGGAACAGACCCTCATGTCTGCCAGAGACCCCCCGGAGACCTCACACTAATATGACAGGTAATGGCAGCCAGTACCTCACACCTCATACCTCACACCTCACACTCCCTGCTCTGATTGTGCAGGAGTTCAGTGCTGCTACTTGTGTCCCCCCCTCTTCCCCAGGTCACCCCGACACTTTCCTCAGTAACATGCACTATAGAATATTGTGTAATTGTGTCCCTGTGTCACACTGTGCAATGTGTAGATGGGGCTGTGATAACCTGCAGCTCAGTGTACAGACAGATCCTGAAATGTCCAAACCTCAAGTCTCCTGTTCCTGGTCTGTGAGTGAAATTGCAGCCACAATGTGTGTGTATATATACATATATATATACACTGAATATGCCACAGACAGGACTGCAACACATTGCAGGATACTATACTGTAATGTACTATGCTGCTGTATACTCTGTACAGGGTAATAGGACTATGGGCAGGACAGCAGGGTAGATAGGGCAGTGGTGCAGAGCAATAAACATATGTACACGGCAGGTACTATGTATGATTATATACAGGAGGGGGCTATATTATATGTGTGCACTTCATAGCTGTATGATTCTCAGCAGAGGTACATGATTATATATGGGATATCTATGTATATTCTGCATATGTAGGACGTGCCTATCAGAGATTTATGGTTGTACAGGGGCAGGAATTGCAGAGTTGTGTGATTATATATATGACAGACATTATACAGCTTTCTAGTAGCTCCAAAGCTATAATCCTGGACTTTACTCTGGTTCCTGTACATCTGTGAAAATTGAATACATATTTGTATGGCTTGTAATATATTCCTGTCCATATCAAGTATTTTATACCACTCTATTTATAACACAGTCTGTCACACATGGCTGTCTCACTGTATGCAAAAAAGAAGATTATAAATGCAGTATATACTGAAGTGCCTGAAGAGCTTGCAATCTATCTGCTCCGGAGGCTGGGAATACACAGAATAAAATGAGGAAGTGAATGGGCTTTTATTATTATATATACAGTATATTGATTGTCTGAGCCAATGCTGGGTTTCATTCACATTAATTGATGCTTAGTACAACTTCCCGCTTGGTCTGTACTTATAGACTCCCCAAATGTAGACTGAATCATCGCTGTGATATTAAACCAAAGCTGAATAACCTTTATCACTGAACTACATCACTAACCATCATCCATCCTCACTGGGAATACAGATGGAAGTTTATTTGTGAGGTTGTGTAGTTTTGTAATAATATTTATATAACCTCTGTGGACCCAGCATTGCACAGAAAGACCAGGCGGAGTGATGCTGCACTCTAGTAAGTGCTGAGTATGACCACACACCCCTTACAGTTCCATCACACACTGCTACACCTTACACTCAGTCACTTTTGTCTCAGGATTGTAGCTTTAAAGGGTTAACAAACATTTCCTATCCGAGGCATCGGTTCAAATTTACCCTTTCACTGCCACTGATGAGGGAGTCAGGGATTTATGTTACACATAATAGGAGGCACAAAGATACAAAGATACAGATGTATTGAATGGTGAGTTATGGATAAGTGAGGAGCGAGGTGAAAATATCAAGAGACACTGATGCTGATGGAATCTTGCAGCATATTGTGACAGAGGATCTAAGAGCGGGAGCAGGAAGCTAAAAGCAGGGACTGCATGTGTGCAAAATCACTGCAGGCACTTATACAGTGAGATTGCCACACGTAAAGAATGTATATACCTATATAATAGTCTGGGTGCATCGTTGTCGTTACTTTGCATGGTGATGCTTTTCATAGTCAGTGAAGGCAACACTCCCACTCTTTCTCTGTAAGAGGCTTCTCACCACGACACATATTTTATATGCTCATCTGAGGTAGTTTATTTTATCTCGACAAGTGGACATTACTATTTGCACAATGGTTCAGGAGGCTCCTCCACCTTCGTGGGTTTATTCCTGGGGAGTACCCTCAAATAGAAAAATAGATTGGAACAAGAGGACGCTGTGTGGCCTCAGAGCACCACCTTCTCTACTGACAGAAAAGAGATGACCTAAATTATATATAATGTACATTTGAAGCGATTGCAATACTGACATCTCCAGGTTAAAGAGCAGTACTACACTCCTTCATACTAAATCATACTGAAGAGAAATAGAATATTAATAAAGTAATAGATATTGGGAATGTTACTTTTTCCTTTTTTAAAGTGGGTTCCCATCTTAAGATGACCTTAGTGTAATATTCTCTTTTTCGTACATACCCTCATGCGACTTTTACTTATATCGCTTTACCTGTCTGTCGTCTGTGGGTGTCAGGTCGGGTCCTTTCTTTACTGTGCACCAAGTTGCTGCCTGAAACCTTTGTATTTAGTGCAGTGGGGGACGGAATTAAACACATCACCTGATTATAGAAACACATGGATAGAGGACAAAACGATGAAACAACATGTGTACAACACAAGTCATCTAACGGTGGGAACAAGCAGTGCCGATGTCAGTTATATGATGTACAGGAGAATATATACATTGATGATGATTCCCTGGTAAATGAAGACGTGTAGGTATTTGTGGTATAAAGACATCTATTTCCTGCCATGCTGATTGCAGCGTATGAGACACACACATATGTAGAGGGCAAATTACTGTATGAGACATGTTACACACATATGTAGAGGAGAGTTTCCTGTATGAAACATGTTACACACATATGTAGAGGAGAGTTTCCTGTATGAAACATGTTACACACATATGTAGAGGGCAGTTTCCTGTATGAGACATGTTACACACATATGTAGAGGGCAAATTACTGTATGAAACATGTTACACACATATGTAGAGGAGAGTTTCCTGTATGAAACATGTTACACACATATGTAGAGGGCAGTTTCCTGTATGAAACATGTTACACACATATGTAGAGGGCAGTTTCCTGTATGAGACATGTTACACACATATGTAGAGGAGAGTTTGCTGTATGAGACATGTTACACACATATGTAGTGGACAGTTTGCTGTATGAAACATGTTACACACATACGTAGAGGAGAGTTTGCTGTATGAGACATGTTACACACATATGTAGAGGACAGTTTCCTGTATGAAACATGTTACACACATATGTAGAGGGCAGTTTCCTGTATGAAACATGTTACACACATATGTAGAGGAGAGTTTCCTGTATGAAACATGTTACACACATATGTAGAGGGCAGTTTCCTGTATGAAACATGTTACACACATATGTAGAGGGCAGTTTCCTGTATGAAACATGTTACACACATATGTAGAGGAGAGTTTGCTGTATGAGACATGTTACACACATATGTAGTGGACAGTTTGCTGTATGAAACATGTTACACACATACGTAGAGGAGAGTTTGCTGTATGAGACATGTTACACACATATGTAGAGGACAGTTTCCTGTATGAAACATGTTACACACATATGTAGAGGGCAGTTTCCTGTATGAAACATGTTACACACATACGTAGAGGAGAGTTTGCTGTATGAGACATGTTACACACATATGTAGAGGACAGTTTCCTGTATGAAACATGTTACACACATATGTAGAGGGCAGTTTCCTGTATGAAACATGTTACACACATATGTAGAGGAGAGTTTCCTGTATGAAACATGTTACACACATATGTAGAGGGCAGTTTCCTGTATGAAACATGTTACACACATATGTAGAGGGCAGTTTCCTGTATGAAACATGTTACACACATATGTAGAGGAGAGTTTGCTGTATGAGACATGTTACACACATATGTAGTGGACAGTTTGCTGTATGAAACATGTTACACACATACGTAGAGGAGAGTTTGCTGTATGAGACATGTTACACACATATGTAGAGGACAGTTTCCTGTATGAAACATGTTACACACATATGTAGAGGGCAGTTTCCTGTATGAAACATGTTACACACATACGTAGAGGAGAGTTTGCTGTATGAGACATGTTACACACATATGTAGAGGACAGTTTCCTGTATGAAACATGTTACACACATATGTAGAGGGCAGTTTCCTGTATGAAACATGTTACACACATATGTAGTGGACAGTTTGCTGTATGAAACATGTTACACACATATGTAGAGAGCAGTTTCCTGTATGAGACATGTTACACACATATGTAGAGGAGAGTTTCCTGTATGAGACATGTTACACACATATGTAGAGGAGAGTTTCCTGTATGAGACATGTTACACACACATATGTAGAGAGCAGTTTCCTGTATGAGACATGTTACACACATATGTAGAGGAGAGTTTCCTGTATGAGACATGTTACACACATATGTAGAGGAGAGTTTCCTGTATGAGACATGTTACACACACATATGTAGAGAGCAGTTGCCTGTATGAGACATGTTACACACATATGTAGTGGACAGTTTGCTGTATGAAACATGTTACACACATACGTAGAGGAGAGTTTCCTGTATTAAACATGTTACACACATATGTAGAGGGCAGTTTCCTATATGAGACATGTTACACACATATGTAGAGATCGGTTTCCTGTATGAGACATGTTACACACATATGTAGAGAGCAGTTTCCTGTATGAGACATGTTACACACATATGTAGAGGAGAGTTTCCTGTATGAGACATGTTACACACACATATGTAGAGAGCAGTTGCCTGTATGAGACATGTTACACACATATGTAGTGGACAGTTTGCTGTATGAAACATGTTACACATATACGTAGAGGAGAGTTTCCTGTATGAAACATGTTACACACATATGTAGAGGGCAGTTTCCTATATGAGACATGTTACACACATATGTAGAGATCGGTTTCCTGTATGAGACATGTTACACACATATGTAGAGAGCAGTTTCCTGTATGAGACATGTTACACACATATGTAGAGAGCAGTTTCCTGTATGAGACATGTTACACACATATGTAGAGGAGAGTTTGCTGTATGAAACATGTTACACACTTATGTATAGGACAGTTTGCTGTATGAGACATGTTACACACATATGTAGAGGAGAGTTTGCTCTATGAAACATGTTACACACTTATGTAGAGGAGAGTTTGCTGTATGAAACATGTTACACACATATGTAGAGGAGAGTTTGCTGTATGAAACATGTTACACACATATGTAGAGGAGAGTGTCCTGTATGAGACATGTTACACACATATGTAGAGAGCAGTTTCCTGTATGAGACATGTTACACACATATGTAGAGAGCAGTTTCCTGTATGAGACATGTTACACACATATGTAGAGGAGAGTTTGCTGTATGAAACATGTTACACACTTATGTATAGGACAGTTTGCTGTATGAGACATGTTACACACATATGTAGAGGAGAGTTTGCTCTATGAAACATGTTACACACTTATGTAGAGGAGAGTTTGCTGTATGAAACATGTTACACACATATGTAGAGGAGAGTTTGCTGTATGAAACATGTTACACACATATGTAGAGGAGAGTTTGCTGTATGAAACATGTTACACATATATGTAGAGGAGAGTTTCCTGTATGAGACATGTTACACACATATGTAGAGGAGAGTTTGCTGTATGAAACATGTTACACATATATGTAGAGGAGAGTTTCCTGTATGAGACATGTTACACACATATGTAGAGAGCAGTTTCCTGTATGAGACATGTTACACACATATGTAGAGGACAGTTGCCTGTACGAAACATGTTACACACATGTAGAGGGCGGTTTCCTGTATGGTAATAGGTCCCTGAAGGGTTAATAGACCCATAACCTGTGTCTGGTGCAGACACCACAGAGGAGCGCTGACGACCACCCCGGGAGGTGCGCTGTTTATGATATCAGATAATAGACTCAGAGGCTTCTCCTCACATTCTTCACTCATGGGGACAACGAGCTACGGATCAGGACATTTAGGACAATGTAAGAGGATGTGATGGGAGCTATCCATTATATATAACCAGCAAACAAATCAACGTCAAGCCGAAATAAGCCTCTGCCAATCAGAGGAAATCCAGTATCTGGTTCTAGAAATGGTTACAATTAAATGAACAATGGCGGCCGCAGTAACAAGAGGAATTATTGACGCAAATGCTGAGCAATGAAATGGGAAAATTTGATGTATATGTATCAAATATAAGAAGTCAGTATTTTGTACACGTTTGATAGGAAGCACTGTGCTCATATATTCATTTCTTTAATACGTAGATCTTGGAGAGTTTTCTATTTTTGCTAAGTGGTTGGGATATTGTGAGGGACAGCGGCTGTTCTGGCCATTGTGTGCCCCTGTTTCTCCAAGCACCAGTGATTGATCATTTGTAGCAATTTGTTACAAAGTCTATAGGATGGCACTGTACTGTAGCAATACAGAATACGACTATTACTGTATAGGACCATTACAGCATGGAACCATTACATCATAGATCTATTAAAGTATGGGACCATTACAGCATAGGCCCATTACATCATAGAACTGTTACAGCATAGGACCATTACAGTATGGGACCATTACAGCATGGGACCATTACATCATAGATCTATTAAAGTATGGGACCTTTACAGCATAGGCCCATTACATCATAGAATTGTTACAGCATAGGGCCATTACATCATGGGACCATTACAGCATAGGACCATTACATCATAGAACTGTTATAGCATAGGACCATTACAGTATGGGACCATTACAGCATAAGCCCATTACAGAATAGAACCATTACAGCATAGTGCCATTACATCATGGGGCCATAACAGTATATGACCATTACAGAATAGAACAATTACAACATAGGACTATTACAGTATGGGACCATTACAACAAAGAACCATTACATTACAGAACTATTACAGCATGCGACCATTACAGCATAGGACAATTACATTACAGAACTATTACAGCATAGGACCATTACATCATGTGAACATTACAGCTTAGAACCATTGCAGCATGGCACCATTATAGCATGGAACCATTACAGCATGGGACCATTAACAATCAGCTGACAATATCATATCTTGTGTGTGTCTCTGAATGCTCACATGTGGGCAGTCTTCATAGTGTAACACTTTCACACCAGTTCCCGGGATAATCTGCTTTTAGGCACATACACATGCGCACACACACACACACACGCACACAAAGAGTATTTAAACATAAGGCAACGATCCCCAAACATGATATAACCAGGGTAGAGCTAATTAGACTAATTACCAAAACTTAAACATGTAAATGTAGACACTGATGCAACTGGGTGACTACGGATGTAGTATTATGACTAGTTTTATGAGATATAATGTGACATCTTCTTACATGACAAAGAATAAAACATACAACAGAAGAATATTATTATACAATAAGGACCTCAATTAGATTCGGATGCAAAGTCTGTTTTAGGCGCAAGTGTCCAAGATGCCGGCGGATTTGGTGCTTTCTGCACATGCGTGATAGTGGTTTTTATTAGATGCGCCTAAAATGGACTTTGTGTCCATCTCTAAATGAGGTCCTAAATATTTACCTTGACAACAATAGTATTTATATAACATACAGGATAAGAACAGATAATGAGAATTTCATCAAGCATACTGAACATACGAAGTAATAATATGAAACAGTCCCTCCAGTAAACACATCATTTGAGAAATTGTACTGTGCAGCTGTACAAATCTATAGAAATTAGAGATGCTCAGGCTCCTTCCCCCGACAACCAAACACACCTGAATCTAGCAGATTCGAGTACAGAGCCGACTCGGCTCAGTTCTTTTGTGAAATGTCATTGTTACGTTGATGGATCTCGCGAGTTTTGGATTCTATAAGTACCGCCCTCCACGGTGATCCAGCGCCATTCCACAGAGGGACACAGAAGGGGTAGCACAGTTCTTGGCAGTCTCTCGTGCAGTTGGGCAGCGTCATAGGTAGTAAAGAAAGAGGAGGGGGTAGCAGTGTTCTTCAAAGTCTCCAGTGACATTCAGGAGAGCTCCATTACTCCATTGCTAATTGTCATTGTTGAAATACAAATAATAGGTCTGGAAGGCTTGGTTTTCTGAATTTGCAGTCACATTGTACTGTGTTATATAGGTAACATACAAAGAGGAGAGCTCCATTGCTCTGTTGCTAATTGCACCACTTTTCTTTACTGACACTGCTGTATGGCAATGTGTCCTAGATGTGCTAGGAACTGCCGTGTGTTTGTGTCATTGCTCTGTCGCTTACCATCCAGCCAGCTCGCTGCAGTATTTGTTTAAAAGTGTATGAAAATAATATTGTGACCTGTGAGGTGGTCAAAATTGACTGTAAATTACTTGAAATTAGTGTTATTGAGGTTAATAATAATGTAGGGGGGGAGCAAAAATATGTGATTTTAGCAAAAAGAAATATGGATTTTATAGAAAAATAGGGATCCAAAGTCAAAACCAAAACACGAAGTTAATCCAAATCCAAAACCAAATCCAGAACACGTGTGTAAGTGAACATCTCTAATAGAAATTATAAATTGTTTCAAGCATAGAGAATACGAACAGATACTAAGAATTACATGCAATACATAGAACTAGGGAAACATCTGTGGAGTTTAGATGGACTATTCTGAGACTGAATAAGGATTTATAAACAATCACTGAACTACTTGTGTGATTTTCATTATGATATGTTATATACATAAATCGGCAATATATACCGTAGTCCTGTACAAAGGTGCTGATTATTATCCTGCTGGGGCTGTGAGTATATAGGGAGATCTTCCTGGTGTGTTTGATGAATCTGGTGCTGTCCCAGCCGGCTCAGCAGCCGCTGGTAGATGAATATCCAGTAATGGGTGCAGCCAGAGAGGACGCTGGTCCTGTGCTGAGAACAGGAGCTGTGTATACTGAGGATTAGAGGACAATGGAGACTTGTTACAAGATGCCCACTATACACAGACAGAGCCAGCCTATTCTTCTATAGCTGACACTGGATTATAGCAGTCACTGCGTAGCACAGAGGCCTCATCCGAGGTCAGGAATCCTGAGAAACATTGTAACACATTAAGACTCTCACTTCCTCAATCTCTGCAAGTCACTCTCCAAGCTACTTGCAAATAAATATATATATATATATATATATATATATATATATATATATACAGATGTACATACTTGTAATCATACTTATAATTATATATATATATATATATATATATATATATATATATATATGCAGAATTTGTCTGACACCTTAATTTCAATGATAATAATATTGTAACATGATTTGTCCTGTACTGCGAACAGCCCACCTCCACTCTGCCCCCTGCAGGACAGGGCACATAGGATTGAGTCTGCAGAACAAGCATTAGGGCTACACTACATTTGTGATAGTATCTGTGATTGTTCCAGGTGCCAGCACTCAGCAATTATATAGTGTCAATAATAATTGATTATAACTTTTACTGCTCAAGCTTATGATGAATATCCCATTTCTGTTCCTTTACATGTAAAGGGGTAGGATCCTAGTTTGAATACATCTGGGTCTTGCACGTCTTAGGAGACCTGGTCCCGTACAGAGAGGTTTGTACAGTATTAGCCTCTGTTTCTCATGGATACATCTCTGTTCTGTCTGATAGACGGCTGTAACCCTGGCTCAGCAAATTCATTGGTGAAATGTCCGTTTGTTTATTTTATACATCAATTAATTTCCCCTTTCGAAGCTCATTCAATATCATTGTATAAAGAGGAATGTGATCTCCGGGGTCTATGATTGTAGCACACGTGTGCAATCCACATATATCAATGTTATTCAGAGTTTGTGCATTATGATACGGCGGTGCGTTCTCGAGACCTCAGGGGTCTTGCTCTCAGCTACAATTTTCTTTTCATTTTTTATAGTATTTTTATACAAAACAGTCCTGTTCTTTATCATAACAATTGCAGCTGAAGTTGACTACTTGGTTTTTTTTTATAATTGTTTTTTTTTTATTCATAACCTCAAATAAGATGATTTGAAAACATTGTTATTAATTTTGCTGCATAAAAAACAACATTGAAGCTTCTCTTTTGCAACATTGTTTCACTAATGAAAATAAACTGAAAGTATTGAAGATTGCCAAGTTCTGTTGTGATGGAGTGGAGAGAGAGCGGGATGTGAAGGTCAGGACAGAGATCTTTTCAAACTTAGTAGATGCATCAGCTGGAATGTCCAGCTCAGCCTGGAGGAAGGAGAGGGGGTGCAACATGCAGATCCCATCCGATTCGGCCACCAACGTGAACAGTAGAATGGTAGATTCAGTCTCTGAGCCTGATTCATTAGGGACAGCAAAGCAAAAAAAGGAGCAAATTTGATCTTAGACAAAACCATGTTACAGTGCAAGGGGTGCAAATAAGTTTATTATTTTGCACAAACTGGCTGTATTTTCATCTAGCACACAAATACTTGATAGATTTATTTTTAACTGAAATTTAAAGTTAATCTAGGACATGCCCTACCCCAACTATAAATCTGTCCCCAGATTTTAAATTTACCTCTCCCCTCCAATGCAACATGGTTTTGCCAAGGTGCAAATTTAGTTTATTTTTTTGCTTTACTTTACTTAAAGAATCAGGTCCAGTGTGTGTTTGTTCAGCATTCACACACATATAGTGCCTATTATTCTTTTTTATTGTGCAAGGTTAGTACAAAGCACTGATTAGTTTTCTGTCATGTGACTCTTGGGGTCGCCCCTTGAATGCGTTCTGTGGGCTTCATTTCAAGTTAATTGCGATTCCAGCTAAAGAATGCAAATTTTCACTAGGAAAAAACATGTTGCAATGCAAAGGATGCAGATAGGTTTGGGCTTTTATTGCATGCAGGGAAAATACTGGCTGCTGTTGTATGTAGCACACAAATACTGCAGAGCTTTATTTTTACACTGTGATTTCAAATCAATCAAGGAATCCCCACCTCTCACCTGTAAATCAGTCCGTATCTTTGTCCCACTGCAGTCCAACAAGGTACAAATTTGTACCCTGCAGTTGGATTTCTTTAAATGAGTCTTTCTGTCTGTCCTGTGACACTTCCATGTGTGTCTCACCAACACTATAGGTCAGGGCCGGACTGGGACTAAAAATCAGCCCTGGCATTTAAAGCACACAGGCCCACGTGTTGTGGGCTCCATGCACTATATTGTTCCACACTGATGCTGGCGCAGTACAACATGATGTAGTATGAGTGTGTGTGTGTGTGGGGGGGTTATTTATTTCTCCTAATGACCCTCAACATTACATTATTAGCACCCCAATTACATCAATAAACACCATGACAATACATTATTAGTACCCAAATTACAGCAATAAATAACCCCCCACACACACTCATACTACATCAATCATCCCCACATTACAGCAACCGGCATCACCCCACACATTACAGCAAACGGCATCACCCCCCACATTACAGCAATCAGCATCACCCCCCACATTACAGCGTCCAGGATCACCCCCGACATTACAGCGTCCAGCATGACCCCCCACATTACAGCAACCGGCATCACCCCCACATTACAGCGTCCAGCATTTCCCCCACATTACAGCAACTGGCATCACCCCCCACATTACATCAACCGGCATCACTCCCCACATTACAGCAACCGGCATCACCCCCACATTATAGCAATACCCTCTCCTACTTATTAGCAATACTAAGCACCAAACACACTACAACACTGCCACCAGCACGCCACCCCATACTACAGCAATACCACCAATTATACAGACGCCACTGTAGGAAACAATGTTTTGCTTTTTTCAAATCTCCCACAAAATAGCAACAACGAACAGAGTACTTACACACACATATATGTAACAGGTACCCTTTTCCCTCAATTAAATAGTAATGGCAGAATTTTCATGAATCATTCCACATGAAATAAAACTAACATCAGGGCCGGTGCTAGGGTCCATGGCGCCCTAGGCAAAATCGGCACCCTCTTCCCCCCCCCCCCCCGCAAAAATCATCACCCTCCTCCCCCTCACCCCTCACCCCGTCTTTTCTTACCTTGTCTCACCACCGCCGCCTCTCTGCTCTGTCTCCTCCCCTCCACTCACTGACACTAGTGAGTGGAGGGGAGGAGACGGAGCAGAGAGGTGGCGGTGGTGAGCAATAGCCTCTTCCCCCCCCCCTCCCCATGCATCTGAATGCTGTGCGGCGGCCGTGACAGGTATGGTCAGTGGTCGCCGCACAGTTTTAAAATTAATTTCCAGTTCTGTGGCGCCCTCCAGAGCCCGGCGCCCTAGGCAAGTGCCTAACCTTGCCTAATGGGAGCGCCGGGCCTGACTAACATATATCTAAAAAAACATAACTATTGAATGATCAGTTGAATCCACACGGCCGCATTTAAAGTATTTCCATCTACAGCAAAATGTCAGAGAAAAATATTTTTGTTTTACTACGGTAATTGGATATGCGTCTTTTCTATTCATTTTAAATAACACAGTATATAAATTAAGGGGGATAGAGGAGGTGGGTGAGAAATAATTGGATGTGATCCATCAGTTTGATTAGATAGGAAACATTTAGATTATTTACCTGGAGGCGTCTACCCCCTTGACTCACAGGCAGGGCTGACAAGAGGAATTTTGGGCCCCGATACAGCAACTTCTTTGGGCTCCCATCATATTCAACAATGAAAGACTTGCCTTTGGCAGAGGTTCATATGATGCCACACCGTAGTGTGCCCAGTTCATATTATGCCACATTGTAGTGCCCCAAGGTCATATTATGCCACATAGTATTACCCTCAATTCATATTTGGTCATGCAGAAGTGCCCACAAATCATATTATGGCATAGTAGTGCCCCCAAATCATTAGTAAAGCTCAGATAAAAACTCATTCACAAATAAAAATTGCTACAGCATATCAGATACTGAGTGTGAGTCCCAAGAGCAGCTTAATACATCATTTACAATGCAAACAAAAATAGATATATTGACACAATTACAGATAAAATTTATGACAAGCAATGTTTTTTCCTCTTAATTAAAAATCTCTGTACAGATAAATATGCAAAAAACATTACAGCGCAATAATGAGCAATACATAGTGTTAAACATTATTGGATACGCTGTAGTGTCCCCAGTTCAAGAAAGGATGGTTAAAAACATATTGCACACGAGAAAATATATGAACTTACCCGATTATGGCATCCTGTGTTCTGTTCTCCTAGTGGGCGCGCTGGGCGAGGAGGGATCAGCAGCTGTCAGCTCACACAGGCAGTCGGGAGCAGGAATAGAGGGCAGTGGTCGAAGCAGAAATTTAGGAGTGGGGGTATAGAAAATAAAAGTGAATGGAGTATGAAGGCTTGATTTTTTATTTTTTTTAACACTTGTCCCCTCTGTGCATTTCCATTCTTCATTACTACTTGTGTTTTATGATGGCTGCATCCCTGACATTCCCATTCTTAAGATGTCTCTCCCTTTACACTTTCTTTTACCTATGCCCCTGCACCATCTTCTCCTTTGTCCCTCTCACTTAACCCCCTGCACCACCTTCTCCGCTGGCTCTCACACATCTTCCTGTACCACCTACTCCCCTGGCTCTCTCACACGTCTTCCTGCACCCTCTACCCCCCGGCTCTCTCACTCCTCTTCCTGCACCCCCTACCACCCTGGCTCTCTCACCCCCTTCGGCTCTCTCACCTCCTTTCCCAGCACCCCCTTCGGCTCTCTCACCCCCTCTCCCAGCACCCCCTGGCTCTCACCCCCTTTCCCAGCACCCCCTTCCGCTCTCTCACCCCCTCTCCCAGCACCCCCTTCAGCTCTCTCACCCCCTTTCCCAGCACCCCCTTGGGCTCTCTCACCCCCTCTCCCAGCACCCCCTGGCTCTCACCCCCTTTCCCAGCACCCCCTTCGGCTCTCTCACCCCCTCTCCCAGCACCCCCTGGCTCTCACCCCCTTTCCCAGCACCCCCTTCCGCTCTCTCACCCCCTCTCCCAGCACCCCCTTCAGCTCTCTCACCCCCTCTCCCAGCACCCCCTTCAGCT
Source organism: Mixophyes fleayi (assembly GCF_038048845.1). Taxonomy (NCBI): domain Eukaryota; kingdom Metazoa; phylum Chordata; class Amphibia; order Anura; family Limnodynastidae; genus Mixophyes; species Mixophyes fleayi. Next base: position 343,707,323 of record NC_134404.1, on the reverse strand, counting down.
CTCTCACCCCCTTTCCCAGCACCCCCTTCCACTCTCTCACCCCCTTCGGCTCTCACACCCCCTCTCCCAGCACCCCCTGGCTCTCTCTCCCCCTCTCCCAGCACCCCCTTTCCCAGCACCCCCTTCCGCTCTCTCACCCCCTTCGGCTCTCACCCCCTCTCCCAGCACCCCCTGGCTCTCTCACCCCCTCTCCCAGCACCCCCTGGCTCTCTCACCCCCTCTCCCAGCACCCCCTTCGGCTCTCTCACCCCCTCTCCCAGCACCCCCTTCGGCTCTCTCACCCCCTCTCCCAGCACCCCCTGGCTCTCAACCCCTTTCCCAGCACCCCCTTCCGCTCTCTCACCCCCTCTCCCAGCACCCCCTGGCTCTCACCCCCTTTCCCAGCACCCGATTCGGCTCTCTCACCCCCTTTCCCAGCACCCCCTTCGGCTCTCTCACCCCCTCTCCCAGCACCCCCTTCGTCTCTTTCACCCCCTCTCCCAGCACCCCCTGGCTCTCAACCCCTTTCCCAGCACCCCCTTCCGCTCTCTCACCCCCTTCGGCTCTTTCACCCCCTCTCCCAGCACCCCCTTCAGCTCTCTCACCCCCTTTCCCAGCACCCCCTTGGGCTCTCTCACCCCCTCTCCCAGAACCCCCTTCGGCTCTCACCCCCTCTCCCAGCACCCCCTTCGGCTCTCTCATCCCCTCTCCCAGCACCCCCTTCAGCTCTCTCACCCCCTTTCCCAGCACCCCCTTGGGCTCTCTCACCCCCTCTCCCAGCACCCCCTTGGGCTCTCTCACCCCCTCTCCCAGCACCCCCTTCGGGTCTCTCACCCCCTCTCCCAGCACCCTCTTCGGCTCTCTCACCCCCTCTCCCAGCACCCCCTGGCTCTCAACCCCTTTTCCAGCACCCCCTTCCGCTCTCTCACCCCCTTTCCCAGCACCCCCTTGGGCTCTCTCACCCCCTCTCCCAGAACCCAATTCGGCTCTCACCCCCTCTCCCAGCACCCCCTTCGGCTCTCTCACCCCCTCTCCCAGCACCCCCTGGCTCTCACCCCCTTTCCCAGCACCCCCTTCGGCTCTCTCACCCCCTTTCCCAGCACCCCCTTCGGCTCTCTCACCTCCTTTCCCAGCACCCCCTTCGGCTCTCTCACCCCCTCTCCCAGCACCCCCTGGCTCTCATCCCCTTTCCCAGCACCCCCTCCGGCTCTCTCACCCCCTCTCCAAGCACCCCCTAGCTCTTACCCCCTTTCCCAGCACCCCCTGGCTTTCACCCCCTTTCCCAGCACGACCTGGCTCTCACCCCCTTTCCCAGCACTCCCTGGCTCTCACCACCTGAAAATCGCGGGCACCCCCGCGACCCCCCCCCCCTGAAAATCGCGGCACCCCCGCGACCCCCCCCTGAAAATCGCGGGCACCCCCGCCCGAAAATCGCGGCACCCCCCCCGAAAATCGCGGCACCCCCGCGACCCCCCCCCCCCCCCCCATCTTCAGTAAAAAAAAAAAACAAATTAAAAAAGACAGGAAACTCACCAGTGTAACTGGCTGCACAGCATAACGGGGGAGGGTGCTGGGGAGCGCGCAGCAGAGGCGGCTGGTTCCTCCAGCCACCAAGAAGACAGGGGGAGTCGGGCCAGCCCATATAGCCATCGGCCCTTCTGGCATTTGCCAGAAGTGCCAGATGGCCAGTCCGGCCCTGCTATAGGTACAGTATCTATGAGTGACTTTCTGGCTTGTATATCTTGCCTGTGGTATCGTTGGTTTTTGTGGTCTCTATCTCTCATGTATGACTAATTCATTATGGGTCAAACTCCTGCAACTGCACCTTCTGTAGAGAGACCTTTGAAGGCACCACGTAAAGCTACAATTATTATGTGTTTGAACCTTTGTTCCAAGAGAGTTCTCACTTGTTCTTCAAATCAATCGTCTCTCGTCAATTATTGAGATACCAGATCACGGCAATTCCTGACTTCTGAGTTCGTAGCTGGCAGCTCAGAGCCAAATCCATCGAAATTTATTTTGTATCTCAACATTTTATAGAGGTATCTAGGAATAAGGCTGATGTGATAATCACAAAGACTCATTAAAATTCCCTGATCGAGATAATACCTTAACATATTATTGCACTAGTGAACTGAGGACTCTGTATTAATGCCCCCTGATTCTCCATATCATATACCTGTGGATTATAATCCTGTAGTTCCCTTTTGTTAAATCCCGACATTTCTCTAGAAGACAGCAGTTTTTCATTTATACTTCACAAAAGTCTCTGTCCCAAAAATGCTCATACCTTTCTGAGATACAGGTTGCTAGAGTGACTGGAAACTTAATTAGTGTAGGTCAAAAGAAAGGGGTTAAATTAATTGAAATATAATATATTATAGGGTTACTAAACAGACCAGAGGGGAATTTGTTGGAGTGTCACCTAATTTAGACATCATGGACAAATGTCATAGACGGGATTCTACATTATGGAGTTTATTTTCATGGAATTATAAATCTACATGTTGACATTACTATAATCCTATCGCATGTATAAAGTCTAAATTTGGCTGGAATTACCTAAAACAGCTCATTTTGGCCCATCCTATACTAGATTACAACCCACGTGCCACAAGAGGGCGCTAGCACTCAGATTTCCTCAGGGTCTTAATCGTTTGCCACTGCATTGTGTTTAATAGTCAGTATTGTTCATTAATATCATCATCATCATCATCATCTATTTATTTATATAGCGCCACTAATTCCGCAGCGCTGTACAGAGAACGCATTCACATCAGTCCCTGCCCCATTGGAGCTTACAATATAAATCCCCTAATATGCACACATACAGACCAAGAGAGACTAAGGGCAATTTAATAGCAGCCAATTAACCTACCAGTATGTTTTTGGAGTGTGGGAGGAAACGGGAGCACCCGGAGGAAACCACATTAACAGTCAGTATTGTTCATCACAACTCTTTGCATTATCGATGCACACCGTTATTGAAAATTCTAGCAAGGATGCAGAGTCCATCGATTTTAAAATTATTTATAGCTACTTGGAAGGCTGCACTCACTCTGTTTCTCTGTAATAATTTAATGGCATTACTCCACTATGGGATGATAGGTGCAGTGATTGAACAAAGGCACAGGGCATAAATATTTCCTTGTAGAGATGAATTAGGTTTTATTGCAACATTTAGCTCACTTAGATCACCAATTAGATGGATTGTTCTCATACTCTATCAATTAATGTCAGTGGGGGTCATTTGTGGTATATTATGATGTAGGCACAGCAGAGAGTGCACATGTACCGTGTTTATATTCATTAGACAATGTTGTGGGTGTAAAACATGTTTTTTCGAGAAAAAGATAACTGCAGTCTATAACGTTAGTGGATAAATGAAGACAATTATGTGGTTGATACATCTGTCAGTTGCTGATATTCCTGTCTGTGAGAGCTATATTTGTATGTAAGAAATCCTCCGTATTAGAGTGCATGCTCAGTGACCGAGCGTTCTCTCTGCAAAACATTGAAACAGATTGGGATGACTGTGGTTCCTTGTATGTGTAAAGGTCTCTTTTCCCTCCATGTCTTTGTAGCTGTGTATTTTTCAGTATTTACAAAGCAATGGTATCATTATAAACAGCTCAGACAGAAGATCTACACAGAGTCATGTCTCCCATGTGATTAAAGAACACATAACACGTTTAGGTAAATATTATGTTGTGGCTTGCGGGTTCGTTTTGGGGTTCACACTTAATGAAAACAATGTATTGGGAACCCCTAAAGTCAGTGTCACAAGTAGATTATTGTAAATAAATGAATATTGTATATAAAACAGATCTACACAACAAGAAAGAAACAGATATAACAATGATTAAAATATTTTTTTATTATTGGGTGAAAAGTCTAAACTTTGGCAAACGGAGAAAGACTTCCCCGGGACAGGCATTAATAAATAGACCCTGTAATATCTAAACAAAATGACAGGGGATGTGTTATTCCTGCTGATATACATCCATTGCTAAAGAACACAGAGATGATGATATCAGAACGTACTTATTACAAATACATTATTTACAAGACTTGTACAGTCGTGGCCAAAAGTTTTGAGATTGACACAAAGATTATTTTTCACAAAGTATCTCTGTGGTGTCTCAGTTATTATTATGCCAATTTGCATATACTCCAGAATGTCATGAAGAGGGATCAGATGGATTGAAATCAATTACAAAGTCTCTCTTTGACATGACAAGGAACTTTATCCCAAAAACATTTCCACTGCATTTCAGCCCTGCCACAAAAGGACCAGCTGACATCAGGTCAGTGATTCTCTCGTTAACAAAGGTGAGAGTGTTGTCGAGGACAAGGCTGGAGATCACTCCATCAAGGATATTGCTGCTAGTAAGATTGCACTTAAATCAACCATTTATCGGATCATCAAGAACTTCAAGGAGAGCGGTTCAATAGTTGTGAAGAAGGCTTCAGAGATCCCAAAAATGTCCACCAGGACCATCACCTAAAGCTGATCCAGTGCAGAGCTTGCTCAGGAATGGGAGCAGGCAGGTGTGAGTGCATCTGCACGCTCAGTGAGGCGATGTCTTTTGGAGGATGAACTGGTGTCAAGAAGGTCAGCAAAGAGGCCACTTCTGTCCAGGAAAAACATCAGGGACAGACTGATATTCTGCAAAAGGTACAGTGATTGGACTGTTGAGGACTGGGATAAAGTAATTTTCTCTGATGAAACCCCTTTCAGATTGGGGCATCTAGAAAAACGCTTGTCCGGAGAAGGAAAGTTGAGCGCTACCATCAGTCCTGTGTCATGCCAACAGTAAAGCATCCTGAGACCATTCATGTGTGGGGTTGCTTCTCAGCCAAGGGAGTGGGCTCACTCACAATTTTGCCTAAGAGCACAGTCATGAATAAAGAATGGTACCAAAAAATCCTCCAAGAGCAACTTCTCCCTACCATTCAAGAATAGTTTGGTGATGAACAATGCCTTTTCCAGCATGATGGAGCACCTTGCCATAAGGCAAAAGTGAAAACTAAGTGTCTCGGGGATCAAAACATCGAAATTTTGGGTCCATGACCAAGAAACTCCCCAGACCTTACTCCCATTGAGAACTTGCGGTCAATCCTCAAGAGACGGGTGGACAAACAAAAACCCACAAATTCTGACAAACTCCAAGCATTGATTAGGCAAGAATGGGCGTCTATCAGTCAGTATGTGGCCCAGATGTTGATTGACAGCATACCAGGGTGAATTGCAGGGGTCTTCAAAAAGAAGGTTCAACACTACAAATATTGATTCTTTGCACAAACAATGTAATTGTCAAAAAAATCCTTTGACACTTGTGAAATGCTTTTAATGCTGCTTCAGTATAACATAGCAACATTTGAGAAAAAGATCTAAAAACACTGAAGCAGCAAACTTTGTGAAAACCAATATTTGTGTCATTCTCAAAACTTTTGGCAATGAATGTTTGAGATATATATATATATATATATATATATATATATATATATATATATATATATATAACCTGTAAAAGCTTTAATTATGAGCAAAAAGCTGCAAATGCAAAATATTTTGATTATTTTGATATGTCATTGTAGCACTATATACTCATATATGTGGCAACAGATAGCACAACATGCAGAGTCGATGCATGAAATCCCCCTCTCCCCACACGTTGTGTGTTGATGGATCTGTACCCTACAGAACACATTGTATCCTTAGCATTTCCTCCCAGTATTTCGGTTTCATCTTCACACACCGGCCTCTCCCGTCACCCACATGTAATACAGTCATATGATACAGATTATAGAATCTGTATCAGTGTAATAAAAGGACGGACCACTGCCTGGGATACAGTTCATGCCTGGATACATTTTAAAGTTCATTGTTTTTTCTAAATGTTCTAAATGTTTATACTAATGTTTATTAATTACGGGACTTTATTTTAATAAACAGTAGAATTACCTGAGTTCTTCTTTCTGATATGTAAAAATTGACCTCGCATCTCCACGTAAACCACATGTAAAACATCCACCCAGATGTGTTATTAGTAGAAGGAGACTGGAATAATCATGTCTCCATTAAACGCGTCAGTTCAGTGATCAGGGTCAGATCTCTAGTTATACTACTAGAAGTACTGTCCCTTCCATTCTCATCTGCACAGAACGTTATTGGTGTGAGAAGCAGACATTAGGGTATGTTACTGAGATATGTATTACTGAGATATGAGGTATTACTGTGATATGAAGTATTACTGAGATATGAGGTATTACTGTGATATGGGGTATTACTGTGATATGGGGTATTACTGTGATATGGGGTATTACTGTGATATGAGGTATTACTGTGATATGAGGTATTACTGTGATATGAGGTATTACTGTGATATGAAGTATTACTAAGATATGAGGTATTACTGTGATATATATTACTGTGATATGAGGTATTACTGTGATATGAAGTATTACTGAGATATGAGGTATTACTGAGATATGAAGTATTACTGAGATATGAAGTATTACTGAGATATGAGGTATTACCGAGATATGAGGTATTACCGAGATATGAGGTATTACCGTGATATGAGGTATTACTGAGATATGAGGTATTACTGTGATATAAAGTGTTACTAAGATATGAGGTATTACTGTGATATGAGGTAGTACTGTGATATGAGGTAGTACTGAGATATGAGGTATTACTAAGAAATGAGGTATTACTGTGATATATATTACTATAATATGAGGAATTGCTAAGATGTGATTTATTACTGTGATATATATTACTGTGGTATGAGGTATTACTGTGATATGAGGTATTACTGTGATATGAGGTATTACTGAGATATGAAGTATTACTAAGATATGAGGTATTACTGTGATATATATTACTGTGATATGAGGTATTACTGTGATATGAATTATTACTAAGATATGAGGTATTACTGAGATATGAGGTATTACTGAGATATGAAGTATTACTGAGATATGAGGTATTACCGTGATATGAGGTATTACTGAGATATGAAGTATTACTGAGATATGAAGTATTACTGAGATATAAGGTATTACTGAGATATAAGGTATTACTGTGATATAAAGTGTTACTAAGATATGAGAAAGTACTGTGATATGAGGTAGTACTGTGATATGAGGTATTACTATGATATGAGGTATTACTCTGATATGAGCTATTACTGTGATATGAGCTATTACTAAGATATGATGTATTACTGTGATATGAGGTATTACTAAGATATGATGTATTACTGTGATATGAGGTATTACTAAGATATGAGGTATTACTATGAAATGAGGTATTACTATGAAATGAGGTATTACTAAGATATGATGTATTACTGTGATATGAGGTATTACTATGAAATGAGGTATTACTATGAAATGAGGTATTACTATGAAATGAGGTATTACTGTGATATGAGGTATTACTGTGATATGAGGTATTACTGTGATATGAGGTATTACTGTGATATGAGGTATTACTAAGATGCGAGCTATTACTGTGATATGTATTACTGTGATATGAGGTATTACTACGATATGAGCTATTACTGTGATATGAGATATTACTATGATATGAGCTATTACTGTGATATGAGATATTACTATGATATGAGGTATTACTGTGATATATATTACTAAGATATGAGCTATTCCTGTGATATGTAATACTATGAAATGAGTTATAACTGTGATATGAGTTATTACTAAGATATGAGATATTACTAAGATATGAGATATTACTAAGATATGAGATATTACTAAGATATGAGGTATTACTGTGATATGAGGTAATACCAAGATATGAGGTATTACTAAGATATGAGGTATTACTAAGATATGTATTACTGTGATATGAGGTATTACTGTGATATGAGATATTACTATGATATGAGATATTACTCTGATATGTATTTCTGTGATATGAGGTATTACTGTGATATGAGATATTACTATGATATGAGGTATTACTGTGATATATATTACTAAGATATGAGCTATTCCTGTGATATGTAATACTACGATATGAGTTATTACTGTGATATGAGCTATTACTGTGATATGAGATATTACTAAGATATGAGATATTACTAAGATATGAGATATTACTAAGATATGAGGTATTACTGTGATATGAGGTATTACTAGTAGTGGTTAGCACATCTGCCTTACAGCACTGGGGTCATGAGTTCAATTCCCGACCATGGCCTTATCTGTGAGGAGTTTGTACGTTCTCCCCGTGTTTGCGTGGGTTTCCTCCGGGTGCTCTGGTTTCCTCCCACACTCCAAAAAAACATACTGGTAGGTTAATTGGCTGCTAACAAATTGACCCTACTCTGTGTCTGTCTGTGTGTCTCTGTGTGTGTGTGTGTGTGTGTGTGTGTGTGTGTGTGTGTGTGTGTGTGTGTGTGTGTGTGTGTGTGTGTGTGTGTGTGTGTGTGTGTGTGTGTGTGTGTGTGTGTGTTAGGGATTTTAGATGGGGGAAGGACTGATGTGAATGGGTTCTCTGTACAGCACTGCGGAATTAGTGGCGCTATATAAATAAATGGTGATGATGATATGTAATCTTATGGTATGAGCTATTCCTATGATATGTAATGATATGATATGAGGTATTACTGTGATGTGAGGTATTACTATGATATGAGGTATTACTATGATATGTATTATTATTATTATTATCTTTGACTTATAAGGCGCCACAAAGGGTCCGCAGCACCGTACATTACATATACAGAAAACAGAACCAAGACACAACATGATACACAAATATATACAAACACAGGTGACAGGGTAAAGCAAATCAGATTATATCTGACAGATAGTGAAAGGGATAGTAGAAATCAGCAAGAAGAATGCCGAAGATTAATAAAACAGGGAAAATAGGGCTAGCGAAAAAGGCCAAGAGGTACAGAGGGTGAAGGAACAGTAGAGAGAGCACACAAGGAAAGAGGGCCCTGCTCATGAGCGCTAACAACCTAAAGGGAAGGGGGAGACACATAAAGGGTGGTACTAACTAGGGGAGAGAGACAGGACAAGAAAGTTAGGAGGACTGATAGACTTGAATAAAGAAATGAGTCTTAAGGGCACGCTTGAAGCCTTTGAGAGTACTGTAGATGCTAACCTGATGGAACTTCGAAGATCATTCCACAGCAGGGGAGCAGCCTGGGCAAAGTCCTGAAGACAAGAGTGAGAGGAGGTGATCAGTGAAGTAGTGAGGCGGCGGTCAGAGGCAGAGTGGAGGGGGCGGCTAGGAGTGTAGGTAGAGATGAGATTGGAGATGTAGGGAGGGGAAGATTGACTAAGAGCTTTAAAGGTGACGGTGAGGAGTTAAAATTCTGTAGGGTATGGGGAGCCAATGTAGTGACTGTTGGAGGGAGACCGCAGAGATAGAGCGGCGGGAGAGAAAAATGAGGCGGGCAGCAGCATTGAGGATAGACTTAAGAGGGTCAAGGCAAGAATCAGGTAGACCAGAGAGAAGAAGGTTACAGTAGTCAAGGCGAGAGATAATAAATGAGTGAACAAGGGTTTTCGTGGCTTCCGTGGTGAGAAAGGGACGTATCTTAGATATATTCCGAAGGTGGAAGTAACAAGATTTTGAGAGGGACAGAATATGAGGCTTAAATGAGAGGGAGGAATCAAGGATGACCCCAAGGCATCGGAATTGGGGGACAGAAACGAGGGTAGTGTTATTAACAGAAATAGAGAGGGGGGGAGGTGGGAGAGTCCTGGCAGGGGGGAAGACTATAAGCTCGGTCTTGGAAATATTGAGTTTTAGGAAGCGTTGGAACATCCAAGATGAGATGGCCGAGAGACAGGAGGAGACACAAGACAGAAGGGAAGGGGAGAGGTCAGGGGATGAAAGATAGATTTGGGTATCATCAGCATAGAGGTGGTACTGGAGACCAAAGGAGTGGATGAGGACACCAAGGGAGGAGGTGTAGAGGGAGAAAAGCAGGGAGCCAAGAACGGAGCCTTGAGGAACGCCAACAGGTAGGGGAAGAGGGGGTGATGTAGAATCATGAGTAGAGACTGAGAATGAGCGGTTGGTGAGGTAAGAGGAAAACCAGGAGAGGACAGTGTTACATAGGCCTAAAGATTTGAGAGTTTGCAAAAGGAGTGCGTGGTGAACGGTATCGAAGGCAGCAGAGTGGTCAAGAAGGATAAGAAGGGAGTAGTGTCTATTGGATTTAGCGAGGAGAAGGTCATTAGTGACCTTAGTGAGGGCAGTTTCAGTGGAGTGGAGGGGGCGAAAACCAGATTGGAGTGGGTCAAGTAGTGAGTGAGAGGAAAGAAAGGAGGTGAGACGGTTGTAGACAACCCGTTCAAGGAGTTTGGAGGCAAAAGGAAGAAGCGAAATAGGGCGGTAATTAGAGAGAGAGGCAGGATCAAGGGGCGGTTTCTTGAGTATGGGGGAGACAAGAGCATGTTTAAAATAGGAGGGGAAGATTCCAGAGGAGAGGGAGAGGTTGAGGAGGTGTGCAAGGTGGGAGCAGGCTTTGGGAGAGACGGAGCGGAGGAGGTGGGAGGGGATTGGGTCCTGTGTGCAAGTGGAGGGGGAGAGGAAGAGAGAAGGGTATGGACTTCATCTACAGATACCGGAGTAAAGGAAGAGAAGGAGGGTGAGCTAGCTGGAGGGGAGGGGAGAAAGGAGATAGCAGCAGCAGAGGAGGGTGAGAAGAGGGACAGAATGGGCATGGAGAGGGGAGAGGGTGGGGTAAGAAGGGACTGCTGGGAGATGTCATGACGTATAGACTTAATCTTGGAGGTGAAGTGGGTAGCAAAGTCGACGGCAGAGAGCGTGGTGGGGAGTGGGAGAGGGGGAGGGGAGAGGAGGGAGTTGAAGGTGGCAAAATGCCGACGGGGGTTGGAGGATTGGGAAGAAATGAGAGCTTTGAAAAAAGATTGTTTAGAGAGGGAAAGGGCCGAACTATAAGAGACAAGCATGAACTTGAAGTGGAGGAAGTCAGCATGAGTGAGTGACTTTCTCCAAAGCCGTTCTGCACTGCGAGAGCATTTTTGAAGATAGCGGGTAAGTTTAGTGTGCAACGGTTGTGGCGGGGACCGATGAAGCTTGACGGTGACAGCCGGGGCGACAGATTCAAGTGCAGCGGTAAGGGTGCGATTGTAGAAGGAGACAGCCTTATCGGGGCAAAAAAGAGTGGTGATGGGGGAGAGGAGCGAGCCCAGGGAGGAGGAGAAACTGTGTCAAGATTACGCCTGGTGAGAGTAACCTTGGGGGCCGACGACAATGAGAGGGGTGGAGAGATGCTAAAAGAGAGGAGATGGTGGTCCGAGAGAGGAAAAGGTGAATTAATGAGGTCAGAGACAGTACAGAGGTGTGAAAAAACCAGATCTAGGGAGTGGCCACTGCAGTGGGAGGGAGAGGAGGTCCATTGAGAGAGACCAAGGGAGGAGGAGAGGGAGAGAAGTTTGGAGGCAGCAGGGTCTGAGGGATTGTCTATAGGGATATTAAAATCCCCCAAGATCAGGGAGGGAAGGTCAGAGGAGAGAAAGTGAGGGAGCCAGGTGGCAAAGTGATCAAGAAATTGGGAGACAGGACCAGGAGGACGGTATATAACCGCAACACGGAGGTGGACTGGGTGGAATAGGCGGATAGAGTGTACCTCATTGGAGAAAAAAAGAGAGGGAGGGTTCAGGGGGAAGAACCCGAAAAGAACAGCAGGAGGAGAGAAGTATGCCGATGCCACCACCTTGCAGTTCCCCAGATCTCGGTGTGTGGGAGAAGGACAAGCCCCCAAAAGAGAGAGCAGCTGGAGAGGTAGTGTCCTCAGGGGATAGCCAGGTTACAGTAATGGCAAGCAGGTTGAAGGCTATAGAGATAAAAAGATCATGGATAGGGGTCAACTTGTTACAGACTGATCTGGCATTCCAGAGACCACAGGATAGTGGAAGAGAGGGAAGAGGAGAGATGTGGATGAGATTGTTGGGGTTGCTCGTCTGCAAGGGTGAGTAAGATATGAAGCGAGGGGAATGACAGGAAGAGAGGGTTGGAATTGGACGAGACGCAGAAATAAGAGGGGATTTGTCAGCAGACAGAAGATGAGGGGTGGGGGAGCAAGAGGTGGGGGAGAGGTGGAGATGGGGCAGATAAGGGGGTTTATGAATGGGAGAGGCAGAAGGTAGGAGTGACGTGAGGGAGAAGATTAGCTGGGGGGAAAGAGGGAGGAGGTAGGTAGGAGCAGATTGACGCTGAGAGAAGAGCAGCGAAGGGGACAAGAGGGAAAGGGTGTGAGTGGGGAAAGGGAGGAGAGAGGAACAGATGTAAGAGGGGGCAGCGTGTTAGATCAGGGGCCCAGAGGCACAGAAGAGAAGAGAGGAGTAAAACAGGGAGGGGGATGGGAAGTGAGAAGGGGGAGTGAGGAGGAGGAAAAATAAGGATGGACATGGGAAGCAGGGGGATAGAGGGAGAGGACAGAAGTGAGAGAGGAGTAAATCATGATAAAGCTAGAGAAGGTGTGGAATAGACAGTTAAAAGAATTCAGAAATCAAGAATGGTAAGAGCTTACAAGTGTAGTGAGGAAATGGTGAGAGCACAAGAGGTGAGTAAAATGAAAGAGTGCAAAGGTAGAAGGAGAGAAAAGAGGAAGAAGAGATGTAAAGTATGAGTCAGGGAATAAAAAGCAGAAAGGACAGCAGAGATAGCAGATGGGTGGGTTTAGAAAAAACAGGTGAAACAGAAACATCAGGCATGATTGGAAGGCAATAGTATAACATAAGGCATAATACAAGGTGCACTGAGCTGGTTATACAAATCCACAGGACAAGAGGGAGCCAGTTCAAAGTTCAAGCTAAGTGGAGCAACAGTGTGGATTAAAAGTGGGAATCCAAGCAGCATAAGAGGAATCACCAAGTGAAAATACTGCAGCAGCCTGAATAAGTGTGAGAAACAGTTCAGCAGGGAGAGTCCAGGCAGTTAACAATCCAGGTGGTGGAGGATATCAGAGCTCAGGGCTGATTGTTGAATGTTGTCCTCATGTAGCAGTGATGGCAGGTAGAATGTTCCCCTCCTGTTCATCTCTTGTATATCTCTAACTATACTAGTTAATACACTTGTAAGGATTTCACTTAGAAGAAATCTCACTAGCTAACAGCCTAATACTGCTGTTTAAATAGGTTCAAATGGCCATGTGACCACTTTCATGAGTTAACCCCCACTAATCACACACTTTTTTTATTACTGTGATATGAGGTATTACTCTGATATGTATTACTGTGATATGAGTTATTACTGTCATATGAGCTATTACTGTGATAAGAGATATTACTAAGATATGAGGTATTACTCTGATATGTATTAATGTGATATGAGATATTACTAAGATATGAGGTATTACTGTGAAATGAGGTATTACTGTGATATGAGGTATTACTCTGATATGTATTACTGTGATATGAGGTATTACTGTGATATGAGGTATTACTCTGATATGAGGTATTACTCTGATATGAGTTATTACTGTGATATGAGGTAATACTGTGATATGAGGTATTACTGTGATATGAGCTATTACTGTGATAAGAGATATTACTAAGATATGAGGTATTACTGTGATATGAGCTATTACTGTGATAAGAGATATTACTAAGATATGAGGTATTACTGTGATATGAGGTATTACTGTGATATGAGCTATTACTGTGATAAGAGATATTACTAAGATATGAGATATTACTAAGATATGAGGTATTACTGTGATATGAGGTATTACTGTGATATGAGGTATTACTCTGATATGTATTACTGTGATATGAGGTATTACTGTGATATGAGCTATTACTGTGATAAGAGATATTACTAAGATATGAGGTATTACTGTGATATGAGCTATTACTGTGATAAGAGATATTACTAAGATATGAGGTATTACTGTGATATGAGCTATTACTGTGATAAGAGATATTACTAAGATATGAGGTATTACTGTGATATGAGGTATTACTGTGATATGAGCTATTACTGTGATAAGAGATATTACTAAGATATGAGATATTACTAAGATATGAGGTATTACTGTGATATGAGGTATTACTGTGATATGAGGTATTACTCTGATATGTATTACTGTGATATGAGGTATTACTGTGATATGAGGTATTACTCTCATATGTATTACTGTGATATGAGGTATTACTGTGATATGAGGTATTACTGTGATATGTAACACTATATGAGGTATTACTGTGATATGAGCTATTCCTGTGATAAGAGATATTACTTAGATATGAGGTATTACTGTGATATGAGGTATTACTGTGATATGTATTACTGTGATATGAGGTATTACTGTGATATGAGGTATTACTGTGATATGTATTACTGTGATATGAGCTATTACTATGATATGAGGTATTACTGTGATATGAGGTATTACTGTGATATGAGGTATTACTGTGATATGAGGTATTACTGTGATATGAGGTATTACTCTGATATGTATTACTGTGATATGAGGTATTACTGTGATATGAGCTATTACTCTGATATGTATTACTGTGATATGAGGTATTACTGTGATATGAGCTATTACTGTGATATGTATTACTGTGATATGAGCTATTACTATGATATGAGGTATTACTAAGATATGAGGTATTACTGTGATATGAGGTATTACTGTGATATGAGGTTTTACTCTTATATGTATTACTGTGATATGAGGTATTACTGTGATATGAGCTATTACTGTGATATGAGTTATTACTGTGATATGAGGTATTGCTGTGATACGAGCTTTTACTGTGATATGAGGTATTACTGTGATATGAGCTATTACTATGATACGAGGTATTACTCTGATATGTATTACTGTGATATGAGCTATTCCTGTGATAAGAGATATTACTTAGATATGAGGTATTACTGTGATATGAGGTATTACTCTGATATGTATTACTGTGATATGAGGTATTACTGTGATATGAGGTATTACTGTGATATGTATTACTGTGATATGAGCTATTACTATGATATGAGGTATTACTAAGATATGAGGTATTACTGTGATATGAGGTATTACTGTGATATGAGGTATTACTGTGATATGAGGTATTACTGTGATATGAGGTATTACTCTGATATGTATTACTGTGATATGAGGTATTACTGTGATATGAGCTATTACTGTGATATGTATTACTGTGATATGAGCTATTACTATGATATGAGGTATTACTAAGATATGAGGTATTACTGTGATATGAGCTATTACTGTGATATGAGTTATTACTGTGATATGAGGTATTGCTGTGATACGAGCTTTTACTGTGATATGAGGTATTACTGTGATATGAGGTATTACTGTGATATGAGCTATTACTATGATACGAGGTATTACTCTGATATGTATTACTGTGATATGAGCTATTCCTGTGATATGTAACACTATGATATAAGGTATTACTGTGATATGAGCTATTGCTGTGATATGAGGTATTACTCTGATATATATTACTGTGATATGAGGTATTACTATGATATGTATTACTGTGATATGAGGTATTATTCTGATATGTATTACTATGATATGAGGTATTACTAAGATATGAGGTATTACTGTGATACGAGCTTTTACTGTGATATGAGGTATTACTGTGATATGAGGTATTACTCAGATATGTATTACTGTGATATGAGGTATTACTCTGATATGTATTACTATGATATGAGGTATTACTAAGATATGAGGTATTATTGTGATACGAGCTTTTACTGTGATATGAGGTATTACTGTGATATGAGGTATTACTCTGATATGTATTACTGTGATATGAGCTATTACTGTGATATGTAATACTATGATATGAGGTATTACTGTTATTTGAGGTATTACTGTGATATGAGGTATTACTGTGATATGAGGTATTACTCTAATATGTATTACTGTGATATAAGGTATTACTGTGATATGAGGTATTACTCTGCTATGTATTACTGTGATATGAGCTATTCCTGTCATATGTAAAACTATGATATGAGGTATTACTATGATATGTATTACTGTGATATGAGCTATTACTGTGATATATAATACTATGATATGAGGTATTACTGTTATTTGAGGTATTACTGTGATATGAGGTATTACTCTAATATGTATTACTGTGATATGAGGTAATACTATGATATGAGGTATTACTGTGATATGAGGTATTACTGTGATATGAGGTATTACTATGATATGAGGTATTACTGTGATATGTATTACTATGATATGAGGTATTACTGTGATATGAGGTATTACTGTGATATGAGGTATTACTGTGATATGTATTACTATGATATGAGGTATTAATGTGATATGAGGTATTACTGTGATATGAGGTGTTACTCTGATATGAGCTATTACTGTGATATGAGGTATTACTGTCATATGAGCTATTACTGTGATATGAGGTAATACTATGATATGAGGTATTACTGTGATATGAGGTATTACTGTGATATGAGGTATTACTATGATATGAGGTATTACTGTGATATGTATGACTATGATATGAGGTATTACTGTGATATGAGGTATTACTGTGATATGAGGTATTACTGTGATATGTATTACTATGATATGAGGTATTAATGTGATATGAGGTATTACTGTGATATGAGGTGTTACTAAATCATATACATGTGGTAATATGAGCCTCTCTATGTAAGCTCAGGTCACTGGGGTCATCTGTTGCGTTAACTGTTAGTCCTGGGGACAGAGAGAGGCAGGAGATGAACTGGGTGGGCGGGGCTAGAGTAGTCTGTAGCCAATCAGTGACATTATAATAATAAAAATAATTGCATAGCAGAGTATTTTATCTCAGTCAAATTCTGCATCTCAGTGTCCAGACGTGTATGATTTGGCCAACATTTAGTCAATCCGAGACTCTAAACATCACCAGTACACAGAGCAGTAAATCCATTCTTACATTTTTGATAGATCTTGGACTCCAAACTGCTTTCTGCCATGTTCCTATTCTGTGACAATAAATTTGGAAATCAAAATGTGCATGTCACTTACAGTAAGTGGAGGCAGTCATTTTGTTAGAAAATGCCGCCTATCCATTCACTAGGAACCAGTGACATCACTGAGAATGCAGCCTATCCAGTCACTAGGAACCAGTGACATCACTGAGAGTGCAGACTATCCATTCACTAGGAACCAGTGACATCACTGAGAATGCAGCCTATCCAGTCACTAGGAACCAGTGACATCACTGAGAGTGCAGCCTATCCAGTCACTAGGAGCCAGTGACATCACTGAGAGTGCAGCCTATCCAGTCACTAGGAGCCAGTGACATCACTGAGAATGCAGCCTATCCATTGAATAGGAACCAGTGACATCACTAAGCGTGCAGCCTATTCAGTCACTTGGAACCAGTGACATCACTAAGCGTGCAGCCTATCCAGTCACTAGGAACCAGTGACATCACTGAGAGTGCAGCCTATCCATTCCCTAGGAATCAGTGACATCACTGAGAGTGCTGCCTTTCCATTGACTAGGAACCAGTGACATCACTGAGAGTGCAGCCTATCCAGTCACTAGTAATCAGTGACATCACTGAGAGTGCAGCCTATCCAGTCACTAGGAATCAGTGACATCACCAAGAGTGCAGCCTATCCAGTCACTAGGAACCAATGACATCACTGAGAATGCAGCCTATTCAGTCACTGGGAACCAGTGACATCACTGAGAATGCAGCCTATCCAGTCACTAGGAAGCAGTGACATCACTGAGAGTGCAGCCTATCCAGCCACTAGTGACATCAGTTGTGGTGAATTGTGCCCTAGTGATGGCGTCAGTTCATAGTAAATTAATAGGCTGAATATTGGTCTAGCCCACACAATGGTTGCCTCGGCAGTGAGTGGGTGATGTGTACACTTTAATAAATATAACACGCACTGACATGTGGCACAGACATCGGGGTATATTTACTAAGCTGCAGGTTTGAAGAAGTGGAGATGTTGTCTATAGCAACCAATTGTAGCTGTCATTTTGTAGAAATGGCTAAATAAAAGAAAGCAAGAATCTGATTGGTTACTGTAGGCAACATCTCCACTTTTTCATACCCGCAGTTTAGTAAATATACCCCCTGGCATGTTTCCTCAGCATTCAGGCTGTAAGTCCGTGTTCTGCAACGCGGGATGGTTCTTTCATGGTCTGACAGTGGTTAACAGAGCATAAAAATCATTGCGGTTTCATTACCATGTCTGCATCCATATGCTGCTCGTCTCATAAATATAATCGCCGTAAATATCCCAGTGCTGTCACGTTACTTATCTGCTGACATAAATTCCTCTGGCACACAGTGCGGGCGTCCTGGTGTCACCACGCGGCCCCGGTGGCAGATGGGGACCACAGAACGCCAGAGCAAACGACTCTCCTAACTGCTCCGTGCCTGCGCTGCTCTGTCCTGTAACTTTAGATTTATGGAGGATTACAAGCGTATCACTGCTCTGTGCCAGCAGCGCATAAATTACACCCATAAATACAGCCAAGAAAGGAAGAAAAAAACAGGGTGTGCTCGACATCCGAAAATGAATGTAATATGGAGAAATAATATTGTCTTTCTTAATCTGAATGCGGCAGCCAGGATCCAAAATTCTACTCTATAGAGAAATCCTGACGTATCTGGCCTGGGAGCCGTTGTAGTGAGATGTAATGATCGTAGAATGTCACTAGTGGGTATGTGGCTTCAGGAGATTCATTTGGAGGACAGTCATGAAAAGTAGGCACGTATGATCAAAAGTGAGGACTAATCCACAACACGCCAAGAAGGTCCCTAGCTGGAAACTGTGTATGTACAGTCATGGCCAAAAGTTTTCAGAATGACACAAATATTGGTTTTCACAAAGTTTGCTGTTTCTGTGTTTTTAGACCTTTTTGTCAGATGTTACTATGGTATACTGAAATAAAATTACAAGCATTTCATAAGTGTCAAAGGCTTTTATTGACAATTACATTAAGTTTATGCAAAGTGTCAATATTTGCAGTGTTGACCCTTCTTTTTGAAGACCTCTGCAATTCACCCTGGCATGCCGACAATCAACATCTGGGCTACATACTGACTGATAGACGCCCATTCTTGCCTAATCAATGCTTGGAGTTTGTCAAAATTTGAGGGATTTTGTTTGTCCATCTGCCTCTTGAGGATTGATTGCAAGTTCTCAATGGGATTAAGGTCTGGGGAGTTTCCTGGCCATGGACACTAAATTTCAATCTTTTGATTCTTGAGCCACTTAGTTATCAATATTGTTTTATGGCAAGTTGCTCCTGGCGCTTGCTGGACGTCCTTGGGCACCCTGAAGCCTTCCTCACAACTATTGAACCTCTCTCCTTGAAGTTCTTGATGATCCAATAAATGGTTAATTTAGGTGCAATCTTATTAGCAGCAATATCCTTGCCTGAGAAGCCCTTTTTGTGCAAAGCAATGATGACTGCCCATGTTTCCTTGCAACTAACCATGGTTAACAGAGGAAGAACAATGCACAATTTGTATTAAGAGGCCTAAACATACCCACACCATTACACCACCAGGCTATACCGTTGGCATTAATCAGAATGGATCCTTGGATTCATGTTGTTGATGCCAAATCCTGACCATACCATCTGCATGTCGCAGCAGAAATTGAAATGCGTCAGGCCAGGTAACGTTTTTTCTAATCTTCGCCTGTCCAGTTTTAGTGAGCCTGCCAGGAGTGGATCCTGGTGTGGTCTTCTGCTGCTGTAGCCCATCCACTTCAATGTGCTGTGCGTTCAGAGATGCTCTTCTGCATACACACACACACACACACACATACCCACACATATACCACACTCTCCTGCGCAGCTTTTCCTGCCCCTCTTCTAGTTATTTCTTACCCACTCGTCCCTTCTGTAGTTCTTGCTGCCCCCACTACCTCTCTGCAGTCCCCCCTCTCCATTCCTCTCTTCCCCTGCACTACCCCTATATTCTCCCACCCTACAGTTCTTACCTTCACTATAAACAGGGACTCAACTCTAAAGCAGTGTGTTGGCCTCATTACCGCACATGATGACTCTGGAACTAAAAACAAGCTGTGTCTGTGTACAGTCCAGTTATGACACGATGATACATAAAGGATCAGGCCAGAGTACGTTGACCCCCTACACCTCTGGGCCTTACCCGCCAGTATAATCGTCTGCCCTGCATCTCCTGCAGAGTGCTGGGTAATGTGTAGAAGGTGTTAATCTCTCTGTAAGATTCCGTCACTACTGAAGTCTGGTTGTTACAGGGCTGAGTGCTCTCTGTGTTAGAATTCGGCTGGGTGACTGCACATTATTCAGGCCTCTTGTATCATGACCTAAAGGTTGATGAGGTCCCACAAGGACAGACATTAATTACAGCATAATGGTGCATTGTTAGCAGAGGGATTGTTATCAGATGGGCAGATTGTGCGACACATTTCTACACAATGCATAAACAGAGGATGCTTTTCTTAGGAAGCATCCTCAGGGGAGAGAGATCATTTTATTCCTCTTTGTCTCGGAGAATGAGACACAGTAAATTTCACATTGCAGCAGGAAGCGTCCTCTGGAAGGAGGTATAATGCTGCGGAGACGGTTTCACTTCATACGTTCCGATAACACAATCATGCACAAAACAAGATGGAAGGCCTGAGCCGTATCTGTGTGGAGTTTGTATGTTCTCCCTGTGTTCGCGTGGGTTTCCTCCGGGTGCTCCGGTTTCCTCCCACACTGCAAAAACATCCTGATAGGTTACTTGGCTGCTATCAAAATTGACCCTAGTCTCTCCCTCTCTGTGCCTGTATGTGTGAGTGTGTGTCTATAGTAGGAAATTTAGACTGTAAGCTCCAATGGGGCAGGGACTGATGTGAGTGAGTTCTCTGTACAGCGCTGCGGAATTAGTGGCACTATATAAATAATGATGATGATGATGAGGGTGCCAGCTCTGTGCCACCAATGATAAGATGAAATAAAGCTGCAAATAATCTAGGTTAATAGTCCAAAGAACCAGTAACTTACACTTATAAGGAAGGGGCTATTCTTACAGCGGTCTCTCGTACCCATTGTGATCTGCTGTAATGTGGGGCTACTCTGCAGGTTGTACCGACAGCCATGACAGCCAACCAGAGTAACCAGCATAATGTACACTAGACCACTGTCCACCTGTGGGGGGTGTATTACACTCAGGCCCCTATCTCTGGACCCAGGTCTAGCTTAGGCTGGGGACACACTACAGAAAATTTCTCAAAAATCCAATATAGTTAAAGATTTTACCAACGATTGAAACAAGAAAAAGTCCCGATCAGCAGCCGATTCCTGTGTACACAGTGTACACATTTTACATGATTTACCTTCAAATCTGTGCCCTTCATCTGTCATAACCATCTGCTGAAAAGATGGTGATCCTACACACTCCATAGAGATCTATGGACACTGCTGGTCCTGAGTGCAGACACACTGCAGAATCGGAACGACATTGTTCCATCGTTGACCGAAATTTTTAGTCCACTTTAAAAATGAAATAAAACGATACCATGAGCTTTTGGAACAATAGTCATTCATCATTGGAGCGTACACACTAATGCGATATTGGGACAAACGGCTGTTTATGGCTGAAAACCTGTAGTGTGTACCCAGCCTAAGTCTATGTCTTCCCAGGATACAAGGGGCAGTTACATGCACAGGTGCCCCTGTACATGCAGGTTTGGTAACAAGTAGAAGATGAACTTAGGGCTGACACAGATGCAGTAGCGCAGTACATTTACAGTTATCAAATGAATGGGCACCAAAACATCTCTCTGATGAAATAATCACTTATTATTTCTTTTCATGAATCACAGTCATGTCCCTTCCCATATACCCCTGAACCAAGAGTTTACGGCAATAATTTAGAGTCAAAGTTGAGGTAAAAGTTAAGACAAAGTTTTCTCGTAGGCATTAGAGTGGACATTTAAATAGTCCGCTGCACGACAACACTCTAGCTCACCTCCAAAGTGTTTCCATTCATGCAACACATCTCAGGGGGATCCCATTGGCATTACACGTACCCGAATAGGTACACAGCTACTAATACTACCCGAGCTAAGAAAACACAAAAGAGTACCTGAAAGGAAGGGTCTAGTGCAGGCTTGGTTAACCTGTGGCACTGCAGGTGATGTGGAACTACAAGTCCCAGCATACCCTTCCAGCAATAAGCTGCTATATATTGACAAAGCATGCTGGGGCTTGTAGTTTCACAACACCTGGAGTGCCACAGGTTAGCCAAGCCCGGTCTAGTGGGTCCATTGTTAATCCGGCTGTTGCGGGGATTACAGGATACAATCAGATGATCTATCACCACCGACTCTGTACAGATATTAGGATATCGGCAGCTTCTCATCTGATAGGTGACTGGGAATGATGGCAGAGATCAGACTCTATTGGCCATGGAGTAAGATACGTTTGATAAGAGTTGTTGGGTTTATTTGCATGAAGACTGTAATTCTGGGCTGTGTTTTCCTTTATATGTGGATGGTTTAATTTTTTTCCCCTTATTACTTGGTTACTACTCAGTAAACTGACCGTCGTCTGAGGTGTTATCTTTATATTCTCTTGCACTATTTGTTGGGGGATCATGCCCCACCCCTTTTTTTTAAATTGGTAGTGCACTTTTGGACCTTCATTATAACTAGAAATGCTCAGGCTCGGTTCCTCGAGAACCAAACATACCCAAACTTAAGGGTTCCGAGTACCAAGCCGAGCCAGCTCGGTACTTTTGTGCGCCCTCTGAATCGAAAACAAGGAAAACCTCATTGTTACGTCGTCGAATCTCGGATCTTGCGAATTTTGGATTCCTTTTTATGATCCAACATAACGGGTGGGAGGGAGGTCGGGCCCAAGGACAATTGGATCTTGCACCATTTTTCTTTTCTGCTACTGCTGTGTGCCAATGTGTCCTAGATGTGCTAGGAACTGCCGTGTGTTTGTGTCATTGCTCTGTCGCTTACCATCCAGCCAGGTCGCTGCAGTATTTGTCCAAAAGAGTATGAAAATAATAATGTGACCAGTGAGGTGCTCAAAATTGACTGCAAATGACTTGAAATTAGTGTTATTGAGGTTAATAATAATGTAGTAACAAAAAAAGAGCAAAAATATGTGATTTTAGCATATTTTAGGATTTTTTCTAAAAAATCCAAAACCAAAACCAAAACACATGAGGATGGTTTCGCCAAAACCAAAACCAAAACACAAAGCTAATCCAGATCCAAAACCAAAACCAGTTCACGGGGGTCAGTGAGCATCTCTACTTTTCATAAGTACTGAAAAATAGGATATTCTGAGCCAGTGGCAAATCTGTAATCCCTGGTTCAGACCCTGAAAATAAAAGACTTTTTGCAGCTGTGTAAAGGGAACAAACACTTCAATTGTTCTGGGGGACTCAGGATATAACAGGGTCTAATGAAAACATCTCTTATGCTTTTACTTTGACTCCCGAGTCCCATCTAAACACTGCGAGTTCTGGATATCCCTTGTAATGTCCTAGATGATGTCTGTGTTGCTGAGTGTACCTGCAGTTCATGCACTACGGGCCCAGTAATAGAACAGCACTCGGACCCTTAAATACTGCAGTCTATGGGCCTCAGTCATTAAGGAGAGTAAAGCAGAAAAAGGAGTAACTTTACACCTGGGCAAAACCATGCTGCATTGGAGGGGGAGGTAAATTTAAAATGTGGGGACAGATTTATAGTTGGGGTAGGGCATGTCCTAGATCAACTTTAAATGTCAGTGTAAATCATACTTGCCAACTTTTTGGCGTTTGCATCCGGGAGCCTCCCTGGGGGAGGTGGACGTGCGAGGAGCGGGGTTCCGAAATCGCGTCATTGTGGACAAGCCCCCCGTGACGTAATGACGCAAATGTGTAATTTTACAGCGGGGGAGGGGCCAAATGCCGTGATTTCCAGGGAATCGTTGCATTTTGGCCCTAATTCTGCCCACTTTACTAGGAAGTGGACAGATGCGGGAGATTGCCATACTCTCCCGGGAGTCCGTGAGATTCACCCGAAATGCAGGAGTCTCCCAGACATTCCGGGAGAGTTGGCAAGTATGGTGTAAATATAAAGCCATCAAGTATCTGTGAGCTACATGAAAAAAAAGCCAGTATTTAACTTATGTGCAAAATAATAAACTAATTTGCACCCCTAGCATTGTAACAGGGTTTGTCCGGGAACAAATGTACTCCTTTCTTTGCTTTGCTCTCCGTAATGACTCAGCCCAGTGCCTGCAGTCTGACCTGATTATTGCACATTGCTCCTTCTCTCCCTCATATTGTAGGATGAATAAATAACAGTTCTCATTGCCTGGAACACAGAGATCATCCTGTAGAACAATTAGCATCACACGCTCTATTAGTTATAGTGGAAACGTCCCACCAGCGGCTCCACCGACCATTAAACACTTTCCATGTTTGAAGCCTCCTTTAGAATATATCAGTCGGATGTCATAGTCCTCTCCCACCCTCAGCTAGTTCTGTGGGAATCTCTACAGGGAACGTCAGTCTGGAGCTGATGTCTACACACCGGGTGTGAGGAACGTGGATGTCATCAGAAAGTGAGTTCACTCAACGTGGTGCAAAGTCATCATATTACAACATCTTTTTCTCAACATCCTGCCTGGCGTTACACAGATCTGATTTATCACAGGTTGTTGCATTTTGTATGCACAAGCACACACACTCTATACACACTATACACATTAAACACACACTATATATACACTTTACACACACACTATACACACATTATAAACTCACTTTATACACACATTATACACATACACACTATACACATACACACACACACACTCTAGACACATACACACTATACACACACACACTATACACACACACACACATTATTCACACTGTACACTCATTATACACGTACACACACTCTATACACATACACATACACACTCAGGCTGTGTAATTACACCTCCAGTATCTATGGGCTTGGCTCATACACCCAGCTTTTGATAGCGCCATGTCACACTCCAGGAGACGTGAGTGAGGTGAGTAGAGTATTGTGACTGGACATATACAAGGTACAGAGATGGGGGCCTTGATGGCCCAGGTCCAGCAGGTGGATTCAATTCTTACCGATGTTCGGTTTGAGCCCTGAGCCCATTTCCAGGTATTCTGGTAAGCAGAACATCTCTGACCTTTGCTCACACCTCATAGAGGTGCCCTAACATCCGCAGAATCTCATCACCGGAGGCTTTGACGGGTCATCGCTAGGAATTGAATTACCCACAAGCCTTGATTTATCATAAAAAGAGCATGACAGGATTCATAGTCTCCTAGGCGGTATTATGTCCACACAGGCATCGGGCTACAATATTTATGAAACTGTCTATCCTGGTATGAATGCTGCTGACTCTGTAAACATGTTCCCTTTTTATGATTTCCATACCTTGACACAACTTGAGTTATTTCATATTATGCCATGCAGCCGAGTGCAGGTCATTTCTACAGACATTGAATGATTGCTGGTTTAATGGGATTATTGACAGGTAAATTTAAGTGTTTTCAAGATAACACAAAACACCCGTCCCCCGTTCAGGGCACAACCTAACTTCATGATCCCTAAACTGGGCAGCTAGGCTGTTTCCCGATTTCTCTTCAGAGCTAGAACATCTATTAGGCTCTGTCCTAGTGACACTCAGAGGCCTGGATTACCCATTTTTATGTTTTCTTTTTTGACAAAAGTAGAGGGGAAAGGGGACACCAGACCAGTAGGCTGCCCAGGGCCCCACAAGGTCCTAATCAGACTCTGGTTCTCTTTAGTGGCTGAATACACAAATATACAATCCTTGTATTGCTGAGGTTTCCAGTCACTATGGCTGCTCTGTTCTTCTTAGAAACACTGGACTCTTGTCTCAGCTTTCCTGCCTCCTGAAGGACACAACACAGCTGCTCCACTGAGTCATCTCCTCTGCCCCTCATTGAGCCATTTTCTCAGCTCCTCACTGAGCCTTCTCCTAAGCCCCTCACCGAGTCTTCTTATCACCCCCTCACTGAACCACCTACTAAGCCCCTCACCGAGTCTTCTCCTCAGCCCCTCACTGAGCCATTGACTCAGCTCCTCACAGGGCCGGGTACTCACTGAGTCTTCTCCACAGTTCCTCACTAAGCCACCTCCTCAGCCCCTCACCGAGTATTCTCTTTACCCACTCACTGAACCACCTCCTAAGCCCCTCACTGAGTATTTTCCTCAGCTCCTCACTGAGCCTTTGACTAAGCTCCTCACTAAGTATTCTCCTCATCCCCTCACTGAACCACCTCCTAAGACCCTCATCGAGTCTTCTCCTCGCCCCCTCACTGAACCACTTCCTAAGCCCTTTACTGAGTATTCTCCTCGCCCCCTCACTGAACTAAGTATTTTCCTCAGTCCCTCACTGAGCCTTTGACACAACTCCTCACAGGGCTGGGTACTCACTGAGTCTTCTCCTCAGCCCCTCACTTAGCCTTTGCCCCAGCTTCTCACTGAGCATCTTCTCTGCTTCTTACAAAGCTGGTTACTCACTGAGCCACCTCATCAGCCCTTCTTTAATCAATCTCTTCAACTTCTCACTGACTTCTCCTCAGCCCCTCACTGAGCCATGTCTGCAGCTGCTCAGTGATTTTTCTCCTCAGCCCCTCATTGGCTGTTTCCTGAGCTCCTCGCTGAGCCGTCTCTTCAGTTCTTGTTTGAGACAATTTGTATTTTAGGCTGATCCTTTAACTGACAAATGCTTTGATTTCCCTGCTGTCCATGTAACCCACCAGAGCAGTGGCGCACACAGGGGGGTTTCTGAGTCTCTAGAAACCCCCCCCCTGCGCTAACTAAGTGGCCACTGTCCTATACAGCAGCCGCGGTGCTGTCAAAGAAGCGTCCGCGGCAGCACCGCAGCAGACGCTTCTTAGACAGCGCCGCGGCTGCTGTATAGGACAGCGCTGGCGAAACGGAGCTCTCTCTCGTTTTTTTTTTGGGGGGGTTTTTTGGGCCGGCAGGGAGAATCCCCCCCCCCCCCCGACAATCCTCCGTGCGCCCCTGCAGAGTATAAGGTTAGTAACAGTTTTTCCTTTCAAATAAGCAATGCCTTAAGGAGCAATCACTTCTGCAAAAGCTATATAACTTATAGAACTCCTCCCACAATGGGCCGTCTTTAGAGCATATTAACATACTAGTTACTCTTACGATAAGTAGGAATTTTTATTGCTGCTTATCGAGGAGATATAAAATTGCACTAACTTAACAAAACAACATGGAGCGGTATTGAGAGATACTCAGTTTAAAAAATAGATTACATTTATTAAAAAATGTAAAATATTTAAAACTCTTTGTTCATTAAAACAGTAAAATATTTTTTAAATGATTTTAATCTGTTATCTTCATCCTAAGAAAAGGTGTTGCTGTGGGGCGAGTATCGCCATCATACTTGTTAAATATGTTTCCTGAAAGCAAAGGCCTTAATCTATTGTCCCTCAGATGCTGCTGTAAACATTCTCTAACCCTATGTGCTTCAGTCGTGTCACTTACCCTGGTCATCCTATACCAAAGTTATTCATTCATCCTCTTTTCCACTATACGCCCACCCAGATTTGTGGATTTTGGGGATGGAAACAGACGGAATGACATAAAATATCCTTCCTACACGGACACCACATTTGGGGCTGTGGAATGAAAGCCGGACACTGTGTGAATATCCCCCAGATAAGGCCTGAAGATTAAGCTGCACTCCTCCTGAAGAGCTAGAGCATCTAACCATGGTTATTTGACAGAGATCACGGACGTGCTGCGTGTAGCATGCTGTAACTGTAGATACTGTGTTTAAGGCTTAGAATAGAACATTAGGCGCATATTGTCAATCTATCGAGTGGATAACGTTCTCCACAGGGTCCAATAACACATCTACTGTCCACAGACAATTATCTGAGCACAAACTCCGAGAACGCTGGGCTGACACTGTTACATCTCTCTCTTTCCATCTCTATAGATAGGTGCGATGACTAGATGCAGAAATACAAACTATTGCAGACAATTATTTCCTGGAGCACAATTAAGCATCGTGTAACAATCTACATTTAAAGTATATTCCATATGGAAGCACATTCATAATTTATCCCCAAAAACAACGTTTTGTGCTACCCTAATTGTATCCATTTGGACACGAACAACATCCCCCCCGAGGTGACTTGTGTGACATAACTAATTTTGCTTCATGGCTGAATGCAGGACTGTCAGAAGAGAGAAAACATTTTGCACATATGGTTCTGGGTGGAACAGAGCATTTCACAGAGGCGCGAGGTTCCGGTGATATAATCTGTGAATTCCGAGTTTGTAGATTTGGGTTTCACCGAATTTATAATCTATGAATAAAGCTGAGGCCTTGGCGGTCGTTCTGTTCTGCGGAGTGGTTGGAGTGGAAATATGAACAAAATTCAGCCAATAATTTATGATGATTGTGTTGTTGGTTCGGTCCTCTCTCTCAGTGAAGGTAAAACTTACACCTACAGGCAGCTTGTTACAAATATGAAATATGAACATTCGCAGCCAAGTTTATTGCACCCTGATTTCAGAGTAGAATATTAGAAAACTTGTCTTGCGGAAATTTTTTACACCTTGTTTCTAATTGTGCCTGGATTAGTGTCTTAACATTTTACAGTTATGATTTGTGTTCTAGCCAACATTTATATGTTATAGAACTGTCCAGCCTATTGCTGTTAACCTGTAAGCATCCTCTTTTGGTTTATTTAAAACTGCACTATCACATATGAAAATATTTTTCCCAAAAAAAAAAGATTTTGTTAACCCACTTTAAATGGCAGAGGGGGGGGGGAGGGGGTCATTGGGAGGGACCAGTCACAATTCACAAACTCTTGATTGCAGCTTGTGATTGGTCATTCCACTCACTCCCCTACTTCCTGTTTCCAGCCAGGGCTGGAAGGGAAATGGAGGGAGGGGCACTTAGAAAAATATTTTCCTAGGTTGTAGGGTGGCTTTATGTCAGTATATCTTCCTGGTAATGCCACCAGGTGTAAATCTTGTGTTATGTATGAACTTCTGGTGCAACTGTGTGACTATTGCAAGATATGAATGAGCTGATCTTCTGGAAGTCCAGATTCTGAATTTAAATCAGCATCTGGCTACACTGAGCTCCATAGACAATATGGAGAGGAGGTTGCTGCTTTACTAAGCAGGTACTGGCTGGGACCACTGTAGAGGGAAGTGGAGGGGATATTGAGGTGGGTAGAATGGTTACAGATGGGATAAAAGAACGTGTGTCATCGAGGTCACTTGTGATCTGACACACTCTACGGAATATTCCAAATTGTCTGACAGTGGAGATGTTTTGCTCAGGAGTAACAGTTCTGGAACAAGATAATTCTACCTGTGACCAGAAACATGACTGCTCCAGCCAACATGGAAGCAGGAAAGTATTGAGGGCCAGACATGTGCTGATGACAGAGGATTAACTTTTTAGGAGGATAGCGTTATATGGTGCCAGGACCCGGAATACTGAACACTTTGCTGTCTCCCGAGTGCTTTTGAGTTTGTGTTTATTGGTATATTGTGAATCTGGTCCATAGATTGTTGGGTGGGCTAGAAGGACCCCACCGGTTATGGTTCATATTAACACCTATGAGAAAATTTAGGTAGATGGGCCATCTTCAAAAACAATTCCAGGAAGTTAGGCTGTAAACAGAAAGCCAATGAGTGGCTGAGATGTTGAACTAGGTGAGGATTTGGGTCTTTTGAAGAAATGAAGTGAGGTCAAGGTGCTGTATAGTAGGATCAAATTGCTCCTCAGTGGGGAGAGGGCAACTGTGCTGGGGGACAAGATGGTTATGCGTCTGGAGGAGATTTTATACTGGAAGTTACCGGGGAGTGCAAAGATAGGGACGGTGGGTAAGATAGTGCAGTCAGTAAGCACAGCTAAGTAAAGGAAAATAGGGGTTATTTGGGATGAGGTTAGACCAGAAAATAAAGAAGTTCTGTTATAAAATACAATGTATGGTAATTTGTGCTTGAACTTCCCAATAAGTTAGGAGAACATAAATTATGTGTGCCGAAGAAGAGTTATGATATAGTCAACTTAACAGAAACATGGCTGGATGAGACCCATATAAGGTTATAGATAAAATAGTGAGCGCTCTCAGTGTAATGTATAAATGTAAATGCAGCTTCTGTATGCAATAAACATAAGAACAACAAAAATTAGAAGTGCAATGTAAAAGAGGCAGCTGATAATAACAAAATCAGAAGGTATATGTAACATCCAGCAAATACATCACACTATAATTGTGTAAATGGTTACAGCTCTGTTTTAATTTCTATCTTTCATTCTTGACTTATACATCTCAGTCTGCATTGCCATTAAGAGACTGAATATGGTGTTAATTTTAATGTGTCAATAAAGTTGGTTTCTGATGCTTGGGAAGCTATAGAGTATATATAGCCCCATCCTTACCACTAAGATCATCCTTGATAAAGTCTGTTAAACTCATGAAACGCGTAGGTGAGAAGCAAAACTACACTGAAAAAGTTTTACCCTTGCCAGGATCCTTCCGCTTCCACTTTGCGTTCCAAGTGCGGTTCAACGTCGGAAGACGCCGGCTGCACGGAAATTACTAAACATCGTTTTCTCAAGAAGAACCTTTAGGATATTTGAACATTCCAGCAGCGGATTGAAACATGAATATAGGGACAGTGGTAGGGTAAGACTCTAGTCTTTTTAGCGTTTTATTGGGGCTATATGCCTCTCGATGCTACTATGATCATTTTCCAACAGAGCTGCACAATTATAGTGTGATGTATTTGCTGGATGTTACATATACCTTCTGATTTTGTTGTTATCAGCTGCCTCTTTCACTTTGCGCTTCTAATTTTTGTTGTTCTTATATTGGACGAGACCCATAACTGGACAGGACATTTGGAAGGATATTTCGTACATGGGAAGAATAGAAAAGGCCGGGGGAATTGCCTGTATATTAAGACCTCACTTGCAGAAAGTCCTAAAAGCTTAAGATAGTAAATCGATTAACTGTCAGTGAATTAATTAGCCAATCTCTCCTGGAAAAATACACTGAATAATTAATGACCACTACAAGCCAATCAGAGAACATGGAATTTAAAGTAACCAAACAACAAATGTCTATAGCATTATAAAAGGACCTTTCAGCCCCTCGGACTCTGTGGATGCTCTGTGGCTGTTAGTAGTCCTGGGGCAGAGGGGTACAGTGTTGGGCCAGCCTACCTGGACAGGGGCAAATGCAGGATTTGTAGAGGGAGGTTTCCACGCCACGCCACCAGTGGGCGTGACCAGCATGCATGGGGGCGTGGCTATAATTTTAGACAGTGCTTGGCTGCTCTCCAACTCTGACTATCCCCATAATATACATGGGCAATGCTGCGTGCACTACTGTTAGGTGCATGCAGCTCTCCCTTTTCAAGCAGAGTGTGAAGCGGGGGCAAGGTCCAACCACCCCAATTATACAGTGCCCCAGGCTTGGAGGGGGTTTCCAGGCACTAGGAACCCCCCCCTCAGTTTGCCTATGCTGGAGCACCTCAGTCTGTGGCCCCTGTTGGAAGATGCAGAGCCATGAGCTGTAGTCACTCTCCGGCCATTCCAATTGTGTTTATAATGATTTCGTGATTGATAAAGAAAAATAATACTGATATTATTGGCTCAGTGAAATGTACATAGCGGAGATTAGTTAGAGGAGACATAATGTGATGTATAATACTATAACGCACGCACACCATTGCACATTGCTGCTGGAGGAAGTGGATATACATCTTAATAACACAGATAAATCACTGCATTCAGATTTCATTCTCCTACGTCTGCTAAAGCACTAAGTTCAGTAATTGATTTATCACTATTTCTTATATCTACGGACTTCCTCGTATCTGGGTCACTATGACATGACTGGCACAGAGCAGATTGGCACCAAAATTTGAAAAGTGCTGTAAATCGTAGCTAGGAAATGACAGATCTGTGAGCCTGACCTTGTGGGTAAAATATTTGATGGATTCACCAGGATTGCTGTACAGAAATATATAACAGATAATACATTTATAACACCAGGTCAGCGAAGTTTAATGAAGGACTGGTGGAGCCAAACCAGTTCCATTATTTATTAGGGCTTAAGTTGCAAACTTGGTTTAGTTAGAGCAGTGGATGTAATGTATTTGGATTTTTCCAAAGCATTTGATAATGCCCACATAATAATCTTCCACATCAGACTGAGACGAGGGCAGGGGGGGGGGGTATTAAGTACAGCATCTAGGCAGAGAACTGGGTGAGAATTGTAATAAATGGAACATATTCAGAGTAGGATACAGTTATTATTGGTGTCCCCCAGGGATCGGTATTTTGCATGTTGTTATTAATGACCTGGTAGATGCCCTAGAAATTTCGTTGTCTATATTTCCCAATGACACTAAACTATGCAGAGGTATAAACACGGCAGAGCACGGCATGTTGTTGTAAGGTTATTTGGGGATCTGAGAAAGAGAGGACGCAACAGATCATCATCAACTTATATAGCGCCACAAATTCGGCAGCGCTACAGAGAATATTTTGTCATTCACATCTATCCCTGCCCCATTGGAACTGACAGTCCTAATACCCCAACATACACAGACTAGGGTCAATTTTTGATAGCAGCCAATTAACCTACTAGTATGTATTTGGAGTGTGGGAGGAAACCGGAGCACCCAGAGGAAAACCACGTACACACAGGGAGAACGTACAAACTCCACACAGATTAGAATTGAACTCATGAGGCAGAAGTGCTACCCACTGAGCCACCGCAATGTAGATAGATGTAAAGGTATGAGCCTAGATTGTGGTAGAAATTGTGTTAGTTGTGGTACTCTTTAAAAAGGATGTAATTAGGGAAATCTGAGGTGGAAAAGGAGTAGACCAAATTACCTGCGTCAAACCTTCCAGTATCTATATAACTCAGAGTTATGATCGGGGACACAAGTGGAAGAGCTATAGTATAGACAACAAGAGAGGAGGCGCGGTACAAATGTCCACAGTATAAGAACAGAGACGGAGATTTATATTCAACAGACAATACAGGCAGCATCATCCTGATACGTTTTATGTATTTAAGTTTCAAGACAGTGTTTGTTTGTCCTAACGCCCCATTTATCAAGTGAAATGTCCTCCCGTTCCTATTGCTTTTCCTCAGCTGACTTTGATGAATAGAATCTGCCTCACATTTCTCTATTATTTAATGTGAGACATAAAGAATATTCTTGGTTTCTAAGCCCCAGAGGTTTGAGCCAGAAAACAAACACATTCTGTGTGCGCCGGGCTTTACAGACAGTGTGAAATCCCGGATAGAGATTGAAGATGGCTTCTCCCCCCTCCACATCTAGTCATGAATAATATTCATGTATCTGGATAGTACATGGGGTCTAAACCCATCTGTCCTCAACTTATAGTAGAATAATTCTTTCCTCATTCCTGGGGCAATATATCGACCCTGACAGATAAACAAATTAGGGAAAGGAGCAAATGAACAGGTGCCAATTTGCATTTTGGCGAAATGATGTTGCCGTTCTGTGCGGACAGATGTAGAGCTGGGAGGGTCGTGTCCTAGGATCACAGTGTAAGATAAAACTGCCGGTATTGTGTGTTACATGCAGTAGCAGCCGGTATCTTCTGTTACTAACTCTATATGAGGCCTATTAATTCACACATCTGAGATTCACTTTGTATCATCCTTGTGACTGTTCATCCGTCTGGCCGACCTCGGACTGTGTACGACCGACTACTGACCACAGACAGTAAACATCTCCCACGCTCTGATTCTTTCATATTTTCATTAGGCAGATATAAACTCGATAGAAAGCAATCAATATAAATGTATTTAGTGAATTTTTGTTTGCTGGATGTGTTAGTACAACTACATTAACATATTTGTATACAATTGTTAAATATTAAATCAAAATGTAGCAAATTTTTATAACTTGTATATGTCACTGCAGTTTGGGGAATTGTCTTAATGTGCATCTGTGGACTACACACAGCAGAGGCAGCCATCTTGGTGACTGAACCAATATTTTCAAAATGCAGCCTATCCAGTCACTAGGAACCAGTGACATCACTGAGAGTGCAGCCTATCCAGTCACTAGGAACCAGTGACATCACTGAGAGTGCAGCCTATCCAGTCACTAGGAACCAGTGACATCACTGAGATTGCAGCCTATCCAGTCACTAGGAACCAGTGACATCACTGAGAATGCAGTCTATCCAGTCACTAGGAACCAGTGACATCACTGAGAGTGCAGCCTATCCAGTCACTAGGAACCAGTGACATCACTGAGATTGCAGCATATCCAGTCACTAGGAACCAGTGACATCACTGAGAATGCAGTCTATCCAGTCACTAGGAACCAGTGACATCACTGAGAATACAGCCTATCCAGTCACTAGGAACCAGTGACATCACTGAGAGTGCAGCCTATCCAGTCACTAGGAACCAGTGACATCACTGAGAGTGCAGCCTATCCAGTCACTAGGAATCAGTGACATCACTGAGAGTGCAGACTATCCAGTCACTAGGAATCAGTGACATCACTGAGAGTGCAGACTATCCAGTCACTAGGAACCAGTGACATCACTGAGAGTGCAGCCTATCCAGTCACTAGGAACCAGTGACATCACTGAGAGTGCAGCCTATCCAGTCACTAGGAACCAGTGACATCACTGAGAATACAGCCTATCCAGTCACTAGGAACCAGTGACATCACTGAGAGTGCAGCCTATCCAGTCACTAGAAACCAGTGACATCACTGAGAGTGCAGCCTATCCAGTCACTAGGAACCAGTGACATCACTGAGAGTGCAGACTATCCAGTCACTAGGAACCAGTGACATCACTGAGAGTGCAGACTATTGATTCCCTACCTTTATGCCTAAGTAGTTTCACAGATTTCTAGTGAATTGATTTCTGTACAATGCACTAGGCTTTGTAAAGAACATTGTACAGCTGGTTCCTCCTTAAATTACCATCTTAATAGCACGAATCATAGTGTGGCCCTTCAAAGTGACATCATTGCAGGCTGCCGGGGTCTTCTTACATTAGAATTGTTTGACGTCTCTTTTTGAAGCTGTGACTATTGGGAATTACACCTTTGGTCTCATCGTGTCGGGGTATTCAATGTCGGAGTTTCCATCATAGTAGTAAGGTACCCAACCCGAAATATTACAGTGATAATAGAAAAAATGTTTTGCCGCAATTTATGAATGTTCACTGCTGCAGTGAAAAATGGCTGTCCCATGCTGGATCGGAGCACATCCTGCTCCGATCCAGCACTAAATAGGTTAATGCACAGATTAGGTTGAATATAAGTTCTATGTCCTATACTCTGCTCAGACAAGGAAGGCGCTAGCGCACCTATAGTGTAGTGTGTACGTCCTATATACCGTGCTCTGCTTTGGCACGAAGCTGAAGTGTAAATCTCAAAAAATACCCGCAGGACAGCCTGCAGGAAATCAATTCAGGATGTGCCAGCATAAGTGCAATTTGATACGAGTGAAATTATTAAAGATGTTATCAACCTAGTGAAATACATAATATCATCCAGTGGTCCAATCACTGCAGAATTTACAAATTGTGAGGGTCCTGGCAAGACTCCCGTACTCTCTCAAGCTGCTGTGGGACTACTAAGTTCCAGCATTGTGGGACTTGTAGAGCTGGAGAGCTACAGGTAGCCTAAACCAGTCTACCAGTTATCAGAGCTCATCTGCATTAGCCTGGGCCAATTAGTAACAACATTACACAAATTTAATCGGGGAAGATAAGAAGCTGCGGGGAAAAAAATTGTACTAAAATAGACACTTCAGAGAAAAATTAAGCAGCAGCTAATAAATGACAGGTTCATATTAAACTGGACTTTTTTAGCCTCGTTGGTCTTGTCATAGAACAGAAAATAGCAGCACTACCCTCACCCCAAATATTAAAAAAAAGTATTGGTTGTTATTCCCTCTGGTCGTATGCCCTGGACCAGATCCTCCTTGGTCCCTAATGGTCCCAAACAACTCTACAATGCAACTTTTAATAATCCAGTCTTCATGCGTCTCAACTGTGCGACTTGTGGGACTACATATCCCAGCTCTGACCATCTCTTCCTCCCCGTAGTAACTGTTTGAGATATATTGTTTATAGTTCTTTATGGATAAACATCTTCACGTGCTCCTAAAATTTAAATGGTCAGGTTTCTAAATTTAATACAAATGCATCAACTCCATTTATTATGTCAGTTGGTCTTTTTTTATTTTATGTATAGCTGTTTATATTACGCTGTGTTTTATGTAAATTTGTGTCTAGAGGTCTGCCATTATATTTGTCCTTGTGCACAAGTAGAAAAACAACATTAGCAAAAGTATATCTGCTCAAACTTCCTCTGTCGTCATTTGAGATGTTGGGAAATTTGTCTTGTTTGTTGGCTGGTTGTGGACCATGAGATATGTAGTTCTGGAGTTTTCTGAGGACCATGAGATATGTAGTTCAGGAGCTGGCAGAGGACCATGAGATATGTAGTTCTGGAGTTTTCTGAGGACCATGAGATATGTAGTTCAGGAGCAGGCTGAGGACCATGAGATATGTAGTTCAGGAGCTGGCTGAGGACCATGAGATATGTAGTTCAGGAGGTGGCTGAGGACTATGAGATATGTAGTTCAGGAGCTGGCTGAGGACCATGAGATATGTAGTTCAGGAGTTTTCTGAGGACCATGAGATATGTAGTTCAGGAGCAGGCTGAGGACCATGAGATATGTAGTTCAGGAGCTGGCTGAGGACCACAAGAGTCAGTAGCTTAGAAGCTGGATTCAATTCATAAGAGCTGTAGTTCAACAACATCTGAACCTGGCAGTTGTCTGTTTCTGATCTACAAAGTCACCAAAACAATGAAATATACTGAATAAAATAACTGTTCCCTTTTTTCAGGGCACAGATGTGATACAAATCTGCCCCAATAAAACAATACAAATATTCATAAAGGATTTTGTGGAAATATTTAACTTGTCGGCTTCTGTTGTTGTTTTAATAAAACGGAGGAGACAGAGAGGATAACGCCACAACATCTAATCATGTTTTTATGATGGAAATACAAGTTTAGGGGATTATTGCATAATTCAGCCTGAGCTCCCTGAAGAATGATTATTTCAGCTTGCTTTAAAGGGATTTTCTTTCAGGGATTATTCTATATGCTTTGAACCTGTAGAGAATTTCTGTGTTATTGGATTTCAGGTTCTTGAGAAGATATATATAGGGGATTGTTTTATACACAGAAATTAAATCAGTTTTTTAACCTTTTAATCATTATTGGTAACAGTGTCAAAGAGCAAGATCTCAATAACTCCTTGTCCAGAGGGAACACTGGTTCTCAATCCTGTCCTTCTAGTTGCACACAATATATTATTATTATTTGGATATTTATATAGTGCCACCTTATTCTATAGCGCAGTTCAATCAGCTCAGTGGAGCTTACAATCTAATATCCCTACCACAGTCACACACATAACAAAACAGACCAGAACCAGTTCTCCAGACAGGAGTTTCTTTAAGAGTGTGAACTACTCTTTTATTTGTGGAGGGGGAGATCTTTCTACAAAGCACCTTCCATAATAATTTTCCCCCGCCCGGGCGCTGTAGAAGACTTTGACAAACCCTGCCAGCATTACTGACTGACCTCTGTAATCTACTGCACAAATCTCCAAGTGGGACGTCCCACATGGGTTTCTTCTTTGAGTACCCTCCACAGGGCATATTTTAGGGTTTTCCCTCTGAAGTATTTACTGACCTGGCCGAACAGACTCAACCCCCTGTACATAATTAAGGAAACCCTTAAACATAAAGCTATTTGCAATCCAGGGTTGGTGAGTGGCCAGAGTAGAGGGGCAGAGTGGGAAGGAGCAGGTTCTCAGGCTGGTGCTGTCAGAGACTCAGGATTATAGTCTATCAGGGCCCTTTTTATCTATAACATCAAGACGCCCTTTCAAAGCTAATGTGCCACATGCAATGTGCTTGTAAAGAGCCTCTCTCAGCACGGAGACAAGAGCTGTATCTCCCCCTCTCTGCATTCTCTTATATATCGATCCACCACTAATGAAACGACTGCAGCTCTTTCTTCCTCTCCATGTACATATACACAGATAGAAGGAGCCTTTGTGATGCCCAAATCCCAGGAAAGACATCTCCCCCAGCACTTAACACCAAAACAGCCTTTAATCTACTCTCTTCATATCGATCGGAAGCAGCCTGGAATGCCTGGTATCTCCTGTACTATAATACCCTGCCAGCCTGCTGAACACCACAAAACAGTCCTAATTACCCAGCGCAGAATGCCGAAAATAGAAATAATGGTTAATATAGAAGAGAGGATGGAAAGTATCTGAATTCTGCCAAGTCATTCATTAATTAAGACAACAGCCCTACATTAAGTCATCATAACTAAGCGACACATAACTCCATCTCATCTCCGGGACAGACATCATCATCATCTTAATCATCATCATCATCACCAACATTTATTTATATAGCAACAGCAAATTCTGCAGCGCTTTGCAATTGGGAACAAACATTAATAAGACAATATTGGGTAATACATACAGACAGAGAGGTGAGAGGACCCTGCTCACAAGCTTACAATCTATAGGACAAAGGGAGTTTGATACACAAGGATAAGTGCTACTTCATATTGCACATTGTTCCAGCTAGAATGCAAAGGTAAAAAGTCACACAGCAATTTTGGTCAGAGGGTTGTTGTCTTGTGTTAGCTGTGTAGAGGGTGGTAATAGGGTAATCTATTGATTAAGAAGGTGGTAAAGGAATATTATAAGCTTGTCTGAAGAGGTGGGTTTTCAGAGAACACTTGAAGGTTTGAAGACTAGAGGAAAGTCTTATTGTAGGAGGGAGTGAATTCCACAAAGTGGGTGCAGCTCGAAAAAAGTCCTGTAACCGAGAATGGGGGGATGTGATTAGAGTGGAAGAGAGACGCAGATCTTGTGTAGAACGGAGGTGTCGAGTTGGGAGATATTTTGAGACAAGTGAGGAGATGTCGGTGCAATTTACAGACATCTTTGTTTATCCACACAATTAAGGGGAGATTTGCTAAAACCTCTTAAAAGATAAAGTGGAGGTGTTGCTCATAGCAACCAATCAGATTCTAGTTATCATGTAAATACTACATGCAAGAAAATGATAGCTTGCTCCACTGATTGCTTGTTCGACTTTTCATTTTTAGAAATTTTAGCAAATCTACCCCTTACCTTTATAAGGTATAGCCCTGTGGCCCATGGCAGATTTAGGCAAGTTACCCACATGCATTAGAAATCATGAGTATTTTTAATAAAAGCATTTATTGATGCCTGTGGGCGCTTAGCCTTTAACCCCGCCCATCCACAGGCCACGTCTTTTACACAGAGCAATCCCTATGTTCACTGTGTCATTCTTCAAGTGTGTTACGGAGCGTAATATAGTGACATTACTGTACATAATTCATCCCCACCTTAATTACACTTATATCACTTGATTTCTCTCAGATCCTTTTAATTTTGTTGGGATGTAATGTAAATGATACATCTGAAATATGCACAAAAATACTGGGCCTGATTCATTAAGGAAAGTAAGGCAAAAAAAGAGTAATTTTTCTGCAGGACAAAACCATGTTACAATACAAGGGTGAAAATTAGTTTATTATTTTGCACATAAGATAAATACTGGCTGTATTTTCATGTAGCACATACATACTTGATAGCTTTTTTTGTACACTGACATTTAAAGTTGATCTAGAACATGCCCTATCCCAACTATAAGTCTGCCATTATATTTTACATTTATCTCCCCCTTAGATGCAACGTGGTTTTGCCAAGGTGCAAAGTTACTCTTTTTTTTGCTTTCCTTTCCTTATTGAATCAGGCCCTCTGTGCCTAGTGCTCAATCCAGCCCCACCTATAGCTTGTATGACTATAATGGAGGACAATATTTTATACTTCAGTGATTTATTGAACCTTTCATTCAGTCACATTCTTCCCAAGACTCTGATTTGACGTTTGATTCAATTCCCGGTGATAAGTGGATCTATGTTTCAGCCGTTCCTTGCGGGTAGAGTAATGCAGGTTTCAAATTGAACGGTTTAGTCAACTGGTGCCGGGTTGTTAAGTCTGGTTCACAGTGATATTTACACTTTGGGGCAAGATGGTCTCCGAAGCATCACCCGATAAAATAACTTTCCTGCGGTGCCAGCCTTTCTTCCGTGTGAAACCTAAGGGGTTTTATAAACCAATTTATATTCCTCCCCAGCTGAGTCACAATAACCTGAGCACACAAGTGGTGGCACAGAATATGAACCATCGCTCTCTCTGGGCTAGATTTACTAAGCTGCGGGTTTGAAAAAGTGGGTATGTTGCCTATAGCAACCAATCAGATTCAAGCTTTCATTTATTTAGTACCTTTTACAAAATGACAGCTAGAATCTGATTGGTTGCTATAGGCAACATCTCCACTTTTTCAAACCCGCAGCTTAGTAAATCTAGCCCTCCGACTTGTGTAGTTGTACAAAAATGTCTGAAAGGGGTTAATGTTGAACCTGAATTACATTTGGCCAGGACATTGCTTAAAATTTAGGTGACATTTCTTTTTTTTTTAGCTCATCGTTGTTTTGCCAGTGATTGGCTGAAAGTCACATGACAGACAAATGTTAGCAGTTCATTTAAACATACAAACAAAAGCACAATAAATTCAGTTACCCGTGAAGTAATGTGCTGCTTAGGGTCAAAAATGTTTCTAGTAAATTGAAAAACACCATAGATATAAAGGGGCTATTTAGGAAAGTCACAAAAGCCCTTTCTCCAGCGAAAACATCTAAATATAAAAACAATGCCTTCGATGATGACCCAGGCATGGAAAACTTTTGCCCGGTATCTCAGGAGAAAGCTCTCTGTAAGTCTATTTAACGAGGACAGCGGCACTACAAGTACCTCCGCTGTCGACATGCCAGGATGGCAGTAGAAGGGGATAGTAACAGAAAAAAAATACTTTATTTATTTAAATCAAGCGGTATTATATTTTTCATTTTGGAATTGTATTAAAATATTTATTATTGTTATTTTTGTAGATTTTTAAACTTTTTTTTACAATTTTTATTTGGAAAGTGGAACCAGAAGACCAAGTCAGAGCATTAAATTCTACTGCGCCTGCGCCGATGCCAGCAGTCTGTCTGCCAAAGTGGTAAGACTCCCCTTACTGTTGTCACACAGTATCACCTGGGGAGCTGAGAGTCCCTCAGCTGCCCCAGCGAAACTTTATTAATAAATTGCGGCACTAAGAGATTTTCTTCTGCTGTGATAAGCTATAGAAAATTTCTGTTATCGCTCCACAATGGTACATAGGTCACAATGTGACTTTCATTTGCGTTAATGGTATAATCTGCTGACCCTTGAAGAGCAATGACCTCACCGGGTCGCACCACAGTAACGCTGCCCCCCTCTGTTCTATCGCAATGGTAGCAGAACATGAACGGCATAGGGTGCTCAATTGCGTCGTTGGTATAAACTGGTTATGATCCATCTATAAGTTGCGATGTTGCAATCAACACATTCAAACAAAACAACAAGCTCATTTCTTCAAGTTGACAGAAGTTAAAGTCAGCGAAACCCAGGTAGAAGCCATTGTCGTCTCCATGTCCTGGAGACCCTCTAGAGCTAAAAGTCTGGTGCGCAGCGAATCACAGGTGGGCGGTGATTCAAAGTTTCTCACAGCGGGTTAAATCCAAGCGAAAATATTTGTCTCTAAAGGCACAAAACAGAGCTGCACCATTCCTAAAGGATTTAAAGCACACCACACACAGGGCTTATATTCTCTCAGCGCACGTAGGAACGCAGTTCTGGAGCGTCTTCTGAGTGTTTTATGAGTAAAGATCATTCTTACTGTCCTCCAAGCCTACGTCATAAGTTTTCAAGTTCATCTTCTATTTTCTCTACAGTACAAATTAAGCACTGACCACACGGCTTGTTCAAAGTTTTATTAGAAGAATTAATTAAAAAGGATAAGAATATTGTGCTCCCTAAACCCAGTTAATCTACAAAACACCAGTAACATAACAGATAACGGGTAGTTTTTTGATGTATCTAATAAACTGCACTTGTTATTTAGACATGAGCACCAATTTTCATAAACGTTGTGTGATGACTCTATATGCCTATCGACTCCTAAGGAAAGGGTGAGGCACAACATTTGGTATGTGGTATGGATCTGACTCTATTT
This sequence comes from Mixophyes fleayi, assembly GCF_038048845.1. NCBI lineage: Eukaryota > Metazoa > Chordata > Amphibia > Anura > Limnodynastidae > Mixophyes > Mixophyes fleayi. Next base: position 343,665,024 of record NC_134404.1, on the reverse strand, counting down.
TATATTAAGCAACATTTTGTCTTAAAAGTACTGATAAGAACATGACTTGTAAATAAGTTTTAGTAACTTGTCTGCAAAAAGTATATATTGCTGAAGCTTCCATCCTACCAACTTGTGAGCTGGAGAATTGTGAGCCGTGCGAATCTGAAAAGACGTTAAACTGAGCTCCTGCATCTTCTTCTCTACACTATGCCCTGGCAGCCAGGGGCACTGTGAGTTTTTATTTTGATGAGACAATATTGATACACTCTACAGAACAGTTAACCCTTTGCTGAGAATATTTGTAAAGGGACACTATCATGGAAGTTATGCCCATAATTGAGTCACGTAATTAAAGATAATGGGCCTGATGCATTAAGGATCTTAACTTAAGAAACTTCTTATTTCAGTCTCCTGGACAAAACCATGTTACAATGTAAGGGGTGCAAATTAGTATTTTGTTTTGCACATAAGTTAAATACTGACTGTTTTTTCCTGTAGCACACAAATAACTGATAGCTTATTTGTACACTGAAATTTAAAGTTGATATTTGTGTGCTACTTGAAAAAACAGTCAATATTTAACTTAAATAAGAAGTTTCTTAAGTTAAGATCCTTAATGAATCAGGCCCAATGAGAGACTATCTATGAAAGGTGCACAGGCAGGGGTATAAACTTGCAGATGTTGGGCCTCATAGTAAAATATTTTTTGTGTGATGGGACATAGCAATGTATATCTACTCACTAGGACCTACGCTTTGCTTTCTGGTGCGTCTATAGTGGAGCCCCATTTGGGTTGTCAATTCCATCACAGTAGCTCCATTGAGCCTTTGGTGGCCCTCCCTACCGGCTGGACCCATAACAGCCACATGGACCGTCTGGTAATTAAGCTGCTGTGGATATGAATGTATAATAAAAGGTACTGTAACCCATAGTAACAAATCTGATTCTACTGGAAATATTTCTGCTACACTTTTCTGTAGATTCCAATTTCCTTTCCTATAGTCCTTAGAACTCTTCCGAAATCAGTTGTGGAGGCTTGTCATATACTTTTCTCATGAAGATTTGGATTTGTTGTACACGTAGTTGTGACTCAGACTCTCCAATGTAAAATGTGGAACAGAATGGAGGTAATTTATGAGCAAACACGATGCACAGTGCAGGACACCTTGGAATTTTTTCCTGGGCTGACCAACGACTATCATCGTCCTGAGATAGCGATAGGAGGACAGTGGATGTTGGCAATAGATGAAACTGGTTACAATTCCGCCAGTTGCCATGTACTATGTAGACAATGCACTGGAATATGGACAGGAAGTGCCAAGTTTCGGATAATTCTGACCATTGGCGAAGCCCCTTCTGCTAATAATCCCCCAGATCACAATCAGGTGGGAGAACTATAAGGTTATCCAGGTGTTTCCACCATTTTCTATCCATTGGTAGCAGATTTAATAGGCTCTTTGTCCTCTTTCTCTAAAAAACTTCTTCATCACTCCCTTCAGAATAGATGTTTTGTGTGAACGTTTCCTGGCAAGGCGGAGGAAATATTGTCCGACAGACTCTATAGACATATAGTGATTGGCTTCGTTATAGTCCATGCCCTTTGATTGGCTGGATTCTGGGCATTATTTATTCAACAACATTTTGGCGAAGCTCCAGCAATTTGTTGATTACATACCCAACAACAAATCAAAGAAATTGGTCCAAACTTCAGAATTGGATGAATCAATTCGCTCATCTCTAGTTATTTCTTGTGGTCCAAGAGAATCTATAGTATGTTTAGGTTACCTATGTCTTTCCTTGGAATATAGAATCTCAGCATGCCTCTGGTCTTTGGCCTTTTGCTAGCTAGGACACATATCATAATATCTGGGGAGCCTCAGGTTGTAAACTTCTGACCTATAGGAAAGTTGAGTGAAGTTGGATAAGTAATATACAATTTACATTAGACTATTCTTACATGTATAACACAATTACTGCATTATGCAATGTACACCCAAGGTACCAAGTTTTTGAACTGTCAACCAAGATCCTATAAGGAGTAATCCAGTTCTCATCTACACTGATGATTGGGCTGAGAGTTTGCTGCTAGCGAGTTATTTTAGTAACCGCTCTGAAATATTCCATAATTACAAACTACGAGCACTGAACCTTTGGAATTAAAGTGACTACTCAACAATTGATTTGTTCTCATGAAAGAAAGTTTTAAAAATACATTATAAATTTTGAGATGAAGGTCGTGACCCTGAGTTTATTACCCAATCAGTCAAAAGCAGAATTGTTAGAACCCATTTACCATCATAAGTCAGCGCCTGGATCAAAGGAAGGGTCGTGCAACTGGAGTAATTATTAAGCAGACAGTTAATGTACGCTATTGTGTGTTAAATCTACTTGTCCTAATTATTACGGTGACAAAACTGTGCTGAGAAAAACAACTTCCCGGCTGTAGACTGAGCGGTGATTACAGACATCATGGGGCCTCTGTGCAGTGATAACGACGGGCACACTTCCACCTCCGTCCGTGGAAACGCCTCACCTGTCCATGTCTCCATCCTGACCCCAATCACCGGATGCCCCATGGCAAGCTTCCTGCATTGCCCCATACTCCCTCCGCGGCGGTGCTGTATACAATACAGCACCGCCGCGGACGCTTCTTTGACATTGCCGCGGCTGCTGTATAGTACAGTGCTGCTATGGTGGCCACTTAGTTTGTGCACGGGGGGGGGGGGTTTCTGAAGACTCAGAAACCCCCCCTGCGTGCGCCACTGCTCCTAGAGTGTTTACAGAAATACAGCAGCATTACAGGTATTGGTGACGGAGTGAATGAGCAGTCACAGATGTAGCTGATGGCAACAGGACCCCAGTATAAGATGTGAGCTAGGATCAGACATGTCGAAGCATCAGTGATGACTGTTCAGGAGATATCAGAGATTTGTGATGTCTGGAGAGCGTGATGCAGTGATATCACCACACAGGGCTCCAGATTTAGAAAGCTGGAGCCCTGCTGGGTTTATAAACAGAGGGAATTAGTCTGTGAGTTATTTATGGCTGTGCTTACAGCGTATTACTGCATGAACCCATTATAACATCTATCTGTTTCATGTTTGTCCTACCTACTACCGTTCAGAAGACTCCCAGATCCCTCTTCCTGATGACATGATTCGTGTCGCCATGGCCCATTGTGCAATAATGCAATTTTGTCATTAAGCGGGAGCAAGTTTGTGGTGATGTTAATTGGATAATCACACCACCCCCGCACTTGCCCTTTGGACCTGCTCCTTAGGGCCTCCACTCCAGGACCTCCTCTCAAGGACCTCGTCCCCAGAACCTCCTCTCCAGGGCCACCTCCCTAGGGCCTCCACTCCAGGACCTCCACTCGAAGACATCCTCTCTAGGACCTCCTCCCCAGTACCTCCACTCTAGGACATCCTCCCCAGGACATTCACTCCAGGACCCCACTCCAGGACCTCCTCTCCAGGACCTCTTCTCCAGGACCTCCTCCCCAGGACCTCCTCCCCAGAACCTCCTCTCCAGGACCTCCTCCCCAGGACCTCTACTCCAGGACCTCCTCCCAGGATATCCACTCCAGGACCTCCTCCCTAGCATCTCCTCTCCAGGACCTCCACTCCAGGATCTCCTCCCCAGGATCTCCTCCCCAGGACATCCACTCCAGGACCTCCACTCCAGGACCTCCACCCAGGACATACACTCCAGAACCTCCTCCCCAGGATCTCCTCTCCAGGACATCCTCTCCAGGACCTCCACTCCAGAACCTCCTCCCCAGGACCTCCACTCCAGGACATCCACTCCAGGACCTCCACTCCAGGACCTCCTCCCAGGACACCCACTCCAGGACCTCCTCTCCAGGATCTCCTCTCCAGGACCTCCTCCCCATGACCTCCACTCCAGGACCTCCACTCCAGGACCTCCTCCCCTGGACTTCCTCTCCAGGACATCCTCTCCAGGACCTCCACTCCAGAACCTCCACTCCAGGACATCCACTTCAGGACCTCCACTCGAAGACATCCTCTCTAGGACCTCCTCCCCAGTACCTCCACTCTAGGACATCCTCCCCAGGACATTCACTCCAGGGCCCCCACTCCAGGACCTCCTCTCCAGGACCTCCTCCCCAGGACCTCCTCCCCAGAACCTTCTCTCCAGGACCTCCTCTCCAGGACTTCCTCCCCAGTACCTCTACTCCAGGACCTCCTCCCAGGACATCCACTCCAGGACCTCTACTCCAGAACCTCCACTGCAGGACCTCCACTACGAGATGCTTTACAAGGGAAAGTCTTCCGCAGAGAACCGTGGCGAAAGCTATCACCGGGCCCAAAGCTATGATAAATAGGGAGGGCTTTCTATTTTCCCCATAATATCCCAAGGAAGAAAGACCCTCTTTGATGACTGTAATCTACCGCTGATATAACTAAAGTATCTGTCTTACAGCAGTGCACGAGATAAGAAAACCATTATTGTCTCAATACTTGTTGCTTTATATATCACTAATTGGAAAACTATTCATTCAGATAATGGCCTCAAGAGCTTTTTAATGTGTTCACTTACTTCCCTGCAATTTGTTCCCCCCAAATTCTCTCCCCATGGGTGACGGTCTTAAATTGCACAGCTGCCCTCATTTCAGATTTGTGCAGTTTTGAAAATATTATTGAGACTTTAGAAAAATATGGTAATTGCAAAGTTTTACTGACACGATATATATTATATTAAAAAAATATTGAAAACAAAAAAGAATTAAATTATGTACAGCGGATAAACGGTCTCACAAACTGAAAATACGTTTGCATTGTCGAAACTATAGGAGAGGGGTGACAGCTACAGGGCCGAAGGTGAATAAGGTCAGGTGATGTTTCATCCTCCCAAGGTCCCTGCTCTTGTCTCAAAAAAGGCCCCGTTCTGCCCTTTTGGGCTTTTTTGCGGGTCTGGCTCTATGCGCAGCAAAGACCCAATGGCGGGGATTCAACGGATGCTTAGACAAGGTCTATACTCTACTCTTCGAAGAGCAAAGTGGGAGCCTCGGGAGAGTGGCGCAGCATTGCCGTGCTGTCCCCCAAACTTTGGTATGGGGAGCGGTGAATCTGTGTTCCGCCCTTAGTAGGGTGTTATACTTTTACTGATTTCTGTGTATTTTTTTTACTTACAGCAATTGTTCTGATGCCCATCTACAATTATATATGCCAAAGCCAATAACCCTCTATTCAGTCCCTTTGCTCTGGGAACCTGACTTAGTTTAGTTGCCTCTGTCACCCATTTCAGTTTTTCATTAGCAATGTATTTCCTTTTCTTTTGCTTTATGATCCCAAAAAAGTTTGAAAGCAGGAGGCGCAATCAGTGCTGTATAGGCAGCGTATTATTGGTCAGCGGAAATTGATCAACGGCCACCAATCGGGTACCACCTTCGCCGACTTACAACCACATGTCAGGTACTGAACTGTCCCCTTTTTCAAACTTCCTCCAGAATCATTGCTGTGAAAAGCAGCGACTGGCATTTAATGCAAGGGGAGAATACATTATTTATCTAAAAACAAAGTATCTTTTGGAGCATTCTGTTGGTTTTACTGGAAACTTTGGTCATCAAATAGTGCAAACAAAATCGCTCTACCTTAAAGCAACACAGTTTACGTTGGAAAATAAGGGAGCGCTGTCCAGATAAATTATACATTTATTAAAATAACTTTACTGTCAGCCCATCGGCGTCTGCTGACGCGTTTCTCTGCCCACTGTTTAGTAATTGTCGGCTTCCGTCGATGAAACAGCGGTAACTTTCTGATGAATTATGAAACACCTCCATGAAAAATCTGATGTGTGGGTTTCCTCCAGGTTCTCCGGTTACCTCCCAAATGCCAAAAACATACTTATAGGTTAATTGGCTGCTATCAAAATTGACCCTAGTCTCTCTCTCTCTGTCTGTCTGTGTATGTTAGCGAATGTAGACTGTAAGCTCCAATGGAGCAGGGACTGACGTGAGTGAGTTCTCTGTACAGCGCTTCGGAATTAGTAGCGCTATATAAATAGCTGATTATGATGATGAAATCGCCAATTACTAAATAGTGGGTGGAGAAACGCAGCAGAGTACACCGATGCGCTGACAGTTATCGGCCCAGGGTTTGCTCCAGCGGACATTATCTTTCTCAGTGAGATAACAGCTGGCTTATTACTGGAACATCGTTGGGTTCTTTGTCTGTGGTCATCACAATCAGTGTTATCCACTGTGCTGTCGTCTGTTCCCTCATCATAGAGGTTTCCTTTTACAGCTCAATTACTTTCTGGGACTGTCTCTATTACTATTGGAGAGCATATAAGTTATTTACCCATTTGATCATCTATCCGCTGTTTCAATGTTTAATTCTGATTTTGAAAAGTGTGGACTATTTATTGAATCCATAGAGATCTCACAATGGTTGACTATTACCTGTTATATAGAATTGACCTATTTTAGTTCTATATGTTATTTTTTTACATGCATTTATGTTGTGGGTTTATGGTTTATGTGATATGAACCGTTCATTATTTTGGGCAACTAATTCTTATGCCAGCTATGTCTAGCGTTACTGTTGGTTTTAATTTAACATTATTAATTTACCTGTACAGGGCGCCCTTGCAATCATTTCGATTTACTTTTTCCATGCCTCAGACCCCTGTCTGTTGTAGGGAGCAGCGGTTCAGATAGGCGCTGTCATCATCAAATTGTAGTAGCGGCTGATTTTGTTTCCATTGTTTAGTAACTGTACGTCATTGTTCAGCGGACGTATCTCTGGCGTTTTATCGACGCATCGATTTTGCTTATTCATTAATCCGCAACAGTAACTTTATGATGAATAGTGATATAACGCCATGAAAATCATGTAGCCGTGTATTACCTAGCGGACGTCAGTACGGTCATTATGAGATAACAAATCGTTATGTTCATATTTTATGATTATTTTAATAAAACAATTTTTAAGAACCTTTTTAAGGACGATGTAAGATGCAGAAAACCAACATGTTTTTAGGATGATGTCACTAGTTTCCATCTTTTATATTGATAAATATAGAAAAGTAAAGCGATATGAAACCTGCTGCATAAACGTGGTTTGTTTTCTTATTTAACTGTCTGCATTTGCTGCCTATATTTATTATTCCTTATGTTATTTATGAAGAAGAATGTGTGTTAATACTTTGCCGGATATATAAATAAAGAGGTCGGAGTTCCCAGTGCAGACGGAGCGCTAGAACACAGAGATATTCCCCCGGCGCTCACACCGACACTATCCAGCCATCATTGGCAGGTAATAAAATTATGCTGTTTGCAGGTTGCATGTCCACTGAATAATGTAATCTGCAAGACATGAAAACAATGCATCACGGATATATCCCCGGGGCGGCCGGTATTGACTTACTGTTAGTCAGAGGAGAAATGGGCATTGAGCTGCGAACAATAATATTCAGCAGCCGTCCTCAGAAGAATGTGCATAAATCGTGAACATAAAGAGAAAACACAATCACCAGCGCTGAGCGGTCTAATGATACTAATAACAGCCTGGATCTATAATACCTACCAATGAGGCAGGAAGGGGCATTTGTGAAGACGCCTTTGAAGTGGGCAGAAATTGCCCCGCAGAAAAAGCTTATTCCTTTACCTAGACACATGGGAAAGTCATTTGTGGGGATCCCCTGACACGTTTGTTTCCCGAAGAGCCTCCCCAGCTGTGCAGACACTTAGACATCTTTCAATTGCTCCGTACAGTAATCCCCCAGCCCCTGTTTAGCTAACAACTAATGTTGTTGTTTTGTGGAACGCCCCAGTTGCCCCACCTATAGTCTGGATCTGTAATGTACAACAGTATAACAAGTCCACTTTAATTTCTATGATATCTAAGAAGAACGTACGTCTGGTTTGGTGGGTCGCTGTAGCCAAAATAAATATCAAGCCCAGGAACAGTAAGATTTTGGGGCCCCTTCCATAGTTGCCGAGAGGACGGGGACACAACAGTTTGGTGACAGAGGCTAGGCAGGGACCCCAGGGAGGCCTGGGACAAAATACTTTCCCCCCTCTCGATGCCCCTTTTCGTACTTGCCTACTTTGTATGACCTTTCTGGGAGATTCTGGAGAGGAGTTCGAAGGTTCAAGTGCAGGGAGCACGATATCTCCATTCCTGTCACGGACCCGCCCTCGGCTGTAGGGCCATGATTCGCGGCTAATTGCATCATTACCACCCCACCGACTTTGTAAGTGGATCGGGCAAGGCCTGGGGACGTGACCATCTCCTCCTTTAAGAGTCTGAGAGAGCTGCCTGAAATTTGGAAGTCTCTCCCGAGTAGGCTAATATGGAGATCCATGTTTATTGTGCCCATATAAAAGCATCACAGGCAAACAGAGATATTACCAAGTACCTAATCTTCCTTTCAGACATAGAGGGGATATTAAAGTTAATATGCAATCCTCTGAAACCTGAATGTATTCCACACTCATGGATATATTTCATAGCATTCCGCAGTGGACCCCTCTCCCTACATTCCCTGGTGAAGCCTCCATGCTCCAGTCTCACATTGCTGTATAATGCACAGAGTCCCCTTTCATATAGGGAAGGCCATTCCCAAGACCCAATTGTGGAGTCAACTCTGTAGATGGATTTATCTGATTGGACCAGGGTTACTGTGTAGCCAATAGGCTACAGCAGAATATGTCACTCGTCCAATCAGATAATGCTCACTGTTGGGTTCTCCCCATGTAACCATCCATTGGTCAGTAATGTATAAACTATTCCCGGTTCAGGGAACGGCATCTCCATATAAATTGGTGACCATAAACCATACACACAGCTGGCTAGGAAGAGTGGGGCGAATACAGGCATCAGTGTATTTAGTCAATTAATATATATATATATATATAGAGAGAGAGATAATGGGTCTTATAAAGAACCCCCTTTGACAGACATATAATAGGACATCTCATAGGTAGCTGGGACACGGGAGATGTATAATGAAGCAGAACCTGGTGTTTATATATCTCAGTACTAACGGTAAGATCCAATATACAGCAGATGTCACTGTGATTTACATGGACCTGGATTGAAGATGAAGATAACTCCCCCACCCCCCTTCATACTGTTTAGAGGCTGAAATATATTTTCCCTGACACGCTGCTCTCCGTGCTGATAGCATCCTTGTGTCGTGCTGGGATTTATAGTCCACTCATTGTTATTTTATTACATGCGATGAGACAGTTTTGTAGCCACCATAAAATCCTCTTCATCCCAGATTAATTGCTGCGGTTTCCCTCACGCCCCCCCTCCCGCCCCTTGTCCCCGCTAGGTACAGCAGAACTTAACACAACAGCAATTATCTTTACATAGCGGGTACAGAGACCCCCGAGGACCCACTCCGTGGGTCAGTGCCACCCAATTTACTCCTGGCGCCCACCCGTACCTGCCCTCTCTCTGCTTGCTTGCTTTCCATTTATTCATTCCTGAGCAGCAGCCGTGATTGTATTTCTTCCTTATAAACAATCCCATTTGTCTCACTCTGAATTTTTGGTTTGCTTTCAATGTAATTCTCTCAGGAAGGGGCGACCTGGAGTGGGAGAAAGAGAAGCGCTTTCTGCTAAATTATTCAGCCCGCTCGCCTCATTAACCCATGAAGTGCCAGGGCCGCAGGGAACGCCGTTTCTTTCCTCCTGGTGGCACAGCGAATATCTGTGGCTTGCGGGTCAGTCAGTGTTAACTCATTCACTGCTGCATACACAGAATCAAACCCGTTCTCTAACAATAAATCCTCAGCACGTTGGACGCTGGACTCCTTCTTGTAGAACAGAAATTCCCAATATGATGTGTTATATTATTTATTAACATCATATTATGTGTTGACGTCTGGCGTGTGTGACTGCTATGTAACATAGTTGCACATATATATAGAAAGGTCACGTTTTATATATATATATATATATATATATATATATATATATATATATATATATAAATCATCAACATTTATTTATATAGCGCCAGCAAACTCCGCAACGCTTTACACATTGTGGGTGGATGCACTCAGAGGCATTAGGTTGTAAGTAAATACATTATCCATGGTTTGCTATCTGCAAACCTTTGATTGATCTAAAATATGGTTAAAGTATGCTTATTCCTCCCAAAATTAAAAAATAATAATTCTGTTGAATTAGCTGCAATGCATTAAAATAAAAAATATTATGTACCAGTGATCAAGTTCACCAATTTAGGAGAGTCTGCGATGGCTTAATGGGCCCCCACCAGAAATCAAATGTATTGCTCACTCAGCCTTTTTTCAAACTAACTCTAGGGTTGTCGGAGCTCCTCCCCCGCAGACTTCCCATTCGATGCAAAGCTGGGTTTCAAGAACTCCGCTGTCAGTATGAAATAACAACCGAGGATCATCAGCTTTGGACTGTTATGAAAACTGTAGGGGCCATTGGGTGTCCCCCCTCCCTCTTCGCTGTGTCACTTCCCCCACTTAACAGATGAAGGGAAGGAGGGGGCGTCAGGCTGGGAATGTGGCGTTGTTAGGATGGGGGCAGCCAGAGGGGATCATGGCTACTGGATGAGATGTTACCTGCGGCATAGAGTTCTCTAGCTATACGAGAGTCAGACACCATCGTGGACTGCAGCGATGATGTCATGTAGCTCATTAATGGAACCTGTGGAGGGGAAGAAGATACATTGTTCTCCTCGGTGACAGCAGATTTCATGCGGCTTGAAAGTGTTTTGCGTGTTATGTAAATTTGATGTTTATCCATGGGGAAAAAAGTTGTTATAGGAACAAGTTTTCCCAGCTTGTACAGATAACATTTGGATGCTATTTGCTTGAATGAATATTAATCAAAGTTTGTTGGCTGTAAAACTTGTGCGTCATGAAAGAAGAAACCCAGAATTGTACAGAAATGGTCACAGTCTCGTGTTTCAGAGAATGCGGTTTTACAGAGAGGATGGGGGCCGGCATCACAAGTCGTGAGGGTGGGTTTCTGTAACAACTTACTTTATTCCGTGTGGAGCAATTCTTGATGTAGAAGATGCAAAATACATCAGTAATATTATGTCTGTGAAGGGTCCTTGATGGCAACCTGATACGTCTGAAGGGTCTGCATGTGTGGACCTCTAACCTTCAAAAGGACCACACATTACCCTTACACACATTAAAACAATACATCCAGAAACAGAGGCTCCACAAGTCCTTAGAATAGAACCCACGTTTCTCAAACCAAAACACCCCCAGACCCCTCAAAATGGCCACTCGCCAAAACCATCCCTATATCCCATTTAGAACCCCATTTACCCAGAAACACCTCTGAGACTTCCCACTTTCCTAAAACACCCTCATCCTCCCCATTCACTTAATAAGAGCTGGGACTATGGGTGAAGCTCAGTGGTTCATAAAGCAGAGAAAAGGGACGATGAGTAATAAAGCAGCAGGAAACTGGGGGTGAAGGCTCAGTGGGCGACATCTGACCCTCCGGCATCCTGTTGATCATCTCTGAGTTAGATAGTTGGGCTACAGGAGCCTCTGATAGGATCAGTGTTTGTGGCACCTTTAGATTGGCTGTGTCTAGTGTCCAATCAGGTGACAAATACTCTACTCACAGTGTGAAATTTTAATGATCTGTGCCGCCAGGTGGACTTGATGTGGGCTCAATACAGGACAAGGTGGAGCCTCAGCCAATGGTTACATAAAGGGGAGCGTGAGCTGCAAACTAGGTTGATTATTCAAAACTAGAGAAGCCCTTTAAGTTTAGGATGGTACAAACTTATAGGTGAACATTTTCATGACCTGTAAGACGATATCTGCTGTATCCCTGATTGATCAGTAATGTGATAATGTCTTTACCTCGAACCATCACACACCTTACATGTGTACCCAATATTAACAACCTGTTATAAATAATGGCAGACAACCATTTATTTTTGGATCTCTGGAGGTCACCGCTTAATAAACTGATTGCTGAAAATTGGCGGCAAGAAAAACAGTGTCATCAGCTAAAAACCAAGACTACCAATTAATAAAGAAGGGCCCATCCGAACCCTCCGCTGTCTCCTGGAGTCTCTCCATCTCCTCCATTAGCTCAGTCAGAGTCCCCTGTAGAGGCGAGCCCCAACGGCACCAGCGCATTGTTCGCTGACCACGGCTCTGTACCAACCGGCCTCATCTGAAAATAAAATAGATTGGGGTTAATTTCTTTTAATGTGTAATAAAAAATAATAATTGTTTCTTATAAGTTGGGGCCGACAGTTTACAGTGCTGGTAGCACTGGTTAAGGCACGATAAATAGGGCGTACTCTGTTCTGTTAGTGTATTTTGTAAGCATTAGTTAGAAGCTGAATGAATGAATAAGCCCCACAGGAATAAAATCATTTACATTTTGTTTTAGGAATGAAATACAATGTACAGCTATTGATGTTAGACTCTGTATATGGGCTGTATCAATACAAAGACTGTATATCTTAAGAACATTTGGCAAAAGAAACACTGCTCAATATAATCAATTTTCCTTTGAAAACATTGCTCAGTTGTGCAGATGTTTACTTCAGATGCCCGTTCACATAAAATCCTGTGTAGCTGATTCCTGGAATTATGTTTTTTTCCATTAATCTATCAGGACTTTTATAGTGCGGCTGAGGAAAGGGGCTATTTCACCAGAAGACAACTTTGAAACCAGATCACAAGTTTCCTGAGAAAAATGGAGGTTTAGTACATCTGTGTGTGTGAGAGTGTGTGTGTGAGTGTGTGCATGCCTGTGTGTGAGTGTGCGTGTGTGTGTGTGTGTGTGTGTGTGTGTGAGTGTATGGGCAGCATGGTGGCTCAGTGGTTAGCACTTCTGCCTCATAGCACTGGGGTCATGAGTTCAATTCCTGACCATGGCCTTATCTGTGTGGAGTTTGTATGTTCTCCCTGTGTTTGCGTGGGCTTTCTCCGGGTGCTCCGGTTTCCTCCCACACTCCAAAAACATACTGGTAGGTTAATTGGCTGCTATCAAAAAATTGACCCTAGTCTCTCTCTGTCTGTGTGTGTGTGTGTGTGTGTGTGTGTGTGTTGGGGAATGTAGACTGTAAGCTCCAATGGGGCAGGGACTGATGTGAGTGAGTTCTCTGTACAGCGCTGCGGAATCGGTGGTGCTATATAAATAAATGGTGATGAGTGTGTGAGTGACTGTGTGAGTACACAATCATTGCCTTTTTTTCTGCACAGTTCTAGCTATAAGCTGCTGATTCATCAGAGGACATAAAGCTGTGATTCCGTCCAGCCACCGCGTTGATATTTATTATATTGTGAAGATAAGTGATATTTTAGCTCCACAATAAATGAGGATTTACTGAATGTTATTATTAACAGATAAAAGTCCGTGTTTCTATAGTGCTCTGAGAGCAGGTGATTCACATCATTTGTTTTCTGTAGCAGGAAATAATAATCATTAATTAGTTTCTTCCTCATCTAATAATCCATGAATGTATCTTATATAACTTAGATTACTATAAATGCATCTAACATCCAACGTGGCAGCTGCAACCAACGGTCACAGCCCCGCCCCATACTTAGTGTCCTACGAGCATAACACTGGAGGACAGAAGCCAGGGAGGTCAGCCATGGACCGTCGTGTCATTGTCTATGGAGAATATACAGATCATGTAATACACAGTCTGATATACTGAGTATGTCACATTTTAGTTCTGGGCTGATGTTTCTGACCCATCTCAGCAGCGGCTGGTAAATGATTTACTCAGATAGACTGTTAGCTGCAGGGTGAGATTTTTGCTGACCATGATGAAAGTGTAATATTACATGACATCTGCGTTATATGAAGATATACAGCAGGAGGTTACAGCACTTTAGTAATGTTCATCTCAGCAGAACACTTAATAGACAGACATCTGACTGTCCATTATAATTGGAGTCATTGTATCTCTATCAGTCCACCCATATTCCGAATGCTAATATTTCCTCCAGCGACCCAGGAGGTAAAGCAGAGACTGCGAGGAGGAACATGAAACATTCAGGAGGTCTTGTACAATAATTAATGGGGAGCTGTAGGTGGTCAATAGAGGGGAGGGCACCGTGTACCTTAGTAGGAGCCCAATGTGTCAGTGTTTATCTAATTAGCTCACTGAGTGAGATATAACAATATGACTGGTATGTGGCCGATCAATAGCATTCTGAGAACGGATTTCCACTAACGCAGAACATGTGGGTGGATTACTGACTCTACTGCAAGTTATTATTTACTGGCGTTAACCAGTTCTGTGTCAGACTCGCAGCCATCGGTCAGTAAAAGGCTAAATACAGAAGCTGATCACAGAGTCTTAAGCTGGGGACACACTGATGCAATTATTGTGCAGATCGCAGATAAACTACTGTTTCATCAGATATGGAAACACTCTGTACGCCCCCACAATCATGTTTCACTTCACCAACACACATTGCAACAGTTGGTTTGGTTTAATAAACTTCCTAAAAATCACAATCAACGATGCAACAATGTCAGGTAAATGTGGCAGTGTGCAGGCACTCACCACCAGCAGTGTAGGCAGATATCTGTACAGTGTACAGAGTCACCAGGTGGTTATGGACATGAAGATCACAGATCTGACGGTAAATCGTGTTGGTGTGTACACAGGAATCTGCATGATCGTCGGGACTTTCAGTTGCTGGTAACATTGTTACAGATATCACATCTGAAGGAAGATTGTATTGGTTTGCACCAAGCTTTAGACCAGGGGTGTCCAACCTTTTAGCTTCCCTGGGCCACATTGGCAGACGACGAGTTGGTTTGGGCCGCACATAAGATACACTAACACTAACGATAGCTGATCATCCAAAAAAACATAGAAAACATAGTTAACATATATATATATATATATATAGATATATATATATATCACTTTTTTTTCAAATCCCCCTATACATACCTTTCAATCGCCCTGTTCAAAAAATCCTCTCTAGTTATTATACTATAATCACTTTTTGTATTGTTTCGATGCAATATCCTTTAAGCCAGGCATTGTATATCAGGGTGCCCTGACCAGGCCTGCGGTACCTGACATATACACCACTGTGACCCCAAATTGTGACCTGTTTTGCTAATTACACCACTATGTTAGTTAAGGGATAACAACTTATAATGGGCCAAAGAGAATAATATATAATGCCCCATTAGTATTACAAGTAGAAGTATGTAGCAGGGAGATAAGGTCCATGATGCTCCAGGACCAGGTGACTTTTATTCACTGGTCAGCATCCCTTGAAATAATAAAAAAAATCCCCCTTAACTTACCTTTTAATCGGCTTGTTCTGCTGTCCTCTTCTCTTCTTTTCTCCAACTCTGTGCTGATGATTGTTCTTATCGCGCGGGTGTCTCCTCTGTGGATGTTGGGCGTGATGACATCACGCCCGGCATTCACTGCGAGCGCCAGACGGAGGAGGGGAGGAGACAAGGGAGGGAGCTGGAGTACCAGCTGTTGTGACCGCAAGGTAAGTAGTTTCTTTTCTTTTTTTTTGCAGGATTTTTTTTTTCCATTAAGAGCGCTACCCCCTTGCCACAACCAAAACTCCTTCTGGGCCACATTTACAGGCGTGCTGGGCCGCGGGTTGGACAACCCTGCTTTAGACTATTAGACTAGACCCCTGATCTTTGCAGGTATCTATTGTGTTTTAGAGCTATCTTAACCGATCTGGTGCCAGACTCTGTTTTTGGAATGATGTACGGGCATGGGGGTGACTAAAGCCATTAATCTCCAATGAGGCGCTGAATGAGTTAATGTGAACTTGTCACTTCATTACAGTGGAGGGAATATCAGCATTCAGAATATAGAAGGGCTAATAGAGGAACAATAACTACAATTATAATAGAAAGACAACCTAAAAAGTCAGATTTCTGTATCTTAAGCATTCTGTAGACTGTAAAATAGGACCAAGAGGGTTGTAGGACGTCTCTCAGGCCTCGGTGACTCCCAGGAAGCTCCCGGTGAATTAATACACTCTATTCAAATGAATATTGGTCGAAGCCGCCACGGCAAATAGGTGATTGGCCCTGGATAAGACACAGGAAACACAAAGGGCCATGCATTCTGGATACATAGCAGGATTTACTGTATACATGATGCAGTTGTATTCCGTAGTCACTAAGCTTAAATGCAAACACTCTCCAAGAAACCACTCCCCTGATGATCTCTGGAAATCAGGACTGTTCTGAAAAACTAGGGACTTTTAAAGGTATAGTCTATGTAGTCCAAGAGGCTGTGTTAGACTGCAGCCGCAGGGCACTCAGAGTTTGAGATGTGCATAAAATATTATATTATATATATATTATTGGATGATTGTGATCTCTGCACAATTTTCTGCATTTTCTATTAATTTTTGTCACTCAAGGACTCGGTCATACCTCTCTGCTGCTAAGACTCCTTCCAGCCTCCGCTAACGCTTGAGAAGCACATAGTTCCTTAGGGGCTCGTTCCCACCACTGCTTTCTAAGATTTTAAAGCTTGTACTAAAATGTTTTAGAATGTGGCGCAAATGATCCCCCTGGAGTGTACATGTGCTGCCTGCCAGCGCAACTCAGGAGCAGCGCACGGGAAGTGTATTAAAACCGAAACCGCTCCTAAAGTCATTCCTTCCAACCATCCTAGGTTAGAAGGGACAGTCCCAATTTTAAGAAATAACCAGCCGTCCTGACAGTTGGCATGTCTGTCCCGACTGGCGGAAGTTGGGAAGTGTCGTGATGTTGAGCGGGCGCCCATGGCCAGTGCAATTCAAATCTATTTTAGGGAAATGAAAGGGATTTGGGGTCGGACTAGTGCTTTGAAAATGCTGAGCATAGCCCCTGGGTGTATCTAACTCCCCTAATGTAACGTGACAACGCCCGAATGTAACATGACTACTCCGCCTTTTGCGAGCGTTCAGTTTGTCCCATTTACCTCATACTTGCCAACTCTCCCGGAATGTTCGGGAGACTCCCGCATTTTGCCAGAGTCTCACGGACTCCCGGGAGAGTGTGGCAATCTCCCGGATCTGCCCACTTCACTAGGAAGTGCCCAGGGCAGAATTAGGTCCCAAACGCCACGATTCCCGGTGAATCGCGGTGTTTGGCCCTGCCCCCGCTGTCAAATGACGCATTTGCATCATTACGTCACGGGGGCAGGTCCAAAATTACGCGCATTTTGGAGCCCCGTCCCCCCATCACGCCCACCTCCCCTGGCAGGCTCCCGGAAACCAACGTTCTAAAGTTGGTAAGTATGATTTACCTCCAGGACAGTGTTGGAAGATATGCTAAACTGTACATCAGTTTTCATGCGTTTAATCCATTGTCTCAGCACATATAGGTGAGCAAAATAAATCTAGTAACACTCCGAAATCCAACATCAGATGTTCCGCAGCAGCTCCAGTGTATGACTTTCCACTTGGCTAGTCCGGACTAACGGTCATATTTCCGTCGCGTCTCCGGCTCCCTGAGGACCAGTCTGACCAGCTGCAGGTGAAATCACTTATCAGAGACAGGAGAGAGATGAAAGCTAATGCATTAACCAGCAGCAAAGGTATGATCATTATTAGCATCGGTGGATTGATGCATTGTGGGAGCTGAACAGGACTCATTAAACCTTTAGATACATAACTAATCCCATCTCCCTTGTGGGCCGCTGACAGTACAAACAAGAATAAATGATGACTGTGCACTTTACATATGTGATTAAATGGCTGGTTTCTTCCTGGTTGGATGGTATTGGTCGCGACATTTGTTATGCAGCTGGCAGACCATCTACATGGATCAGTGGGACGCACAGTCTGACGCTGACTCACAGCATCACCCTGAGAGAGATGTTCTAAATTGTTCCGTGCAAAATTCTGTACTTCAACCATTTAATCGCAAAATTTAGCATCTGGGAATTGGCCATAAGTGTTCCTTGTCTTATCCCAACCAGGCCACACTGCAGAATGAGCCCCAGCTCTGTTCACAGGCCATATATTTCGTAAAATGCACATTTACAAACACGGCGCGGAATGTATCGATGGGACGACCATCTCTATGACACAACCTGTCTTTGTGCAAAACTTGATCTGCGCAAAATTATGGCGCAGATGAACAGACGTTTTTTTTGCACTGAATGACATGATGGATTGTTTTTTAAGTATGGATGTGACAGTTATGTATCTACATGAGTTCTGTGGTTTTGCAGCATCTCGATTGGCCGTGAGGTTCCATAGTAACCTTACGGCTATGCTTCTGCGCTGCAAGATTTTTAGTTTACGTCTATGTATCTTTCTGTCGCCGCGCACATGCATAGATGCGTTTCCACACTCCGGATTTGAGATCTGCGCCTACCGCGGCAAATATATTATTATTTTTTTATTTATTTATTTTATAAGGCTTCACAGATTTCGTAACGCTGTATACAGAAACAAGTAACAAATAAAAATACAGATAAGTAGCACAGATGAGTGTGAGTGATGCTATGCGGACTTACACAGAGGGCAGTAAGATACATGACAGGACAAATGAGGGAGTCGGTAGTCAGAAGTGGGACAATAGGTAGAGAGGACCCTGCCTGCGAGAGCTTACATTCTAGAGGGAGGGGTGGTGAGAGACAGAAGGAGCAACTAGGAGAATATGGAGATGGCAGACGAGGAAGAGGAAGTGATGGACAATATGGACAGGAGGTGGTAGGATAGGCGAGATTGAAAAGGTGACTTTTGAGTGAGCCTTTGAAGGACTGATGGTTGGGGGAGAATCGAGTGAGGTGCGAATGGGGGCAGCACACCAGAAGTCTTGGAGGGGAGCATGGGAGGAGGTAATTAGAGATGAATTGAGGCGGAAGTCAGAGGCAGAGCGGAGTGGCGTATGGTAGGTGTGTACCTAGATACAAGGTCAGAGATGTAAGGGGGAGAAGTGTTGGTAAAGGCTTTGTAAGTGAGGGTGAGGAGATTGACCTGAATTCTGAAACGGATAGGGAGCCAATGAAGGGATTTACACAGAGGAGAAGGGGAAGAGGTGCGGTGGGAGAGGAAGATGAGCCTCACCGCAGCATTCTGTATGGATTGAAGGTCAGAAATGTGAGAGACAGGGGACCAGTGAGAAGGAGGTTACAATAGTCAATGAGAAATGATGAGTGAATGGACCAGGATTTTGGCTGCTTCCTGAGAGAGGAAGGGACGGATTTTTGTGATGTTACAGAGGAGGAAGTGGCAGGATTTGGTGAGGACTGGATATGAGGGGTAAAGCTGAGGACTGAGTCAAGGGTGACTCCAAGGCAGCATGCTTGGGTGTCAGGAGAAAGAGTCATGTTGTCAACCAAGAGGTAGATATTGGGAGGGAGAGCAACATTAGCAGGAGGAAAGATGATGAGCTCGGATTTGGAGATGTTGAGTTTCAGGAATCGCTGTGACATCCAGGTAGTTACAGGAGAGAGACAGCTGGGTACCTGGGTTAGGACAGCGGGAGAGAGGTCAGGGGAGGATAGATAGATGTGCTTGTCATCAGCAGAGAGGTGGTGTGATTGAATGAGTTTACCAAGAGTAGTGTAGAGAGAGAGAAGAGCAGAGGGCCAAGGACAGAGCATTGTGAGACTTCAATAGAAAGAGGTAGAGGGGGAGGAAGAGCCAGAAGCAGAGACGCTAAAAGAGCTGCCAGATATTTAGGAGAGAGCTGTTTCACAAAGATTTTACTATTGTAAATGTCTCTGTTCTCCTCCTGAAACGCTGCTTTGTTTAATCTCATTTATGTCTTAAAAGCCAGATAACACATCACATTAATGGGCATTCAAGGACCCTTCAGCCTCCTGTAAATAATTATGTCTCACAAAGCGAAATCTCATTTTTACATGTGTACTAAGTCCATTTATACTCATAGCCTGCAGTCAGCCTGCACTCAGCCCACACTCAGCCCGCACTCAGCAAGTAATGCCTCCATCTGTCCATCTCCCATCAGAAGATGCAACATTTTGTCCCCTCGAGACCGCCACTTCCATGTGCACAATGTGTGCACACTGCGTATGTGTAAAATCAGGCAGAATTGTCACATGCGCTCCAGTAGTTTGCACTTGTTGTCAGACTTGCGCAAGGTGGGTGAAAAATGATTTCTGATTGGTTCCATATTTGCTGCTTGTTAGTAAATTACCCCCTTAGTTTCTGTTGTTTTGTCCTGATTTAAGCGGCACAGTCCCAATTTGAGGGGACTTTCCTGCCAGCACAACAGTCTTCCTTTCTCCTGGGAAGTTGGGAGATATGTCGGGTGTGTGTGGCAGTTCAAGGGTGTATTCGAGGTGACCTAGTGATTCTGAAGCGCTGGGCTCGCCCCAGTGGGGTTACCACTCCTCTCCTGCATGACCCATGCCCCCAACATGACATTACAACGCCTCCTTTGTCCCAATTTCATGAAGACAAATGTTGGGAGTTACATTAATTTGTTAAAAACATCCAAACACATAAAATACCACATACAGTGCGACCAATACCCCAATAATCCAAGAAAACAAATGAACTCAAACTGAGCCGGGATTTAGATGAATAAACAGAAAGTGGAGATGATCATAAACTGTTAGTAGGTGGGACGGTGTCAGTGTATCCAACACAAACGTTTTCCTATTTATGCCGGGATAACTAGGGGCAGATTGAATATACGCGGGGTATTTCTAGAGGTTGTGAAGTTGGTGTGACATTGAAATTAGAGATGTTCACTGACCCCCGTGTTCAGGATTTGGTTTTGGCTTTGATATTTGCAAAACTGCCCTTACGTGTTTTGGTTTTGGATCCTGATTTTTTTCTAAAATCCCTATTTGTTTTGCTAAAATCACAAATCTTTGCTTTTTCCCCCCTACATTATTATTAGTCGCAATAACACTAATTTCAAGTAATTTACAGTCAATTATGACCCCCTCAATGGTCACAATATTATTTTCATACACTTTCAAACAAAGACTGCAGATTCAGAAGACCAAGCCTGCCAGACCTATTATTTGTATTTCAGCAATGACAATTAGCAATGGAGCAATGGAGCAATGGAGCTCTCCTGAATGTCACTGGAGACTTTGAAGAATACTGCTACCCCTCCTCTTTCTTTTCTACCTATGACGCTGCCCAACTGCACTAAAGAACTGTGCTACCCCTTCTGTGTCCCTCTGTGAAATGGCGCTGGATCGCCGCTGAGGGCGGTACTTATAGAATCCAAAGCTCGCGAGATCCGGGAACCGAGGACGTAATGATGATGTTTTGCCTCATTTTCAATTCCGAGGGCGCGCGAAAGTACCGAGCCGGCTCGACTTGATAGTCGGATCTGCTAAGTTTGGGTGTGTTCGGTTCTCGGGGACCGAGCCTGAGCATCTCTAGTTGAAATGCGCTTGATGGACAATGTTGGTGAAATCAGGCACATAAAGACTGCAGGTCCGTGCATTTTTGGCTTGTTATTGTATTTACATTTAATGAGCCTAAGCTGTTGTTCTCTGTAATCAGCTAGCAGACTCAGAGAAACTTTCTGCAGTATTATTCAATAAGTTAAAAAATCCTACATACAAAAAATCCTCTCCTATGATGGTAGCTTTAGATATCTTTAATTCTAATATATATATATATATAAGCAGTTCCAATGTGTCAGAGCTGGTGCTGTGATCGGTGGCTACAAACATCCAAATCTATGTGTATAGTGAGGTATAGTGAGGTATAGTGAGGTATAGTGAGGTATAGTGAGATATAGTGAGGTATAGTGAGGTATAGTGAGGTATAGTGAGGTATAGTGAGGTATAGTGAGGTATAGTGAGGTACAGTGAGGTATAGTGAGATATAGTGAGGTATAGTGATGTATAGTGAGGTATAGTGAGGTATAGTGAGGTATAGTGAGGTATAGTGAGGTATAGTGAGATATAGTGATGTATAGTGAGGTATAGTGATGTATAGTGAGGTATAGTGAGATATAGTGAGGTATAGTGAGGTATAGTGAGGTATAGTGAGATATAGTGATGTATAGTGAGATATAGTGAGGTATAGTGATGTATAGTGAGGTATAGTGAGATATAGTGAGATATAGTGAGGTATAGTGAGGTATAGTGAGGTATAGTGAGATATAGTGAGGTATAGTGAGGTATAGTGAGATATAGTGAGGTATAGTGAGGTATAGTGAGATATAGTGAGGTATAGTGAGGTATAGTGAGATATAGTGAGGTATAGTGAGGTATAGTGAGATATAGTGAGGTATAGTGATGTATAGTGAGGTATAGTGAGATATAGTGAGGTATAGTGAGGTATAGTGAGATATAGTGAGGTACAGTGAGGTATAGTGAGGTATAGTGATGTATAGTGAGATATAGTGAGGTATAGTGATGTATAGTGAGGTATAGTGAGATATAGTGAGGTATAGTGAGGTATAGTGAGATATAGTGAGGTATAGTATGCTATACAGTGATAAAGTGTGGTATACTGAGGTAAAAGGAGGTATAGTGAGATATATTCTATAGATTGTAAGCTTGCGAGCAGGGTTCTCTTACCTCTCTGTCTGTATGTATTACCCGGTATTGTTTTATTACTGTTTGTTCCTAATTGTAAAGCGCTACGGAATCTGCTGGCGCTATATAAATAAATGATGATGATGATGATATAGTGATATATAGTAAGGTATAGGGAGATAAAGTGAGGTATAGCCAGGTGTATTGAGGCATAGTAGGATGTGGTGAGTTATAGTGAGGGATGGGGAGACCAGTGTGTAACCAGAGTAACGCTAATGAATGTCTGATTGGTTGCTATAAATACTGTCCATTTGTGCACTAAGGGTCTGAGTCATTAAGGAAAGTAAAGCAAATATAAAGGAATAATTGTGCATCTTGGCAAAACCATGTTGCATTGGAGGGGGAGGTAAATTTAAAATGTGGGGACAGATTTATAGTTGGAGGAGGACATGTCCTAGGTCAACTTTACATTTCAGTGTAAAACTAAAGTTATCAGGTATTTGTGTGTTACATGAAAAGCAGACAGTATTTATCTTATGGGCAAAATAATAAACTAATTTGCACCCCTTGTATTGTAACATGGTTTGTCCTGGGGAATATTTACACCTTGGCTTTCCTTAAGGACTCAGCCCTTAGTCACCATTTGTGTCTGTAGGTCGCTCATTGAAATATTTAGCCAGGTAAAATTTTAATTTACTTGTAATTATGTATTATTATTGTCTGATCTTATTATTTCATGACGGTGGGGTATACAGACGTATTAGGAAATAACTTATAGGAAAAACCTTACAACGTGGTTGATCTCGATGGCTAAGAACTAGACAGGACAGAAAGTGAGATATGTGTCCGGCTCACATTCTGTGGATTAGTTACTGAGTGTTTCCAGCTCTGATCGAGGTATAAAACAATTCCCTTATTTTAGCTCTTGTTTCCCGTGAGATCTGCACTTGTGGGTGACCTTGGGGACGAGAAAAGAACTTTCCCGGGAAGTATTATAGTGATAATTTAAGATCTCGTCACTTCAGATTTCACTCACGTTGAACCAACAACGTTGCAGCATACCAAGCAGGAGGTTTAGGCCGGGAGTGAGGAGTTACCGCTGCCGTTCTATATTCTGTAATAAGGGAGTAACTAGACAAGGGTCAGATTCACACATTCATCTCATTAAATAATTTGAACCACTGAAACTTTACTTCTGTTTTCACTTAACTGATCAGATCTTCCTTTTTTTTCTTTTGTACTTCACATTTCCAATATCACTTTCCTTCTTCTGCTATGTTGTTCTAAGTAATTGTTGAAGTGTAACTAACCCATGTAAGTGCTATGGAGCTCACTGGTGCACTCTGATGAAGGTGCACATATCCAGAACTACTCCGTATGGCGCTCACTGGTGCACTTTGATGAAGGTGCACATATCCAGAACTACTCCGTATGGCGCTCACTGGTGCACTTTGATGAAGGTGCACATATCCAGAACTACTCCATATGGTGCTCACTGGTGCACTCTGATGAAGGTGCACATATCCAGAACTACTCCGTATGGCGCTCACTGGTGCACTTTGATGAAGGTGCACATATCCAGAACTACTCCGTATGGCGCTCACTGGTGCACTTTGATGAAGGTGCACATATCCAGAACTACTCCGTATGGCGCTCACTGGTGCACTTTGATGAAGGTGCACATATCCAGAACTACTCCGTATGGCGCTCACTGGTGCACTTTGATGAAGGTGCACATATCCAGAACTACTCCGTATGGCGCTCACTGGTGCACTTTGATGAAGGTGCACATATCCAGAACTACTCCGTATGGCGCTCACTGGTGCACTTTGATGAAGGTGCACATATCCAGAACTATTCCACACATTGTAATAAAATGCTTCACACTCACATTTATGTGCAATAATGATGCTATAAATTTCAAATTGTTCAGTTCCTGAAGTAGGGGTCATTTTTGGGCCAAATGCGCCCTTTCAGCTGCAATATTGCAGTGTATATAGCCAGTCTTACTAGAAGTTCCTTCTATTGTTTATAAGGCCTATCCTGTAACATAGCGGTTAGGACCAGTTCATCAGGACTAGGAACAGCGAAGCCTCAGACATTTGTGGACGTGGTAGTGTAGACAAAGGTTGGACCTGTTGTGTGGTGAGTGCAGTGTCACTCACTCCAGGTTACACCTCACCCGTCACAGTACATATCATTATGGTGCAAAGTCATCATCTACTAATCCTCCCTTTTCATCTTTATGTTTCACCCTCCATTAACTCTTCATCCTTACATAAATCATTAATCTTTCATTCTCCATCATTAAGCCCAATTCATAATTGTCATTCTTTCTTAACCTCTTTCATAGTTATCATTATCTAGACTAGACTGACTGAGGGGCAGGTTCCTCCTTACTCTCTGTCTCACATGTACCTCTTACGTCACCCTCATCTGTACCCGTTCTGTTTCTATGTGCGTATTGTGTGTGTTGTATTTTGTATGATTTGTAACTCTGACTATTCGGCGCTGCAGAGTTTTGTGGCATCTTACAAATAAATGATAACAATGATTATCATCATTCTTTATTAAACGCCTCTCGCCGTCATTCATCCGCACGGCCACCCTCTTCATCACTCAGTGTTGGGTTGCAGAGGGGATCTGATCTTATCATCATCATCATCTATTTATCTATATAGCGCCCAGGGCCGGTGCTAGGGTTCGCGGCGCCCTAGGCAAAATTTTACCCCCACCCCCCGAACACACTAACTAAAAAAATTATTAGATTTTATTTACCTTTTCTTCCTCTAGCTGCTCCTCGCGATGCTGGGAGGGGAGGGGGCATCGGGAAGAACTTTATTCACACTGTCTGTCAGTGACAGACAGTGTGATACTTCAGAGGCGCCGCCGGACAGACTATCACATGATCACAGTGATCATGTGTGAGAGTGAGATGTGCCACGGACACCCCGCCGCCGCTGCACTTCTCTCCCGAGCCGCTGAACCACTGACTAGATTAGAAAATCTAGTCAGCGGCGCCCTGCAGGTCCCGGCGCCCTAGGCAACTGCCTAAGGTTGCCTAATGGGAGCGCCAGGCCTGATAGCGCCACTAATTCCGCAGCGCTGCACAGAGAACTCATTCACATCAGTCCCTGCCCCATTGGAGCTTACAGTCTAAATTCCCTAACATACACACACACACATACATACAGAAAGAGAGTAAGGGCAATTTAATAGCAGCCAATTAACATACTAGTATATTTTTGGAGTGTGGGAGTAAACTGGAGCACCCGGAGGAAACCCACGCAAACACAGGGAGAACATACAAACTTCTCACAGATAAGGCCACGATCGGGAATTGAACTCATGACCCCAGCGCTGAGAGGCAGAAGTGCTAACCACTAAGCCACTGTGCTTTACATGTGTGCTGATCCCCCAGGCTGCTCCTGCCCAATCAGAGAGGAACAGGGGAACTCTGACCTCTTAACAAGTTTTAATTTGGCTCCCCAGAAGGCAGAGCCGCAGTCCAATCACAGGCGGTGTCGGCGGTCAGAGCAAAGGACGAACTGCAGCCTCTCTAGTGACATTAGGACGTGGCCGCCCCCCGTGCCCATCCCTGCCTACGCTGCCATTGCACACATGTTGCCAAAAATTCCAATAAAACAAACTGCCAAACAAGTTGTAGTAACACTACAGCCGGCATGAACAGTGTCATGATAATGACATCCCTTAAATATTTAATTGGGGTCACAGAAGACAGGAGGATTATCTGTTTACATGGGTCACACACTACATGTTCTGTCTTCTGACATCAGCGCTCACATTTTAGTTTTCTCAGTTTCTGGAGAATTTGTTTGGGTTTTGTTTGCGTGGCCATGACATTTCCAGGCGCTGTTACTATGTTTTGCGTTTTTTATGTGCACATTATTCTGGCCGGCAATAGTGAATGACGTAAACTAAAACAAAGCTGCACCAACATACATCTCCTCTCTTGTCCCAAAATATCTCCCAACTCGGCAACTCCGTTCTGCACAAGATCTGTGTCTCTCATCCATCGTCATCATCATCATCAGTTATTTATATAGCGCCACTAGTTCCGCAGCGCTGCACAGAGAACTCACTCACAACAATCCCTGCGCCATTGGGGTTTACAGTCTAAATCCCCTAACACACATACACACACACACACACACACACACACAGACAGACTGAGGGCAATTTAATAGCAGCCAATTAACCTGCCAGTATTTTTTTGGAGTGTGGGAGAAAACCAGAGCACCCGGAGGAAACCCACGCAAACATGGGAAGAACATACAAACTCCACACAGATAAGGCCAGGAATCAAACTCATGACCCCGGTGCCGTGAGGCAGAAGTGCTAACCAATGAGCTATCCTCCCATACCCGGTTACAGGACTTTTTTCGGGCTGCACCCACTGTATGGAATTCTCTCCCTCTCACAATAAGACTCTCCTCTGGTCTACAAACTTTCAAGCGTTCTCTGAAAACCCACCTCTTCAGACAAGTTTATAATATTCCTTAACCACCCTCTTAACCTCACTACATTACCCTATTACCACCCGTTACACAATTTCACACAAGACAACGACCAACATTGTTGTGTGACGGGATCATTTAGCTTATGAGTCACTTTTACCTTTGCAGTCTGGCTGGGCTGAAATGCAAAATGTAGACTTAACCTCATGTATCAAACTCCCATTGTCCCATAGTCTGTAAGCTTGTGAGCAGCCTTATCGCCTCTTTGTCTGTTTTACCCAGTTTGTTTATTAGTTTACTATGTTTGTCCCCAATTGTAAAGCGCTATGGAATATGTTGGTGCTATATATATAAATGATGATGATGATGAGGAGGCATCACCACTGTCATTATTGTGTGAGCCACATTTGTAGTTTTCGCACGATTTGCTGCACCTAAAATGTGCTGTCCTGTATATAACACTCACTTACATATCTCATCCCACAGCCCACAATCTCATTTTTGTAAGATAAAAAAAAATCTTTGCTATCAATAGAGCTTATGCACGTGTAATCTATGAGTGTTATCATTACAACATACCTGTAGATAAAGACACAAAATATCATTATTATATTATCAGTTTGTTTCATGTTTACCAGTTTCAGTTTGGCGACTCCTGTATCTCAGACAAGATAGAGAACGCCGTCTGATATTCGGTTACTTATAATGTATTCTGGGATATAGAAATGCTGTGTGTTTTTATGTAATCTCTAATTGGGGAATAAATCACTATTTCTGCACACCGGTTGCTCTTGAGTAAACCATGACATTGCCCTTCTGAACTATTGTAACTTCTATTTCTCGGCTGCTGTAATCCTAGATTCACGGAGTGTCAGGAATACTAAGCAGGAGCCCAAATTGCTGCTATGATAAATTCCTGCTCCAGCCAGACATTAACCATAGAATCACTGTAATTTCTACATTCATATTTTAACAATTTTGCACTGTAGATTCTCCTCATATTCCCCTTCGTATAGGTGTACGGTATTGGCCTTTGAAGTGGGAAAGAAATTCTCTATAGCTAGTCGTCCCACGTTCTCTGTACTTGCTGCATATTTAGATTTTTTCAGCCAGGATTGGTTTAATAAGTCATCTTTTATTTCATTTCGTGAACGTTTTCAGTTGCAGCATTGAAAGCTGTTTGTTCTGGGATTGTGCTGATACAAAGCAGCGTTACTGTCAGTGTAAATATTGATACTATTGATTCCCAGCAATCATAGGTGGAGATAATTTTCTGAGATAAAGCCCTGGCGGGTCCCTGCTGATTTATCGATTTCAAACTATAGAAGTCATCCGTTATGAACGGTTCTGCTAATAATTGCTGAGACTGATAATTATGCAGCCTGCAGTCAATACAGCTAACAAGTAATGAAAATAAATTTGCTGCCTCTATTATACTGAACAAAAGGTGTTTTTTCTTTAGCTATATTAAATTAAGACGGCTCCAATGACGTACATCAGTTCCCAAGTCCTATGTGTTTCTGTGCAAACCATCAATTCTATGTCAGTGTTATTTTTATACAACAGAAGTGTCAGCGACTGTCTGAGTGATAACAACCTACTCATAGGATGGATCCAAAATAGAAATCTGTTTATTTCAATATTTTCTGTTCTGGAGTAAAATTAACTACTGGACATGATAGCAAGAATGTTATTATTATTATTATTATTATTATTATTATTATTATACAATGCAATTTATTTAATCTAAATGTCATCATAGACTTTCAATGCTTTCTTCTCTTCGGTAATACAGTGCAGTACCTGGTTTGATCTCCAGGTGTCACTGTTGTAATTGCCACCACAGTTAGGAGGTGACCAGTCATCTCCGCGTGCAGCAGTGGGAACAGTGACACCTGCTGGCGATAAAATAAAACGTTTTACACTTTGTACAAAGCTGACATATAAAGTGCACTTTATGTGGACAGTTCTCTGTCTTGTGCACATAGAGAATGGAGAGAGTTAACCAGTGGACAAGTTTCTTTTTTTTTTTTTTACCTTTTTTAACCCTTCTCAGCATCTCAGTTGTTGGAAGCAAGTGGGAAGAGGCAGGAAGTACTCCTTTACACTGTAGTTGGAGGACAGACTAAACACTGCTATTTAGTTTATTGTCAGTGCACAATCTGTCTCCAGAGTATCTCACTCTATCTGCCATAACCTTCACTTTCCTTTCATTGGCTTTAAGCAGCGTTGAAACGTTTGAATAAATATAATCCTAAATACATAACTGAAAACTAAAATATTTGGTTCTACAAAGGGAAGCAGAAAATACAATAGATAATAATATTATGTTATTATATGAGTAGAAACAGATACAGACATCAGTGAGTGCTCCCGCCCGGCCAGAAAACATTGAGGTGAGGGCAACGTCCCTCAGCTTGTTCAGTATTGTTCCCGCTCGTTATAATTCAGAGCCTGGAAAACACAGAGAACTATGAAATGATCGGCCCACAGCTGTCACTGAGCCGCAGCACAGACAGGTCTGTTCCAACGCAATGCGTCGCGCTCCATCTGTACCTCTGTGCGAGAGAAACAGATGTCTGTAACCTCCATGACTGGGGTGTGAGAGATGCTGCAACAAAGGGCCTAATACAGGGACTGTTACTTCTTTCTACAGGAACCCCATATCCAGGACAGTCCCGGGTTATGAAGATATAGGCGTCTGTTTAAGATGTTTCGTAATTTTATTGCCCCATTAAGTATCATCACAATGATGACAGATGACTTTCAGGGCAATTTACTATAGAAGTCGCGTCGGACGGCACCTCCGATCGGAGGCTGTTCCCAGTAACTACTATTTCTAGTGTAGACTCTGGGGCTTTACCGCGCATGCCATTTTCGTTAAGCAGCGCAAGGAGAGCAGCAACGCTGCCGAAGATGGATCCGAAGATCCATCTACTGCGATGCTCTCCCTGTAGAACTGAACGGCGAACGCTATCTTCAAATGGCGCCAGCCATCGGGGTCAAGCTCCGTAAGCTAGGCTTTTTGGAGCATGATAAATTTGCCCATACCGCAGTCCCCATTGAGTGTTTTGGGGGCCGCTGGAATGGGCGGTACTTTGTCTAATGCAGAGGATATCTCCGATATCTCCTGCTTCGGGCTTTTTTAAATTGCCATTTTACTTAAAAATGCCTTAACCATGCGGAAAAAGCTGCTTTCGCATAGTTTAGGGGGGTATATTTACTAAACTGCGGGTTTGAAAAAGTGGAGATGTTGCCTATAGCAACCAATCAGATTCTAGTTATCATTTATTTAGTACATTCTACAAAATGACAGCTAGGGATAAATGTATCAAGCTGAGAGTTTTCTAGTGAGTTTGAAAAGTGGAGCTGTTGCCTATAGCAACCAATCAGATTCTAGTTATCATTTTGTAGAATGCACTAAATAAATGATAGCTAGAATCTGATTGAGAAAACTCTCAGCTTGATAAATTTACCCCCTTGAATCTGATTGGTTGCTATAGGCAACATCTCCACTTTTTCAAACCCGCGGTTTAGTAAATAGACCCCCAGGACTTCATGAACAAGCCCCATAGAACAGAGCGCGTGTTCTGCACATAGGATTGAATTCGCACCATCTATTCTTATTTTCTGGGGTTTATTAGTTCATTTTTATGAAAAAAGAGTTATTTAAAATACTAAGACATCAGTGATGTCTGCCGGGAGCCTATGGCAACAGCTGTCAGTGCAGCAAGGCATGATGGGACCGGTAGTTCTTGTAGTAATGAAAGCAACTTATAATATTAAGCCCCCAAGTCAATAAAGAAAACTAAATGACCAGGCAGTAATCATGGATGTATATAGAGCACAGAAATGACAAAAGGAGAATTTTATTTAAATATTTATCTTGACAGTATATATATATATTCATATTGTTATATTGCAGTAAGATTCAGATTCTATGTCTGTATCCAATACCAGAAGCCACAAGAGGAGAAAGGATTTCAGAAACAGAGATTGTTCTATTTGCATTTGGTCTGAGAGTGCAATAAATTAGAAGCAATGTTTCCCTAAACTCAATTCACAGATCCAGCCGTCGAGTTCCGTCCTCACATCACCGGGGAACAACAATCACAAATGTGTCTGGCACAATGTTTGCTCGGAATTAAGCTTGAAATGGTTGAATTGTGTATGCAAACACTGTACAATCTGCATCCCCGATGCACCGCAATCCCACGGATTCTAAAAACAGCTCTTCAGACCCCGGCGTCAGCTGTGTGTTTGTACAGAATGATGTTCTCTCTCCTACGATATGTCTGGTCTCTAGAATCAGCCGACAATCACATATTTATAAATATTGCTCTTTATTCATTGAAATAAAGCCGTGAGATCTTGGCAGACGCTGCAGAGGACAAGAGGGGTTCAGCTGCCGTAAAGCTGCGCCACCATCATAATGTTATGTTTTACTGAGCCCCCTTCGCCCGGAGCCCTGGGGGGGCTGCCCAGTGCGGCTTTTATTTCTGTGCCAAATCAATTTCACTTGTACCTTTAAAATGTTTATGGAGGGTGAGGTGTGAGCGACCAATGGGATCAGATATGTCGCAGGATGCGCTGTTTTGGCTAATTCTGTGTATTGGGCGGAGATGTGACAATCGCTTTGTTTACATGGGTGAAGTTTAAAATCGTGGATTTTATACTAAATGGGCAGCAGAGTGGCAGAGCGGTCAGCATTGCTAATCCTTGTTATTGATTCTGGTCAGGGCCCTATCTGTGTGGAGTTTGTATGTTCTTCCCATGTTTGCGTGGGTTTCCTCTATGTCCTCTGGTTTCCTCTGGTTAATTGGCTGCTGACTAAAATTAAAATAACAGTAAAATATACACACAAAATGAATGTATTGTGTGTTTCTTTCAAAAATGCCCGTAAATCCTGCATACGCATGTCCATATTCAACAACTTGCTCCTGATTACAAACACATGTTCTAGCTGTATACACAGCCGTCATCACTAGTAATCAGCACTTATACCTGACCTGTAGCTGGTGCCAGTGATACAGCAGAAAACCACGTACCCGAGAGATGCCCACAGCTTGGATCCGACTCTGCTGTGTGCGCTCCAGCCTGGCACATCCTCACTGTACACTGACTACGTACATATGCCCCTTTTATGAATTAGTAATGTTTTTGTCTTCCTTCTCTGTTTTTCTCTATCTTCCTATCATTCAGGTGGAATTTGTAACTTTTCTTACCCTTGGATACAGCAAAAATCTGCTCTGTTGACACATTCTTATATCCAACATGTTGAGCAGAGCTGGACTTGTGGTATCCAAAGATCAGCACAAGGAAACAACTCTGACTGGATGATAGAAAGGATTTGGTGATTAACAATGAGGAAAGCCAGAAACATATGGTAATTTCTTTAGTGAAATTTGCAGGAGGGCGTCTACAAAACACTTAGCTAAAGCAGTTTGAAGACAGAAACCCCTTTTAATGTAGGTTGGAATAAATCTATAATAAAGTAAGTTAGAGCCAAGGTGATTGCTTTAATTGTAGACATTTTTTCCGTACACTCAGCGATACAACTTCCTATCACATGTTGTACGTGTGTCTGAAACACAACTTGTAGGTGGATACAGATGGAGTGCACTGTATTGCAGCACAATACAGCAAGTCTCTTGAGCACATTAGAGGATTAAGCGCAGACCCAACGCTGAGCACATTAGAGGGCACTTATGTAGCGCATTCAATCAGCGCATAAAACGTTTTAGCTTTACAGGGTCCAATCAGCGCCCCTC
Source organism: Mixophyes fleayi (assembly GCF_038048845.1). Lineage (NCBI taxonomy): Eukaryota > Metazoa > Chordata > Amphibia > Anura > Limnodynastidae > Mixophyes > Mixophyes fleayi. Next base: position 343,632,360 of record NC_134404.1, on the reverse strand, counting down.
AAGATCCACTCCCAGGAGGCGCCTCAGCAGCATAGGAGGGCTCCTGGGTCTGCCGAGAGCTGCAAAAGGTTAGAAAGGCGCACTGCGCAAAAGTGTAAAGATCACATTAAATCCTGCCGCTTTGCTATCATATCATGAATAAAATATATACAGTATATATAGTATATATTGCATAAAATACTGGGTTTATGGTTACTGAGAGAGGCGAGATCAGGGTGGATTTATTGCATATGGCAATTTTTTGTGCGCGTCGCTCATTACATTGCGCAGAGTGCGCCTGGAAATTCTTCTACTCTACCCCAAAGAGCAACATGGAGGCACAGGATAGGTCCAGGTAATAGTAGAGGACAAGATCCTGATGGAATATTCATGTCCTTATGATGAGTGGAAATGGTCATGTGACCCTAAAACTCCGTCCTCTCCACCCATGTATGTAGTTTTCACTCCAGAAAAAGAAAATCTTGTTTCTTTAGTGCTCCACAAACTAGATGCCACTATGTACTTTGTACGGACGATGTCACTCTGCCCATTGTTGCTGTATAAAACCGGTTGGCATTGGAGGAATGGCGCGGGCAGTACAATGCTGGTTTGCGCTGTGCAGTTGGTGATTGGCCCTTCGCCAATGACCTCCGTTATCTCACTCCTTTTATGTATCGCCAAGGTTTCTGGTAGAAAGAGCACGCCAAAAACAAAATGGTGACCACACAACATCCGTGTCCTACCACTGACGTATTACCGACGTCGTCCCTCTGTCCTCTGGTCCTTCCTCCCATCACCCCTTCCTAAGTCTGTCTGTACATCATGCAGCGCTACCACTGCAGGGGAGAGGCCACTACGGGGTCCAGAGGTGAGAGGGGAGGCCCAACCCACTCCCTCACCCTAGATTCCCTCCCCCCACCAAGGTCCTCCTCCAAGGAGCAGAACTGAGGCTTCTGCTGAGCAGACCTGGGTCAGGGCGTTACCGCACATGCGTCGGCCCATCCCCTGCTCACAGGAGGCTCCTGTCTTTTTGAGCCCAGGGTAGATACCTGGGAGACTATAGTGCCCGGAATGTCATCCTTACACCATGTGTTGTAGGAATGATTTAATGCCATAAAAAAATGGATTACTCACATTAGTGGGTCCTAAATTCAGGGCAGTTACTTCACCCACTGTATCAGTGTTTATTATTAATCTAGTAATGGGCACCAGGTGGCCCTCGAGCCGTCACCTGCGGCCCCCAGACCCTTCCTGCTTTATTGTCAGATGTGTTAGTTATAGCTTGTAGCACTTGTGTGAAGTAGTTGCTGATATGTTGTACAGATTGGGGTCTCTGTCTGTGATAACACATATTGTATCTTATTACAGAGATTGAGGGTAATGTACGGCCCTTTTGAAGGTTAGAGGGTCTCTCGTGCAGCCCCCACAGTGTGTCAGGTTGTGCATCACTGTATGAAACGCTGCGCTCTCCTCTGTGTCCAGCGTCCGTTCTGCAGAGCATTGCGTTCCCCAGCTGTGCGGCTGAATAGTCCATCACGACTGACTGGTATCTGACTGACAGTCCCAGAAATGTCACAGCGGGAACACGTCTGACAAAACTGACAAGTTTGCAGCGGGAAAAAAATCTAATTTCATCTGCTTGTGTTAATTATTTTCTAATCAGAGATTTAACTTAATTACAATGCTTCACTTTGACACATAATTTACCCACGTATGGATCTATATAATTGATTTTCTAGCTGATATCTGTTTAATGTTTTGAGTTCTGCAGCTTGGGAGCTACTGTTTGTGGGTTGTTTTTTCTGATATAATATTTAAAGGAGAAGTAAGTTGTGATGGATGGAGGACGGGGGCTGTTACTAGAGTGCAGGACCCTCACCGTTCGTGTGTCTCTGGTCCTGAACCATTGACGGGCTGACTGACCGGCTCACTATGACCTCCACCCAGAGTGACCACAGACTGGGGGGCGATGTGTTCACACCAATGAACTGGCTAAAATTACATGTTGTAATTAGAGACCCCGACCTGCTTTATTAAGGCCTGCTTTATTAAGGAACATAATTGCTCATATGTGCCGTATTTTGCATAAAATCAAACTGCCCAGAACCATAGTATACGCCAGAGAACGCAGCAATGTCCAATTAATCTTCCAGAGCAAAATACCCTTACTGCAGCCTCGATTTCAGGGGTCAGAATGGGGAGGGGACTGGGCGTATGCCTGTAGTCAATGTACAGTAAGGGCGTGACAAGCTCAGCAATGTCCAATTCAAGCTTTGGGCATTGCTGATTACTAGTGATGATGGCTGTGTATACAGCTACAACATGTGTTTGCAATCAGGACCAGCTGTAAAAATGCATTTTATGTACAGTAGACATTAATGCCATCATTATAAATGTATTTTGTGAGGGAAAAAGAAAAAATACTTTATTCATTTTTTTATGTTTTGTCATTAATGACTATATATTATAATCAGGTGACATTAATGGAATAGTTTTTATTTTTTTCTGTGCGTTCTTTTGGGACTTTGTATTCCACATATGTATTGGACGTATCCTGCAGTGTATTGTGTGTTAGAGCAGAGCGGACCAAGACCCGTATTCATCACCAGATGCATCTTCAGATCCGCTGATTGTTGATTTTCGCACGTTTAAATAAAAACACAGTTTACGTTCATTTTGAGTGATTTATTGAATCACCTCCCCTTCCTTCATGCTTCTTTTTAGGTCCAAAAAAAAAGGTGAAACATTCCAGAGAGCTATCCCAACCTGCGCTGCTATCATGGTATCATCAGGAGTTTAAAGAATATGAAAATAGGTAACGTGAGGCTGGAAATATCCTGTGAGGCTGAGCTGATGTCTTTCACTCTCCTGGTTAATTTAAGTCATTAATGATTTTAAACCGAGTAGTATTTAGGAAAAACGTTTTATTTAAGCCGAGAGGCTGGATGCTGCATTTTGCATATAAGCTGCAAACCTGGAATCACTTCTAGTTTTTCTGAGGTGTCCCAAAGTCAGTGTCTACATAGATGTACCCCGTTGATGACTTGGGTGCTTCGTAAATGAGGGCTACTGATTTTGGTTGTTCCTTAAAGACATTTCTATAAACCTTGTCAGATTCCTCCACTTTGATAGACTATCTCCTATACAGTTCTCCATCAGTACAAAGGGCCATGAGAATATTGCAACATGGACATCTAATAAATTCAGGCCAATATAGCAAAACGACATCTATTACTGCTCATTAAAAAAGACAAACCTGGTATAGTGATGATGTATATTTTCCTCTTTATGGTATTTAGAAACCTTCTATTGTAATATTTGATACATCCGTTCATACATTAAATTCTCCCACAGATAAGAAAACGGTCTCTCCCGGGGGGCGATGGTGGGTAAATCTCAGACATGTTTTATAAAAGCTGAGCTTGTGACATCTCAGTACAATTTACACCAGCTTCCCCCAGTCTGTGTCAGCTTTCCTGCTGCTTAATAGGACATAGTAATTGTCCCTGACATAGTGAAACAGATCTGACACTTTCCTGCAAGAAGAGAATCTCGTTATTGGGCAGCGAGATCCGTCTACCAGCACTGAGCGCAAAGAGTTAAACTAAGGGAGCAACACAGAACGACTATCAGTGGCCGAAGCCTGGAGACTCGTTGCTGCCGTAGAGAAGGCGACCTTTTGTTCTCCAGCCAATGTGGAACAACAAATTCCAGCATGCCACAGAGAGCTACAGGTTACCTACTGCTACATTATAGTTAGTGAAATGATACATAAAAGGGGAATCAGTCCCCAAATGCATCTATTTGTCCGCTAGGCTCATTTCAAGGTGGATGAACCAAATCTAGTCTTTGGGACACGCCCCCGGATAAACAGGAAACAGTTGTGGATTTGTGGGTCCATCATCGACATACTAACACTTTAGGGTCGGCTCTCCCCTTCCCTCCCCTTCAGTCATTTAAACTTTTCTCTTTGCCTCCTAAAACACTGCTTGTTTTTCTCTCCATTTACATCTCACATTAACCTGGGACTGAGGGGACCTCTGACTTTTTTACGTGAAGGTTTTTATTGTTCGCCAAGAAAATGTTTTCCTGTGTTCCATTGGTAGAAAGTAGACCTCATCTTCTGCACCTCGAGGAGGACAAGACTAGGGAGAAAGGGCCACCTGCTCTCCTGTAGGGACTGTCCCTCTAAATGTGCCTCTCCCATCCTTTTATCTCATGTAATATTTGTCCCACCAAACAAAATATAATTTCATCACGTTCCTACTTGAGGGGCAAAACTAGGTGCTTAACTCACTGCAAACTCTTCCATTCCCAGAGACAATGGAGGTTGTTTATGGGGTGCAAAGTGACAGCTCTGAAATGATGAAGCATCTGTGGATCTTCCATGCTCCTCAGTTTGCACTTTGGCCTCTTATGACCGAGCAGAGGCCTATTGTACTAAACAGCTATTGACAATCCAGACAGTCTGCATTATGTCCTGCTAAATGAGTGCACCCCTAAGAACATTCGTGTGTAGGTGTCGCCGGCGTCCATCTCTTCTGTAGTCTCATCACATCTCTGTAGAATTTTAATTTAACACAGTATCTGCTTCATGCTCACAACCTGTCTGATTCACAGTTGAAAAATTAACTTGTGTCAGTGTAAGCAGGGAGGCATTACCAAGCATCTGGAATCCTATTAATACTGTCACAGACACGGCGTGACTCCTTAATCAGCACTGAGCGGGGGGGTTAAATGTTGCGGCAGAGATGTATTTTACCTTGGATCTGAGGGTGAAGGGTTAGAGAAAGATGATCCTTTAATAGAGGAATCAAGTGTATGAAATGTATGCAGACTGATTGTCTTGGAATGTAAAAGTGACAGATCAATAATGTCGCCATAGCAGCAAACGCCTGAATATTATTTCCAGGATTGTTTTCTTCTGAAGATACAATTCATACAGTGAAGTCTAGGTGGATGTAGGTCATTTACCCCCAACATGACCTGACCACTGGACATGATCATAATACAATTCTATTACACTATATACAGACATAGGACACTACACCCCCAACATGACCTGACCACTGGACATGATCATAATACAATTCTACAACACTGTATACAGACATAGTACACTACACCTCCAACATGACCTGACCACTGGACATGATCATAATACTATTCTATTACACTATATACAGACATAGGACACTACACCTCCAACATGACCTGACCACTGGACATGATCATAATACAATTCTATTACACTCTATACAGACATAGGACACTACACCTCCAACATGACCTGACCACTGGACATGATCATAATACAATTCTATTACACTCTATACAGACATAGGACACTACACCCCCAACATGACCTGACCACTGGACATGATCATAATACAATTCTACAACACTGTATACAGACATAGTACACTACACCTCCAACATGACCTGACCACTGGACATGATCATAATACTATTCTATTACACTATATACAGACATAGGACACTACACCTCCAACATGACCTGACCACTGGACATGATCATAATACAATTCTATTACACTCTATACAGACATAGGACACTACACCTCCAACATGACCTGACCACTGGACATGATCATAATACAATTCTATTACACTCTATACAGACATAGGACACTACACCCCCAACATGACCTGACCACTGGACATGATCATAATACAATTCTATTACACTCTATACAGACATAGGACACTACACCCCCAACATGACTTGATCACTGGACATGATCATAATACAATTCTATAACACTGTATACAGACATAGTACACTACACCTCCAACATGACCTGACCACTGGACATGATCATAATACAATTCTATTACACTGTATACAGACATAGGGACATAGGACACTACACCTCCAACATGACCTGACCACTGGACATGATCATAATACAATTCTATTACACTCTATACAGACATAGGACACTACACCCCCAACATGACCTGACCACTGGACATGATCATAATACAATTCTATTACACTGTATACAGACATAGGACACTACACCCCCAACATGACCTGACCACTGGACATGATCATAATACAATATTATTACACTATATACAGACATAGGACACTACACCCCCAACATGGGTGGATATTTTGGTGTACCCCCATTTTTTCAAAATGTCTCGGTATTTAAAAAGATAATTACTGAAATAGAATTTGTGGTTAGAGGAATCCAAAAATAGTGGCATGCTTTATGTATTTTACTAGGAGTTTGGAGGTTGAGAAATATTTTTCTACACATTTATAGCATTTATAGACTTTATAGCAACTACTGAGTGTGTGCTTGTTTGCGCGTGTGTGTGAGTGCGTGTGTGCGCATGTGCGTGTGCATGTGTGCGTGTGTGATATGCATGGTGACCTCCGCTTACACTTTTTATAACGGCAAAAAAGTAATTCAAGGGAAATCTGCATTTTAAACATATGTTATGATACATACTGCTGACATATTGTTTATTTGTTTTAAATGTTTACTAAAGTTTTTGAAAATGTCCTTAATTATGTTCTGTGACAGTTTTAGACCTCCTACATCCTGGTCCTATTTAGTTGCAGTTTAGTAATGTTTTTAATGCTAGATGAAAGTATGGAGATTGGTGTAATGTAAACAAAACAATAGTTTGTAACGAGCCCATATCCTCTCACAGTTTTACTAGGGTTCTGGTGCTTTGAGTGTTTTTATCATCACATCTTGTTCCCTTTTTACTCAATCTGGAATCTGTATTTTAGAGCTTTTCTCTTATTTTTCTTTGTTGTATTTTAATGTTATGTTTCCTGGTTCTGCAGTTTATAAATAAGGACGTATTTTCCCTCTATTATTAAAGATGATTGTGACGAAATGTAGTACATCTAATGACTGATTGTATTTTCTGTTGAATTTATGTATAACACTCTGAATATTTTATGTAACCTTTCCAAGTGTATTTGTGAAAATAGCCAGACCAGGGAGAAATAGAATCTTAGGGGAGTTTGAAGCCCAAAGTTGTAAAGTACTTAAGCAGAAGAGCAGAGATGAGAATTCAAGGTTCTGTGAAAATGCTAGGTCTCAGGACATCTATGGTTTACTTTGAATCCCTGCGTCATTTTGGGCATAAATCTTACTTAGATAAAGAATTAAATTCCTAAGGTGGGCGTGAAGAGCCGTAAGAAGGGTTTAAATTTCTTTGCCTTAGACAATAAGGTGTTCATTTCTTTGAGGGAGTCTGTCAAGACTGAAATGTGTTATACTTCCCAGAGTGTATTCCTCACACGCCAATTCCTGGACTTGTAAGTAAAGGTTTTACTTCTGATTTTATTTTCTGAAACTCATTTGTGCAATTTATTGTATGTCTGTTTACCTTTTTGTAAATAAGCCTTGGAAATATTTTTCAGATTAAACATATTTAATCTAGCGTATTTCTCATTGATTCTTTTGTGAATTTACGAAGCCCTGGGAGGCTCATGTATGTGATTTAAGTGTGAAATATTAACAAGTGGTTCTGTTGAACGTAAGGACACTATAATAAATCCTTCGTGGTGGCAGAAAAGGTGTATTCATTGCTAAGCGAGTAAGGTGACACCAGTCAATGTCAGCTCTTCAGATTACTGTATCTGCGACAGGCTGGGTGTTTGTGACAATGATATTCAATCATCACCTTCATGGACTGATTGCTGTCTTAATCCAGATAACTGATCAATAAGTGCACTATATCCTCTGTCTGATCCTTAGATATGAAATGAAGTGGAAGCAGGGGCTGGCTGGCAAACTTTAGCCCAAGGGCAGCGAGACTCAGAGCAGCGACCTGTGCAGAAAATTTTAAAGAGTAAAAAAAATGCATCTAGCCCCATGACCTAGACTATTTGACCGGTCCTTGGGGCATTTGTCCTCCTGGCCCCCAGCCCAGTCTGCCCTTGAGTGCAAGCTTGTAATCTTTCGAGAGTCGGTACCTTGGAGAAGACTCTGCTACAGGCAGAGCCGGATTCTGACCTCATGGTGCCCTAGGCAAGATATTGGTTTGGGCCAGCCCCCCCCCCCAGGCTCCCCGCCTCCCTGAAACAATCCACAGCATTATATTTTTTTTAGCATAGCATATACTCCTATAGTTAAGTAGAAGGTTAAACTATGTGCCGCCGCCACACACTGCTCCTCCTGCATCACCATGCGGTCCCTCATTACTGTCCCTCTCATCACACTGTGCCCTCCTTTATCATTACACTGCATCACACTGCGGCCCCTCATTACTGTCCCTCATCACACTGTGCCCTCCTTTATCATTACACTGCATCACACTGTGGCCCCTCATTACTGTCCCTCTCATCACACTGTGCTCTCCTTTATCATTACACTGCATCACACTGTGGCCCCTCATTACTGTCCCTCTCATCACACTGTGCTCTCCTTTATCATTACACTGCATCACACTGTGGTCCCTCATTACTGTCCCTCTCATCACACTGTGCCCTCCTTTATCATTACACTGCATCACACTGTGGTCCCTCATTACTGTCCCTCTCATCACACTGTGCCCTCCTTTATCATTACACTGCATCACACTGTGGTCCCTCATTACTGTCCCTCTCATCACACTGTGCCCTCCTTTATCATTACACTACATCACACTGTGGTCCCTCATTACTGTCCCTCTCATCACACTGTGCCCTCCTTTATCATTACACTGCATCACACTGTGGTCCCTCATTACTGTCCCTCTCATCACACTGTGCCCTCCTTTATCATTACACTACATCACACTGTGGTCCCTCATTACTGTCCCTCTCATCACACTGTGCCCTCCTTTATCATTACACTACATCACACTGTGGTCCCTCATTACTGTCCCTCTCATCACACTGTGCCCTCCTTTATCATTACACTGCATCACACTGTGGTCCCAACAGTTAAAGAATAATGTCCATGAACCCCATATTTTGTCAAAGGATCTACCAGAATTTTGAATTATACTGGTCATACACTCCATACGATGAATATTAAGCTCAGTGGTCGAAGTGGAAGTTTAGAAGTGACGGTATGAAAAATGTAATGAATGAGAATGTAAACAAGTGAATGGAATTTTATTATTTTACAATGAAGGCAGTATGAGAAGTAGCGGTATGGCCGACTACCATATACACCCCACTTCCACCACAGCTTACCTTTCAGTTCACACAAATTGTACTTTATCTTTAACTAAACTTAGGTATTAATCATAATTAACATGTCAAGAAACTGCAGTTCATGGTTAGCAAGCCCAGTAATAAAAAAAAACAGCAGTCACCTATCACTACCACGTCACAGACCGTCCGCCACTACAGTTACTGACTGCAGCCCTCTACCTACAGAAACATGAAAAAGCGCTGGATTGTAATAATTATGTTAATATGTCAGTCTTCTGCATGAATCCCATAGTGCAACATTTAAACAAGTCAGACCTCCTCATAATATAAATCCCACCAGATTCAGGATAGTTGGCAGACTGCCCTGCTCTCTCCTACCCGTTCCCGTTACTTTCATGGCTTGTTGCTGCTGGTGTCTTTAGATCAGCTGCTGCTTGTCTGGATCCTGGAATGTTGGAGGCCCTATTTGGAAAAAAAAAAATGGGTACACGAAATTTAGTAAACTCCAACCAGCCCCAGTGTTAAATCAATATAGCACCCACATTTTATAAGTAGACCTCCCTCCAACCAAAACATTAAATTAATAGCATACACATTTAATAGACCTATTTCCCTCCAACCAGCTCCAACATTAAATTAATAGTGTTACCATTTAAAAATTAAACCTATTTCCCTCCCACAAACAGCCCCTCATACACCCACATAATATACATACACTGGCCTCACACACACATCATATAAATGCACTGGCCCCTCACACACACATATTATATTAATATAAAGGGTGCCTCTTTTCATTTTGAGGTAAGAGAGGTGTCAGGATTGAGGCAGCGGGTCATGTGAGGGAATAGATAATGAGCACGAGTCATGGGGAATATCAAAGAAAAGCTGGTGAGTGTTGTAAGGGTATTGTTGGCTGAGGAGGGGCCGTGTGCGTAACAGACTTCTAACTCACATGCCCCCCCTCTGCCCAGCACCTTTAGACACACATGCCCCCTTTGTGCCCTGCAGCTTTCATCACACGTGCCCCCCTGTGCCAGAGCAGCTTTCATCACACGTGCCCACCCTGTGCCAGAGCAACTTCCATCACACATGCCCCCCCCGTGCCAGAGCAGCTTTCATCACACGTGCCCCCCTGTGCCAGAGCAGCTTTCATCACACGTGCCCCCCTGTGCCAGAGCAGCTTCCATCACACGTGCCCACCCTGTGCCAGAGCAACTTCCATCACACATGCCCCCCCCGTGCCAGAGCAGCTTCCATCACACATGCCCCCCTGTGCCAGAGCAGCTTCCATCACACATGCCCCCCCCCGTGCCAGAGCAGCTTCCATCACACATGCCCCCCCCGTGCCAGAGCAGCTTCCATCACACATGCCCCCCCCTGTGCCAGAGCAGCTTCCATCACACATGCCCCCCCCCGTGCCAGAGCAGCTTCCATCACACATGCCCCCCCCGTGCCAGAGCAGCTTCCATCACACATGCCCCCCCCGTGCCAGAGCAGCTTCCATCACACATGCCCCCCTGTGCCAGAGCAGCTTCCATCACACATGCCCCCCCCGTGCCAGAGCAGCTTCCATCACACATGCCCCCCCCCGTGCCAGAGCAGCTTCCATCACACATGTCCCCCTGTGCCAGAGCAGCTTCCATCACACATGTCCCCCTGTGCCAGAGCAGCTTCCATCACACATGTCCCCCTGTGCCAGAGCAGCCTCCATCACACATGCCCCCCTGTGCCAGAGCAGCTTCCATCACACGTGCCCCCCTGTGCCAGAGCAGCTTCCATCACACATGCCCCCCTGTGCCAGAGCAGCTTCCATCACACATGCCCCCCCCGTGCCAGAGCAGCCTCCATCACACATGCCCACCCTGTGCCAGTGCAGCTTCCATCACACATGCCCCCCTGTGCCAGAGCAGCTTCCATCACACATGCCCCCCTGTGCCAGAGCAGCCTCCATCACACATGCCCCCCCCGTGCCAGAGCAGCCTCCATCACACATGCCCACCCTGTGCCAGAGCAGCTTCCATCACACATGCCCCCCTGTGCCAGAGCAGCTTCCATCACACATGCCCCCCCCGTGCCAGAGCAGCCTCCATCACACATGCCCACCCTGTGCCAGAGCAGCTTCCATCACACATGCCCCCCCCTGTGCCCTCCAGCTTCCATCACACATGTCCCTCCCTGTGCCAGAGCAGCTTCCATCACACATGTCCCTCCCTGTGCCCTGCAGCATCACACATGCCCCCCTCTCTGCCCTGCAGCATCACACATGCCCCCATCTCTGCCCTGCAGCATCACACATGTACCCATCTCTGCCCTGCAGCTTCACACATGCCCCCCTCTCTGCCCTGCAGCATCACACATGCCCCCATCTCTGCCCTGCAGCATCACACATGCCCCCATCTCTGCCCTGCAGCATCACACATGTACCCATCTCTGCCCTGCAGCTTCACACTTGCCCCCTCTTAAACTGCAGCATCACACATGCCCCCCTCTCTGCCCTGCAGCATCACACATGCCCCCCTCTCTGCCCTGCAGCTTCACACATGCCCCCCTCTCTGCCCTGCAGCATCACACATGCCCCCATCTCTGCCCTGCAGCTTCACACTTGCCCCCTCTTAAACTGCAGCTTCACACATGCCCCCCTCTCTGCCCTGCAGCTTCACACATGCCCCCCTCTCTGCCCTGCAGCATCACACATGCCCCCCTCTCTGCCCTGCAGCTTCACACATGCCCCCCTCTCTGCCCTGCAGCATCACACATGCCCCCATCTCTGCCCTGCAGCTTCACACTTGCCCCCTCTTAAACTGCAGCTTCACACATGTACCCATCTCTGCCCTGCAGCTTCACACTTGCCCCCCTCTTAAACTGCAGCTTCCATCTCACACACACACTAGCTCCCTGTCACATTACCCCTCCTCTTACCATTTTCTAGACGAGTGACCAGGAACAGACAGAATTGCAGCAGCTTCTGCACTGACATCCATACAGTTCTATCAGCCCGCCTGCAATGTGTACCATATGATCACATACCGTTGTGGTCCCATGACCCTGTGACGTGGGAAGGTACCTAACCTGAAGGGGATTTAGCCGCTACCCTAGCTCTAACACCAGCCCCTTCCCAGGATTCGGGGGCGGGTGTGCCGCGAATTGGGGGAGGGGCCAAATTTGTACTGTAGATTGACTTAAATAATTATTCTAAATACCTGACACCATTGTTCCACATCCTCACTGCCGTATTGATGAGACATCGATTGGACATAAAATTCGGAGGACATGATTGTGTTGCAATCTGATTGTACATCCTGGTACCTGAACAACCAGATCAGCGCAGATAAATCTGCCGTTGATCCAGTCGGTCAGTAATGAACATACTGTTAATGGGAGTAACGTGGACCTGGTGTAAGTGAATCATAAACATCAACATCCTGCTGCCCACCTTATATCAAATATTTACCTTACAGATTTTTCTGGTTTTGGTCGCTCTTATCACTGTTATTCCATGAAAACGAGGTGGAAACAGATTCAGCGGGAATTTTAGTACTGTAAATAGAAATGTTCCTAATTGTGGGGGTGGTCCCCGATTTAAGTCCTGCCAGGTCATCCTGGTTGAGCCAGGAGATGATGATTGCCCCTTAAAGCGGCAATGTTTTTAGGGCAGGGGTTGAACATGATATAGCCACACCCCCTCCTCCGATTCAAAATATTCAAACTTTAGATGGTATGTGAACAACGATGGCTGTAAGCCCCCCACCCCCCACCTCAGCTCTCTTATCTCTTACAGACCACACTACAATGCGATTTGCTGACTTTAATGCACAGGTGAAATCATTATACATATACAACACTGAATATCTGGAGATTTTAAATAAAGGAATCCTTAAAGCAGAAAACACGTATAAATATGTAGAGATTCTGATGAATCCCGTTGTATAATAGCTGAGGATTCTATGGGAATATCTGAGAGCGGTTAGCGGAGTATTAGATACGTCGTCACATTAATGCAGAAACAAAACTCTTTGATATTTTATATTTTCTTTCTCTTTTGTTTTCTAAAGCCGAAGCCCCGTCTACCTCTGAGAACTCTTCTCCTCTGTCTGCTTCATGCCGCTGAGATTATTTCAATGTTTCCTGGAGCTCAGCGACCTCACTTCAAGTTTTTATGCTTAAAAGTAAAGTGTCAGTCTTATGAAAACATCATTATTCAATGTTTTCTGGCAGGAGATAAATAAGGGGATATAGGGGTGTATTTATTATAAGGCTGCGGTGTTAATCAATATGCAAAGCACAGTCATGCATAATGATGGACCGCTGTGATGCACCATGCCGGGGCGGCTCTGGGAAGTCCCCCGTCCTCCACAAACTCCTTTTACTATTTACCGGCAGCATAGAACTTCCACGAGTGAGGGGTCCAGCGAAGCCGGAGATGCTCCAGCTGGATCCCATAGACAATGGAAGATAGGGCCACCCTGATGGCGTTACCGTGCCGCGAGATGGCGTTACCGTGCCGTGAAGACCAAAGCTTTTCAACGTTTAATGAATTGGAGAATTTCACAGTCCTCATGTTGACATCTGGCGGCTGCATTGAGTAACGTTACCTGGGTTATGACAGGAAAAGTCTATGATTTCTCCTGTATTGAACCCTTTGTAAATGATGCGACGGCCATTTCACAGAGAAAACTGCTGGTTTCTCTGTTTTCATTGCTGAACGCATCTTAATAAATAGAGTCCCATAGTGTTATCACATCTGTATCTAGAGGGCGGTGGTAATCAGGACATTGCCGCTTTAAATTACAAGTCAGACAGGTCGCGCCGACGTTAATAGTCGGACTTACTTCAAGTAAGCATCCTAATGCAATCGGAAATCTACAGTGTCGCTATGCAGGTAAGTCTGATCATTGTACACTCCGTTTCTTAAAACATCCGGAATTTAGATGTAGTACTATTTGGTGTTGGAATTATCCGCACCGTAAAACAGTGCCCAACCCCTAGAGGGCAATGTCAGATTAAAGAAACTGGTTTGGAGGAGACGGATTGAGGAATAAAAATCCCAGATAATGTTGGGGGGCAGTCTGGTGAACTTCCTGACACCCTTCCCTGCCCCGGTGGTAATCAAGTTATCGGTGCTGTAAACACCGACACTGTTTACTCCTACACAATTATTCCGATAATGAACAGAGCGACATAGAAAAAATAACTACTTACCAACAACGAAACACAGAGGAAATCCAATGAGAGGACATTGCAACACTTCTAACACTTTCTAACACTTTTGGAAATTTCGTCTTGTAAAGCGGCATTGCACGGACCCAGGTAAGTATTACCTTTACGTTAGGGGTTATGGTTAGGGGTTAGGGTTAGGAGTTAGGGTTAGGAATAAAATTAATATTACCATAGTCCGTGCGTTGCCGCTTTAAAAAAAATAATAAAGTGGCGCAAGCAACTGGCGCCATTTGGAAGTGTCGCAATGTCCTCTGATCGGATTTCCTCTGTGTCTTTTTACCGGTAAGTAGTTATTTTTCTATGTCGCTCTGTTCATTTTCGGAATAATTATGTAATAGTAAACAGCGTCTGTGTTTACAGCACCGATAACTCGTACTACACCCCCTGCCCAATGTGAGACCGACCAAGAAATAGGACAAGGGGCAGACTTGCCACCAGGGCGGCTCTAGTGAGGCCTGTGTCATCTGTAATTCTGCCCCTGGCTCTTCTTTATGTGGTCTGCAGGGTCCCCAAATCACAAGGCAGAAACTAATTCACATGTAGTTCTCACCAGTTCTCCTGTCACCATCAAAAAAAATTGCAAGTTTGACAAAAAGTAAAATTGCCAAATGTCTTTACCCTGATTCTTTGTAAAAGCAACAGACACCTTTTAAACCATGATAATTGGTTTTGTTCCCGTTTAATTGATCCCAATCTGCAAATGATCATTTAAAATTCTTGTTTGGATTTGCCAAGTAATAAGATTATTTCCAATGTGTATCTCAGGCATGAAGTATGTTTGTTAAACATAAAAAAAAATACAAAAATATTAGTTTTAAAGAAGTATTGCTTTCAGAAAAAAACCTCTTGCAGACAAACATTCCAGATAGATAGAAAACAAAGCTGAATAAATACAATTTGTTGACATAGGGGGCTTTAGTAAAATCCTCTGTAATGATGGAGGAAAATCAAAGCCGCAAGGAAACTTTACTCTGATTGACAGGTGGGCAAAGTGGTTGGGATTGTTTCTTAGCGGAAAAGGTGTTAAAATGAGTATGGACCACTGGAGGAATAGACCCAGCATCTCTTCTGTTTTTATTATTCTTAATTTACAGCTACCGCGGCGTTTGCTTGAGAAGCAGGAATCTGCTATAGTATCCACTTGTTCCATCATGTCTCTACATATTATCGTATTTGTAGACGCTGCTCTGACTGTTATTGATGAATCCAGTAGTTCTGGTGCATTGTAGGCACGTCCGAGTACTAGAATACCTTAACCAGAAGCTACAACCCGTGCCGCCCGCTTTATGTCAGATCTCTGGAGTGATAAAGAGCAATCAGCCATGCAACGATTTTATACACGCATTTCGCGTTCTGCCAATCTGAAATTTTTATCGCCCCTCAAAATGTGTTATTGTCTTACAAATTAACCCCATTATTATTAATATTGCATATGGGAGCAGTAAGGCCCAGACATGCTGTGTGAGGAACGTACCATTATTCAGTCTGCCTGCATGCTCATGAATGTTGGTTCAGGCCACAAAATGCCCACTTCCGCTGTATGTAGGCAGCGGGCCAATATATTTGTTGACACTGTAACAAAAGCCACAAAAGATTGCCCTGAGATCCCGGAGTAAGTCGATGGTTCATTGTGTATGGTTGGAAGCAGGAATGGCTTTATCAATTCCCAACATATATTTCATCCACCTCTATCTATTTACAGAGATGCCTCAGTGTTAAGTTTTCTCAGCTGTAGCGACAGAGAAACGCATAATGCCGGGGTGAGGATTCATAACTTCCGTTTCCTTGGAGGGGAAAATAAATTTAGTGTCTGTCATAATGTGCAACGCATAAGACATAAGACTATTAACCTTTCATTCTGTAATCATCAACTGTTTTATCTATAATTTGTAAAATAATAGAACAGGGGACTTGGGTAACTTACCATAAATTATATTAATATAAAGTCCTGTTTTAAATTTATAGAGCAGCTGCGTTTTTTTTTTAAGTTTGGCATCAATTTTATGGACTTTTACATCTATTTGAACCAGAAAAGTATTTTTGTGCAGTTGTGTATTGATGATTGCAGGGAAATGTGCCGGGGTCAATCACCTGGGCTCCTTAGTGAGGTTACTGTGTTAGGAAATCAGTGGAGAGTAATATGAGCAGAGTATGGGGAGGAGAGAGAAAACGTATCCTCCTTCTCCTCCACTCCGTATATCAGTGCGCAGATCCCCAATACAGTGATTTGCAGTTAAAAGCGCAGGGTGACACCTGGGATCCCACCGAGATCACTGTGTTGGAAGAGAAGAGACAGATACTACGAGCGGATAATAGGGAGGAGAGAGAGACAACGTATCCTCCTTCTCCTCCATCTATGGCCGCGATCCTGGCCTCAATACAGTAACTGCAGGCAGAGTGTAGCTGAGTACTATCATCCTGCGCTTCCTCCTGCTATCGGTTATTGCACAATGTTGATGAAGAAAGTGGTAACACAAACCTTCACAGAGGAGCTTCTGTGTTCTGTTAACATGAATTGGTGCTCCCAGTGGGGTGTCCAGCCAGTTAGCATACATCCTAGATGTCAGGTTCACAGTTTAAAGTTTTTGCTTTGGCCTTGAGGGGACTAAAGGGGATGGGTCCCTGGATAGGATAGAGAGTGTGGGAAGGTCATTATTAGAAATCCCCATACTCTATACTATTTTTGGTTAAAAGGACTGTCCTCTTTGGACAACCCCTGTTATTTAGCCAGCCTTCCCCAGTGTAGTCCTGCAGTGCACCCCCACCCTTAGCTCCAATACAACTGAGTCCACTCCACCCTCACTGAGAGGTGTTGAAGGAGAGCGGAACAGGAACTACCAATTAGCTATTACATACACTGTACAGCTGCAACAGGCAGAGATGTTAGGATCTAGCAGCAATCTCCTCTACCTGCTGTTAGACGATACAGGCTGGCATAATACACAGGTAACAAGGTGGATGACAGGGGAGACTCTGATGAAATCACTACATGTTAGATTGTACGCTCCTCTGAGCAGGGCCATCTCTCCTCCTGTTTCCACCACTTCTAAATCTGCTCTCCAGCTACTTAGCCCTCCTCCTCGAGGGTCCTCCACCACACGTCCACTCTCACTCCCTCCTCTCCCCTGGGGGTCTCCCTGTCTTCCGCGCCCTCCTTCTTGGGCCCCGTCGTTTGCGGATCCTCCCTCCCCCTTCCCCGCCCTCTCTAGCTGTGCATTGAGCTCACGGAGTTACTGTGCTTACTGTTTACTGTACTGTGCTGTCTCCCATTGTATTGTAATTTGTTTGTCCCTGTACGGCGCTACGGACACCTTGTGGCGCCCTATAAATAAAAATTAATAATAATAATAATAATAAAATGTTACATCACCACTAAATGTGTAACTTATAATGATCCATCCTAAAATCTCAGAGCTTAGAGAAAATCAGTCTGGGATAAATAGTGCACTATCTGTAAGGTGATTACTTGTAGGATAAAATATCATCTGTCTGTGTCTTTGATTTTCATTGACTGAACCATAACTTACAACATGATGAAATAAAACACTTTAGGACAACGGATGATGCCTAATTCTTTGCTGACTGTGCACCTCATCATCATCATCATCATAGGATTTTGGTGTCCTGATTGATAAAACGGCATATTCTGGCAATGTTTCGAAGGCGTTAGCGCCATGATAGTGCAAGCGACTGGATGTGTGAATTAAAGCTGAGGACAGAGTTGAGCATGACCCCAAGGCAGTGCTTGATGTTGTCAATGGTGAGGGAGACTAAATGGAGAGAAGATAATGTGCTCAGTTTTTTACATGTTGAGCTTTAAGTCGCTTGCGACATCAAAGTGCAAATGGCAGAGAGGCAGATGGACACACGAGATGAAAGAGAAGTACAGCAGCCGGGGTGGAGAGGTTGATTTGGGTCTTCTGCTTAGAGGTAATAGTGGAGGCTAAATTAGTTTATTAGTTCACTAAGAGAACATGTAAAAAAAGAGAAAAACAGACGCCAAAAACCCTGACAGATTGTGGAGGGAAGGATGTGCCAGATGTAGCGACAATGAAGGAGAAAGGTAGGTGGTGAACCAGGAGAGCACAGTGCCACAAATGGCCACAAGGGTAAAGGGTGTTCAAGAGAAGACTGTGGTCGACTATCAAAAGCGGCAGAGAAATTAGGGTGGATTATGGAGAAGTGACCCTTCTGTGAGCAGATGATTGGTCAGTTTCGTAAGGGAAGTCTTGGAGCAATGTAGAGGGTGGTAGACCAAGGAAGGAATGAGAGGAGAGAAGTTGGTTCAGTAGTTATACACAAGCCTCTCAAGTAATTTGGAAGCAAAGGGGAGAAACAGGGGGGTAGTTGTATAGAAAGGTAGCCTGGAGAAGAACTTGAGGACCGGAGAGATCAGTACATGTTAGAAGACAAATGGGAAAGTGTCAGTGGAGAGGGACAGGTTGAAATGGTGCGTTAGATGCGGGAAAGGATTAGGAAGGGAAAGGATGTGAGAAGTTTAGAGGGAACAGGATTAAGGGGATAGGTTGAGGGAGAAAGAAGAAGTGTGAAGAGATCAGCCTTAGTAACAGAAGATAAATAACTGAGGGTGAATATAGGAGTGCAGAAGAAGATGTGTCTTGTGATATCTTTTTGCGTAGTGTCGATTTTTCCTTGGAACTAGTTGGCAAATTCAACTGAAGTGAGGGAAGAAGGAAAGGTTGGTGAGCGGATGTGAGACATGAAGATGGTAAAGAGACTGTGATCCTTGATAGACAGTCATGCAAAACAGGGCTTTTGACTTAGAGTAGACTTTAAATGTTATTCTCCTGTGTGAAGATTTGGTGACCAATTCTCCCTGCTTGAGACAATGCATCACCTGAGTGCCAGGTGGGATCGTCAATTTGGAACCTCTTAGAAATAGAACTTGTATATGACATTGATCTACATTTCTAGACTTCAACCAGATGTGCACAAAAATCTTAGCATAGATAAAGAGGAATACATGCATATAGTGAGGGTTACGTGTTGCGCCACATGAAGTTGCGTAAAACGTTTGGCATTAAGATGTGTCAGATCGAGGACCTGTGATTTCTTCTTTTGGGTTTTGATAGGAATGTGACAATCAGATGCAGAGTTTGACTTGTTAATTGGAGCCATCTAACAGACGAGCTGACGGAAGCGTTAACCCCTTTGGTGATGAGAAGTTGCTAATGAGCAGGTATCTGTCAGTGAGCGAATTAACCCCAGATGCGCTGATCACTGCTGAGCAAGAATCCGTGTCCCCCATCATAACTTGGTGGTGTATTTGGGCTGGGATGGAGAACACTTAACGTATGAACATGTTGTTGATATGTGGAACAAGGGGAATATTTTGTGGAACGGTTTTGAATTTTTTTGCTAACCTCTGGTATTTTCCAAATTGTTATTTCCTAGACCTGATTGGATAGACAGTTTTGCAATAAACTGTTTTATTTTATTTTTACAATAACCCTCCATGAAAATCAGTCTCATCCCATTGTTTTACTCTTCAAATCTTTGTAAGACACAAATTACAAACAGCATCCAAATGAACAGCCTGAGGGTGAATGCTACTTCCAGACATCGCTGGATTCGTGCATTAAACTTGGCATACAATTGTCCAATTACAAAACAAATTGCAATCTAAATAATTATCAAAATAAATAAAAGAGTTTTTGAAAGATAATTATAATACTGAAGAGATTAGACAGAATAAATGAAAGCACAAACCTATTGAATAATTGCATATTAACACTTTATACACTGATACGATCCAGGTAGAGATTTCTGTAGGTGTACAATTACTGATACTGACCTTTTCCTTCATGGGTGGGGCTATGAGAATACCTAGAAGAGGTAAAGACTGAATGGGTGTGGTTACTGTCTATGTGGGCGTGTCTAATATGTGGGCAGGTTTATGAATATTTATTGGATAGAGCTGTACATGGGTGGAGTTAAGTTTTAGAGGAGACTTTATTATAGAAATAAGTGTCTGATATTGACAGACCTTACATAACACTACCATGGGTATGATCCTAGTCAGGACATACTCTGTGTGGGGGTTGTATGTTTGTTTGGGTTTTCACAGTCCAAAGACCTTCTGCTGGGTTATTATGGACCTCAGTGTGTGGTAATAAATAATCAAAGGGCGGGGATACAGTTGTTTTTTACTGTCTCTCTACACAACAAAGAGTAAATTCCAGCGGTAACCCCCGCACGAGGAAGCCTATGTAACAAGTATCATGGTGATACATGTACAGCTACAATACGCTTTCTCTTATCGCCATCTCTTGTTTGATTAAAGCATTTGTTTAATGTACACTGTTTGTAAATAATTTTTACATTTTTATATCATTTTTTATCTGTTTTTACGTTCAGTTGGTCTATTTAGTTTTATCTACTTCTTCCAGTTTGGGTTCTCAGTTCCACTGAGCACGCACGGGCCGGTGCAGTGACCCTGGGAGGCGGTAAATTAACCCTTCAAAAACCAACCGTATTGCTGCAAACGGGGATCTCTTGATAAATAAGACATTTAGACTGTTAGCTCCTATGGTCAGGGGCTGGCTGTCTGGGCTGGGGGGCAGAGGGCCATCTGCCCCCCGGGCTGGTCCCAGAGTGGGCTACCTTAGGCTGGGTCACTGGGCCACATGCATTTTTTTCCTTTAAAATGTTCCTAATATGCTGCTAAGTTGAATCTCGCCCCCCCGGGCTAAAGTTTGTCAGCCCTCCTCTGCCTCTGGTGCCGGGGCTGATGTGAATGATGAAATATTATCTGTAAAGCACCACATTATATGATGCTGTTATATAAATACAGAATACTAATAATAAATGACCATTAGTAACAGCTTGTCAGATAGACACGTCTGCAGACAGGGATAGGGGGGTGAGACATTTGTATGCATTATGCAGCTGAGTATAGATTCAGTTTCCACAGCTGTTCCCAATATTGTGATGTGCACCAGTCAGTGTCAGGGAACATCTCATCCTAACTAATCACAACAGATCCTGGCTGCAGCCTCGTCCTCCCACAGCCCGAGTGTGGCTTCAGGGCAGCGGCTGAGCAGGAACTGTCCTCAGTGATTGACAGCTGTGCAGCGACCTGGCTGATACATTGTGATACAATGTAACGACAGATACTGGGAGGAAACAGACATCAGACTGTCAGAGATGTGATACTGAGACTTATGATGTGTATTGGGGTCTGCCGGGGTGATGATGAGGATGGTGGTAGAGATGGAGCCAGGGATTGAGGTTATTGGGGGATGGAAGGTCACACAGCGCTGTAGAATGACACAGGGAGATATGACACTTCTGTTACTTGTGTAATATATTGGGTTTATTTCTGCTAATCAGACTCTTATCACTGAAGCGGAGACAGGCAGCTGTTCTGGGCTTATGAAATATTCAGAGCTTCCTGGGACTCCGCTATGAATAATTCTCACTCTGTCGTCCACAGATTTTTTTTGCCTTAAGTTATTTCAGCAAAACTTCAGTGGGCAGCGGCGGTGATATGAGGGGCCAGCGGCTGGGTGTCATCTGTCTGTTGGTTATTCTAAATTTGTCTTCATTATGAGCCAGGAGCCCTTGTTTTCTGTATTCATTAGGATGAGAAACAAGTGGAAACAGGAACAGGTTTCAGGAAAGATCCACAGAGGTGTGTCCCTTATACGCACCCCTTCATTCCGCGGCATCATGTATTAAACATATGTACATGCTATTTACACGGCCTTGTGTGCAATAACTTAATGAGGTACAACCGAGACACAATGATATCATAGACGTTTGTGTTTATGTGAAGCTGAATTTTAAATGAAGATTCTGTAACGTTAAACATGAAGATTTACTTTTACTGCGTTTAATAAAACATCAGGCTGGATGGACGGAGTCTTACTGCGCTGTAATGTGCGGAGACTGACTTCAGATAAATTGCGCAGTCTGACTTCTGATAATATTGGGGAGCCAGCCGGGACGGGCAGGAAAATTTTAGCCTGGGGGGTTAAGCAGACAGCACTGGCCCCTAAGCCCATCCTCAAAAGATCTGGTATAGATCACAGGGTCTGATTTATCATACAGCCAGTGAGTTTGTTTTTATTTATTGCCATCAAGGCGGGTACTCCCTGTTCTGGGAATTCCATCCTCAGATGGTGTTACCAGAACAGAAGTGTTAAAAAATATATTTTAAATCACTTGTATTTAAGGAAGGTTATTCTATATAACAGGTCTCACACAACCTGTGGTTTTACTCTACTGTACCAAGATGGCTCCCGTAGGCCTAAATTTGTCAAGCAGAATAAAAAATACATTTACATACAGATTGTGGTCCATGAGGGGATACCCGATCCTTAGTCTATTTTATATGTCATATACGTGTGTGTGTTTGGTCCCCAGCCCCCGGCAGCAGAGAGTCATGCCATATGGACAAGACAGTGCAGACATTAAATATTAATATTATTAAACATTAATTATGTTAATATTAGATATTATTTTATCAATGGAACTGATGCGACACAACATCCGTCTGTCGTCCTCAGCGCAGATAACGGCGCTTGTTTTGGACATAACCATGAATATTTCAATGTTAATGTGTTCCCTTCCAGTACACACAGTTCCATGCGGAACGCGTGGCTGCCGGTGGGCTGCTCGCCCTCTGGTGTCACATCGGAGTCATCCTGTTGTCCCAAAGAGTTGGAGAGGTGAATCCATCCAATATATTGTAACTTCCAGCCAGCGGGAGACTGTGGGGCCCTTGCTGAGAATGAGCACAGACGGAAAATGCGCTCCCTAAAGTTTATTGGATATTAGGTTTGAATTAAAAAAAAATATATTGAATACAGCAGGTAGATCTCTTCTTCTCGTGTACTAATAGGAGCAAAATCTTGCCAAAATAGGCATACAAAATTATATAATATAAGCAACAGCAATGGTAGTATGTTTTTGGAGTGTGGGAGGAAACCAGACCCCCTGAAGGAAACCCACGCAAACGGGGAGAACATACATATTGCACACAGATAAGGCCGTAATTGGGAATAAAATTCAAGGCCCCAGTGCTGTGAGGCAGAAGTGCTAACCACTGAGCGACGTGCTGCCCCATGCAATCTAGCATGTGTCAAACTCAGCCGCTGTGTGTTTAGGTCCCAGAGCTGTGGTCTTGGCTCAGTTTTGGGACAGTTCCTCCTCTGGACAGCTTATTTCGGGCAGTATTATATGTGATGAGGGAATACAGGGGGGAGACATACATAGAGGGACTAAGCGTAAAGCATGGACTGCAGACATGGTGGACACAAACATCACCACATTACCACTAACGGTCCTCAGTATAAAACACAAATGCTGCAAACAAGGATGTGCGCTACAAATTTATTACTCACAGAATATGTAGGCGCCTAACAGATAATATTGTACTTTTTTTATTTATACCGTGATTAGGAAAAGTACCGAGGACTCCAGAGAGGAGGCGACTGATAGAATTTGGGGTACAGAGAAACACGTCTCTTATTTGGCAGCGTTTCCTCCTCAGTCTCGTTATGAATCTAAGTGACGGCGACAGGGGTGGCTCCATCAGAACTTTCAATAACGGCAGAAAGAAAGATCACATTTGACACTTTATTGAGTTGACATTTATAATAGATAATAAAACCGCCAGATAAAATAAATTCACTTATTTGCTGCATGTGGTATGACGGCAGTTCTTATATTCATGTTCTTATTAATAAAACAGTATGAGCCCGGATACAATATGACTGTAAGTAACGTGTGTTATCTATTCGCCATCGTTAGGGGATTTTATGCAGTGAACAAAAGTGTTTTACACATTACATTTGTGTCAGGTTAATCCCAAGGTTTCCGGAGCATTACCTGATATAAACATAGAGATTATTGGCCCAGATGATCTAAACGCCGTTATTGAACGTACTGAGACACTAACAGGTCATTAATACTTTTAAGGTCTTCTGAACACTAATGGATTATGCTGTAAGATATAGATATAAGATATAAGATAAGTAAGGTCGTGTTTATGTGGCATTCCTGTGATACATAAAACTTAAGGATTAAATAATGTAAATGATATGCAAATATAGATGTGCTAACACATTAGTAGCTATTCCCTAGACTCCATTATGTCTACTTTAAATACACATAGAAAGAATGAATTGTGATAGGATTTGTCCAAAATATAAATAACATGTATGTATGTATTTCATATACATGTATGATTATGGTTTGATACTTATACACCTATACATGCTGTTTTGACTGTTCCACTCTGATCACTTTTGTATTTGGGGGTCTAGAACGACGGTCATCGGGGTCATCGGAATACAGCGTGAGCTAATTTGTATAAAGCTTTGTTAATTAGATTTTTAACGTCTCTCTCTCTTAGTTAAGTATGGCGCCCCCAAAGACCTTCACTTCACAGACTTTACAGCCTCTGGGAGGCTGGGGGATGATTCTTATTGTAAAAAGGACTGTTTGCAAATTTAGATATTGGTTAAAAAAAAATATATAAAAATAGGGGATAGATGAGGACACGATTTGTTTCTTACTATAATTCTACCCACTGAAGGTCACGTAAGAGAGTGCAGAACGTGTGAGGGTACAGAGTATTACTACTCGCTCCAATTAGTCTAGTTAAGCTGGGTACACACTACAGAAATTTCAACCAACTTTTTATGCCTATCGATTTTACATGCGATCGATGTTCTGATCGCTCGATCCATGGACTGCATACACATTAGCCTTGTTTAGGACGATATAGGGACGAGCGGACGTCCCTTTAGCGACTTTATACAGCCATGTTGTCGTGAGCAATGACTGTAATTTCGTACTCACTGTTGTGGATCGGTCGGAAGTTTATACACACTGTACAGCGGAAACGAGATTGGAACGAAAATATTAAACGGTACGACCAACCAAATGAGGCGACAATCGTCCATTTGGGCAGACTTTCGACCATCGTGTCACTGCACACACTGACCCGACTTTTGAACGAGCGGTCGTATGTCGGCTGATTTAGCCGATTATTGGACGAAAACAGTGTAGTGTGTACCCAGCTTTAGAATTAACTTACTAGAAATACGCGGGGGTGGAAAGAGTAAACACGAGTAAATACTGACCTGACCAACACGTCACCTTCAGCTCTTTCTGTTTTTGAACTTCCTCAAATGATTTGAAAATAAAACATTCAAACCCTTAGTTTGGGGAGGATCACTGTGAAATTAAATGTAATCCTGAAAATTCCTGATAATAATATTTTTGCTCTGCAATAAATCAAAGAAACCGATTATTTGCTAGAAAAGAAAACACTTTGGGCTAGATTTACTAAGCTGCGGGTTTGAAAAAGTGGGGATGTTGCCAATAGCAACCAATCAGATTCTAGCTGTCATTTTGTAGAAGGTACTAAATAAATGAAAGCTAGAATCTGATTGGTTGCTATAGGCAACATCCCCACTTTTTCAAACCCGCAGCTTAGTAAATATACCCCTTTGTGCTCTCAGAGAAAAGGTTGCGCTCACGTTCAAGTTAGCGAGTAAGTATCGATTGATTAACAATTCTATTTTAATCAATACTATCCGGTCTTTAATCATTTGTGTCCGGTCTAGAAGCTTTCTAAACTGTCTCTAAAATCTACAAGTAAACCCTCTTCTATGGGTTGGGTACCCGGTATCACACACTATGACCTGATCTACTGATCATATAGAGAACTAACACAAACTGCAAACTCTGAATTGTCCCCGCAAGCATTCAAAATGATTTCATTAATTAATTATATTCTCCATTTCTGATATAAATTCACAACAGGAACCCCGATCACAATCCACCTAAAATAAAATAAATTGTTCTATATTCAGTGATTTTAAACCTGTATCTTCCATGCTGGGTGGATGTAATATATACATACAGGTTCTCTTATATCAGAGACAATTGCAGTTACATCTATCTCACTTACGCATTGGGCTAAATGTAAGGGCTTAGGTCAGTCCTAACCTGGTCTGATAAACTGCTAATTGCTCCCAATTAACCAGATGAGGCCAGGTCACAAGTGATCCATCAGACCTAGCAATTAAATTGCTTAAGTTATCTGCAGCTAAAATAATACTGAAGCCGGCACTGAGATTGTTATTTTATATTTAGATACATTGTGGCTGGATGAATAGAGCATAGTGATCCCTTCTGTCTCTTCTAGGTGTTATTTAGAATATAATAGATAAATTATTACACATCTTCTATCCTGTTGGACAGAACGTCCCCCGGGACTCTCTTCATTTACCTCCTACATTACGCGTTAATGGGAAGAGCTACGAAACTCCTATTTCTTATGGCTGCCAATAGTGAACTTTCATTTTTTGCTTTCACCATTTAGAGTTTGGTTCACAGTACGTGGATTTCTTACACGTGTTGTGTGTTTTGATTACTTTGGCCGATATGCGCTTTCCTGTATTTCTCATTGAAAGGAAATAATCATTAATAAAAATCCATCCTTTGATATTAAATCTCATATTTCCACTTCAGTGTAGAAATCAGTAGGTAGCAAAGAGGGGATCTCTGTTTAACAGCTATAAGAGATAATTATGGAGGTGATTAATCCAGGTAATTTATCCAATTGCTTTTTTTCTGGGTTAGAAAACAGTTTCTTTTATTCGGGAGACTAAATTATCAACCATCATATTCGGGGTGGGGGGGTTGTCTTTTCAAATCAAAGATTGAGCTCGATCTGTGCCTTCTTTTAACTGTACTATGTGATGTCACATAAGTGTTTCCGATGCTAATTTACGCTTTTACACGATTACAGATGAGCCTTTTATAGATAGATAAAGATGGCAGCCAAAAATATTTCGAAGCTGACGTCTCTTTCTGTGTTGACAGACTTTCAAAAGTTTATTTTGAGAAATGCCGCAGTAGGTGAGCTTCAAATGACCAGAATATATTTTATACCAACTGCACCCAAACATTGTCTGTCTTATAGTCAGTATTTCTTCAATCCAGAAATATTGCATTGTAGTTAAAATGAGTCTAAACCGTACGAAATACAATTCATACATAATAAGAGAACAAATACAGAACATAGGAGGGTGAGGAAGGGGGTGCAGGGGTGAGACAGAGAGCCCTGCGTGTGAGAGCTTACAGTCTAGAGCGAGGGGGTAAAGAGAGACAGCAGGAGCTAGAAGGTGTCAGAATCACAAGGTGGAGTTGGTGAAACCTGCCAGCAGTTGGCGCTACTGAATACTGAGGCGCGGAGTCTAACACGCCCCTGGTTTTCACCAGGGACCCCCGCAAGGAGGTATGGACTTCGCTGCAAGGGACGTGCAGGTCGCGGCCCTCAGTATCAGCTGGAGAGGTAACAATTGGGGCAGTGGTGAGAGCCCACCAGGATGCAGGATGGAAGAATAGTCAGCAAGCTGGGTCAGAACCAAAGATACGGGTATAGCCAGATCAGAAGCAGGAGAATGGTCAGGAAGCCGGGTCAGTACCAATAATCACTCTAAGCCAAAATCAGGAACCAAAGGAGAAGTCAGGAACAAGCCGGGTCAGAATCCAATAAACAGTAACACAGGAACGAACGCCGGAGCCTCAGTGAGTTCCTTAAATAGAGGAGAAGGATCCCTGACAGGTGCATGAACCAGCGGAAAAACCGCAACCAATCGCTGGCTAGTCGCAGGGCGACTGAGCGTGGAATCTTGCGCATGCGTACCGATGACAAACGTAAACAGCGTCATGTCGCTAAGTAGTGGTTGCCAAGCATGCATGCGAATAGAACGGCGAGCGTGTCTAAGCAGCAGGACGCCGATTCAGCAAGGAGACAGGCGTCCATCTAGAGGCAGAAACAAGAATGCGCCTGACAGAGGGATGCAGTTTGGAGATGAGGCGATGAGGCGGCAGCTGGTAGAACATGCAGAGGGAGTAGTATGCTGTGAGGGTAGAATAAGTTAAAGTGAAGAGGTGGGTTTGAGAGAGCACTTAGTAGACTGAAGGTTGGGAGAGTCTGGTCAGGCAGGGAAGGATTCCATAAGAGGGGAGCAGCACGGGAGAAGTCTTGTAGGCTGAAGTGTGAAGTGTGAAGTGGTTTTCAGAGAGAAACAGAGAAGTAGGTCAGAGATGAGAGGATCTCGTTCTAAATAATATACTGAGCTGAAAACCAATCCTGGCGTAGGCTGGGTACACACTGCAGGGTTTTCAGCCAATTATTGGGCCAATCACCCAATAAACAACAGTTCAGCCCGATATCGCATTAGTGTGTACACTGCAACGATGAGCGATTATCGTCCCAAAGCTCATCGTATCGTTTCATTTGATTTTGTGTGTACGCACTCACGATCAGGATCTCCATAGAGGTTTACAGAACCACAATCTTTTCAGCTGATGGATATGACAGATGAAGAGCACAGATCTGACGGTAAATCGTATAAAACGTGTACAGTGTGTACACGTGGATGGGCTGCTGATCGGGACCTTCAGTCATTCGTAAAATCGTTATACATAACACATTGTTACAAAATGTCTGTAGTGTGTATCCAGCCTACCCAGCCGAGGACCCTCCCTAACTCACAGTCACATTAGTCAAACAATTCAAATGTTGATATAACTTGAACTGGTCCTTCTCAGCAAATGTCAACGTTTTTTTCTAGTTGGTCAGTATTGATTTTATCTCTACAAGTATTGAATGAGGGCTCTGACTGGGAGAGTGCAGATCAATTCCCGGAGACGGAGCCTATACCTGATCTGGGATAATGTTCCACATATTTCTGCTGAGGCCAATTAGCGTAAAATGCCTTTTAATATTGAGGTGCCATTAAGTCTAATGAGTTATCATGTCACTGAGCATGATGCGTGAACACAAATCAATAAATCCAAAACAGCCTGAGGTCTTAAGTTGATGAACACTTTTACAGATGGAAAGCGGATATCTCGTAGCTGGTTTGCACCTAGGTATGACTTATCCGTGAAATATGTATATAAACAAGAGACATTGGGGGAATTCAATTGGCCGCGAGGTGATGCCGGACGGCGCCTTGATCTCTGGCAGCGCACCTTGCCGGCCGATATGGTACTGAAATCTCTGCACATTTTCCCTCACACCTCTGTGGGAAACTAGGCTGAGATTTTAATAAAAACTCTAACTCTGACGAGATGTGTCTCCGTGTACTGTTCCAGAGACACTTGAGAGAGTCGGGATGTTCAGCCGGACAAAGATGTCAGCTAAAATGATCCGGTGTATGTATATATATATATATATATATATATATATATATATATATATTTATATATATATATATATATATATATATATATATATATATATATATACATATACACAAATGATCCTGATTCCCCATTAGCTATTGATGTTTCATATATAGCATTAACATGCTCTGGTTGGTTCCTAGGATTGTTCTTGGAGGAATACAGGATGCATTGTGGGTAATCCCATCAATGTCACCATTCCTACATCCGGGGAAGTTCTGGCTCAGGTTAACCTGCCCCTGGCTGGTTAGATAAGTACAAAGGAATTTAAATGGGATAGAATTGCTGCCCGTTATCCTAATTGCATTTGTGAAGCGAGCTTTGTCCCCTGTAATGAACTGCGCCGTGTGTACATCATTATTTGAACGTTGTAAATCAATACAGTGTTTAACAGGCAGCTCCCTGAGGAAATTACCTTCTCAAATAGCAGGTGAATATCTGATTGTTCCCTCATTTGTGCTAAATAAATGTTTGTAGTCATTAACTTATCTT
This sequence comes from Mixophyes fleayi, assembly GCF_038048845.1. Lineage (NCBI taxonomy): Eukaryota > Metazoa > Chordata > Amphibia > Anura > Limnodynastidae > Mixophyes > Mixophyes fleayi. The sequence continues at coordinate 343,602,293 of NC_134404.1, read as the reverse complement.
TCTCATCCTCGTTACCACACAAGATGCTGCTCACAAAGTTTTATTTTTTATAGTAAAGTTTTTCTGCCCCAAACTTTATACATATGTTACTCAGACATTACCCGAAATGTTTAATTATATATTGAGAGTCACACCCCCCATAGTTGAGGATATCTGTGTATGGTATCAATCAATAAATACACGCTGAGATATGGAGATAACAAGTCGGCACCATGTGACATCTGTGATACAGTTGGAGTAGAATGAATTGTACATCATTGGTGCCCACATCTCAGCATCTCGCTGCTACACCCCACTGACTTCAATTACTATATCATGGGAAAGCACGGTAAGTTAATTGTTGAAATAAAGTCTACTTCACCAGTATACCCCCCTTCCTCCCCTCTGGCTCTCTTGGATTCTGTAAACGAGAATTCCCTAGAAGTCATTTTTATTTTTTGCATTCATGGCTTCATCAAAGAGCCCTCGAGGGGTGGAAACAGTGTGTTAGGCAACCAGTACTGTAGATCTTCTCCTGAGACAGGTAAAGAGCTAAACGGTTAATATCTGCTAAAAAATACCCAATAGAGAAGAAATATGTGGATATCATACAGAAAACCTCACATTTCCTATATGCTGCGGCACCTTCTCTTCTCACCTTATCCAAACAGAGCTGTTAATTTGTGAAGCTAAATACTCTAATTGCAGCTTTTGTGGCTTTAACTTTGACACTAATGAGGGTGGGGGGGCAATATCTAAGCGGAGAGTTTCCCCAGACAGCAGAGGTGTTTCTATATATTCTTTATAATAATCGAGTACGTTGCCTTTCGGAAATGTGTTTCAGAATATAATGGATTGTGCAGAATTCCTTGTCAGTAAATATGTTTTACTAACAGGATGTGTTACGGGTAAGCTGGCAGTGTACTCTCACAGCACATGCTACATATGACAAGGCGTGTAGTGCATTGAAGGAAGTGTTATGGGTCCACAAGTCAATCATCAGAAGGTAGAAAATGGGGCGCTATTTGTAATGTTACATAATTGTGGTGTTATCTGTAATTATTGTGCAGTAATAGTTGTGTAAATAAATAAAAAACTGTAATCAATGTGCATTTGTCAGAGAATTATAAGCCTATTATTATACAGTGCTGACGTGTGATACAAATATAACAGCAAAGCTCAAACAGAAGGTTTAATATGTAAGGAACAATCAATCTAAGGTTCGGAGGACTACAATTACCAGCATGCTGTGTCAGCAGGTAGCAGTGATGTTATGGCAGATGGAGACCTGCATGTTACCGAGTACAGTGACACAGTTATTGGGGATTTACCAGCTCCAGGGTAACACGGCACATTACTGCGGAATTACTAGGGGGAGAATTTTACTGGACGAAATTTATATAAGTTACATTAATACAGCACATTTGTAGTTGTTCATTTGCTTTATCTTGACAGCCTAATATCTTCCCACATGTCCCAATATTACCTGATTCCAGAGATCACCTCCAATGTCTCTCCCCCATTGTCTTGCTTACAGTTACAGAGTGCCCTGATGCCATCTCTTGGATCAAAAAAAACATTGAAATAAAATTAATTTAAAACATACTCTTACCATGCTGGTATAGAAATGTTCCTGACAGTAACACGATGACCTCTTAAGCACTTAGCCTTCATCTAAACCCCAAATCCTATCCCTTTCACCAGTGCATGCCTGCCCAATAAGGAGTCTGCAAATCTACTAATCCGCACACAAGTGTCTGCCAATGGTTGCTGTGTGGTCCTCAAGAAGGGGTCATTGTACAATGCCTGCTAGGTAAGCACACTCCCCTCATGTCCCACTTTTCAGGGGCCACTCATATCTCAGTCAATCGCTACCGCTCCTCTCCTGACTCTCCTCTCTTCCTTACCTTACACTGTCTCCCTTTCCCCTACAGAATCCTCTTTAAACTCCTAATCATCACCTATAAGGCCAACACCAACTCCACTGCTCCCTGTATCTCCAAACTCCTCTCCATTCACACCGCCGCCCGCAACCTGCGCTCAGTCCATGACAATCGCCTCTCCTCCACTCTGATCACCTTATCCCATGCCATAGTTCAAGACTTCTCCTGTGCTGCCCCCACCCCACTTGAACGACCATCTGTCGTCTAATCTGAGCACCTTCACACGGGCTCTCAAAACCCATCTGTTCCTCAGAACCTACCAACCATTCACCTAACCTTCTCCATCCTTCTTATCCTCACCTCCTACTCCCCTGCTCACGCTTCTCTTGCGCCTGTTCCCCTTCCATCTGGTGTCCTTATCACACTTCCCAATTGCCCCCATTTTGTTTGCACAGTCCCAATTTGAGAGGCCTGTCCCACCGCCCTATCTTTCAGTCACCTTTGACCCAATATCGTAGGTATTACCCACATCGCACTGCTCTGTGTGGTGCTCACTGCAGGACATGTGAGTTTATAGGGGAGGGGGGTTAGGGGCGGCTTAACACTTCAGAAGCACTAGCCACGCCCCCAGGGGTGTGGTCATATCACTATTTTGACATAGTCACGCCTCGCTGTGATGTGGACACTCCCCCATCGTAGCATCTCTATGGCACCTTCCGTGCACCCAGCATTGCATCTTCTAAGTCCCGACTGGAGAACTTCAGAAGTTGGGAGTTTATGGTGCAGTCTTAATGCACAAATTCCTGGCAGGAGGGAAGAGGTCTAGGAGTCACTATTTCAGGTGACGTAAAGGCAGGTAAACAATGTAACAAAGCAATGAGGAAGACAAGTCAGACGCTTGGTTGTATAGGGAGAGGAATCAGTAGCAGAAAGAAAGAAGTAATAATACCACTGTATAGGTCATTGGTACGGCCTCATCTAGAATACTGTGTTCAGTTCTGGAGGCCATATCTCCAGAAGGATATAAATACATTACAGACTGTACAAAGAAGGGCAACTAAAATGGTGCATGGCCTACAGCACAAAACTTACCCGGAAAGACTAACAGATCTTAATATATATAGTTTAGAGCAGAGAAGGGAACGGGGGGACATTATAGAAACTTTCATATATATCCAGGGTTATAACAAGGTGCAGGAGGGAAACATTCTACAAAGGAAGAGAAGTATTAGAACACAAGGACATGTACTGACACTGGGGGGAAGAGAAGTATTAGAACACGAGGACATGTACTGACACTGGGGGGAAGAGAAGTATTAGAACACGAGGACATGTACTGACACTGGGGGGGGAGAAGTATTAGAACACGGGGACATGTACTGACATTGGGGGGAAGAGAAGTATTAGAACACGAGGACATGTACTGACACTGGGGGGAAGAGAAGTATTAGAACACAAGGACATGTACTGACACTGGGGGGAAGAGAAGTATTAGAACACGGGGACATGTACTGACATTGGGGGGAAGAGAAGTATTAGAACACGAGGACATGTACTGACACTGGGGGGAAGAGAAGTATTAGAACACGAGGACATGCACTGACACTGGGGGGAAGAGAAGTATTAGAATACGAGGACATGTACTGACACTGGGGGGAAGAGAAGTATTAGAACACGAGGACATGTACTGACACTGGGGGGGAAGAGAAGTATTAGAACACAAGGACATGTACTGACACTGGGGGGAAGAGAAGTATTAGAACACGAGGACATGCACTGACACTGGGGGGAAGAGAAGTATTAGAACATGAGGACATGTACTGACACTGGGGGGAAGAGAAGTATTAGAATACGAGGACATGTACTGACACTGGGGGGAAGAGAAGTATTAGAACACGAGGACATGTACTGACACTGGGGGGAAGAGAAGTATTAGAACACGAGGACATGCACTGACACTGGGGGGAAGAGAAGTATTAGAACATGAGGACATGTACTGACACTGGGGGGAAGAGAAGTATTAGAATACGAGGACATGTACTGACACTGGGGGGAAGAGAAGTATTAGAACACGAGGACATGTACTGACACTGGGGGGTAGAGAAGTATTAGAACACGAGGACATGTACTGACACTGGAGGGAAGAGAAGTATTAGAACACAAGGACATGTACTGACACTGGAGGGAAGAGAAGTACTAGAACACGAGGACATGTACTGACACTGGAGGGAAGAGAAGTATTAGAACACGAGGACATGTACTGACACTGGGGGGGAAGAGAAGTATTAGAACACGAGGACATGTACTGACACTGGGGGGAAGAGAAGTATTAGAACACGAGGACATGTACTGACACTGGGAGGGAAGAGAAGTATTAGAACACGAGGACATGTACTGACACTGGGGGGAAGAGAAGTATTAGAACACGAGGACATGCACTGACACTGGGGGGAAGAGAAGTATTAGAACACGAGGACATGTACTGACACTGGGGGGAAGAGAAGTATTAGAACACGAGGACATGTACTGACACTGGGGGGAAGTAGGTTCAGAGAATGTGAGGAACTACCTCACAGGAGGGATAGTGGATAAGTGGAATAGCCTCCATTAGAGGTGGTAGAGGACAATACAGTAGAACAGTTTAAATATGTTTGGGATAGACATAAAGGTATCCATAAAAAGTAAGGATTAAATAGGGTTTGAGGTCACCATAGGTTACAAATAGGGCAGACTAGTTGGGCCAAGTAGTTCTTATCTGCTGTCAAATTCTATGTACAAAAAATGAGAGTTATGATTTATAGGTGCAGCCAATAAGGAAATGAACGCACAAATTCCTGGCAAATGACCCTGTGTAAAGAGAGCAAAAATAGAATTCAGTAATTACTTCCAATCACATTCCGGGAATCAACAGAAACCTTCAGCTTTTGCCATAGTTTATATTTATGGTTTATATTTTATAGTACAATAATCCACATTAATAACATCCCCTTTGTCTCCTGTGCTGAATTACTGTGAAATGAATGTTTTTATTGCATGTGCTGGTTATTTTGTTGATTGATGTTTTTGTTTATTAGTAACCTGGTAGGAGCTAGAACACTTTATATCCAGTTATCCCAGTTTGTGTATTAGCGTCAGGGTGTGATGTCATCGCTCATTGTGTCATTTCATTGGCTTCTGGTGGCCATATCTCAGTGACATCACGCCTTACAAATTTTCTATATTATCATTATTATTACTCTTTATTTATAGGGCGCCACACAAGGTCCGCAGCACCGTACAGAGGGCAAACAACAAGACAGCACACAGTATAACAGTATAACACAGTAAAGAGATAATACTACAAGGCTCAGCACAGTTACTGGGGTACAAGGGATATATACAGTGCAGGCTGAGACCTGTGCCCATTAGCGTGGGTGCAAATAACAGGATCAGATCCACTGATAGAGGAGCAAAGACAATGGAGGAGAGGAGACAATGGGCAGAGAGCCCAGGAGGAGGTGCACAGTCTAACTGGTGAGCAAATGTTATAGGTAATGAGAACAGGAGGAAATATGATAATAGATATATGACAATAGATATATGACAATATGTATTGCTAGTTGCTTATATGACTGCTTAATAATATTGTTATTTCATTGTTTGATGCAGCCATGGAAATAAAGAGACCTCACTCTGCTATGTGTTGAATGAGGTCTTGACCTTTGTACCATGCAACCATTTTAATGTGACGTATAAGTAGATTCACTGACAAATATAATGATTGGGGGGTCACTTACATGACAGTAAGTATGGGGTGTATTTCAGTGTGTATTACATATCCCTCTGGGGCTTTTCTGCTACTATTTGGACATTTTCATTTACAATGTATGGAAGGGTTTATCTCTCCGGTGTTTCCATGAGGTGGCCTGTTTTATATACGTTTTTGTTATTGTCATCTCAGAATGGACCTAATAGATGTGGGACTGAAGTCCAAATCTCGGCGTGCACTTCCGCTGCACATGTACGAGATACACGCGGGCCCCCATCTGCGGGCTTAACCCTTACCGCTCCGGTCCAGTATTGCCGGGTCAGTCTACCCATCCCAGCATGGTTTTCTGCTGACAGATGCTGGCGGTACACGAGACACGGCAACAAAAAGACGGACTTCTCGACACGACGGGATGTCAATAATACACCGTCCCCTATACTCTGGACCAACGCGTTTAGAGTCTAGAAAAGGTTGAACTTGATTTGTCTTTTCAATGTTAATAACTTCGGGGCTGTCGTTTGTCTAACTTTTATGTTTACTTTTGCTGGGAGAAAAGTCCACGTTGGAATTGTCATGTACTGACATATTCGCAGGGTATGTTTCTGTGGGACATAGGGGTATATTTACTAAACTGCGGGTTTGAAAAGGCGGAGATGTTTCCTTGAGCAGCCAATCATCTAGCTTTCATTATGTAGCATGTACTGAATAAATCATAGCTAGAATCTGATTGGTTGTTACAGGCAACATCTCCACTTTTTCAAACCCACAGTTTAGTAAATATACCCCCATAGAAACAACTCACAGGAGTTATAGTTTCATGATCACCAAAGGGTTGATTGGTTTCTAGGATCTCCCAGAACCACCAAGGTCCGTAACAAGTTCTCCTGCAAGCGGATAGTTGTACGTCACTGTGATGGTCATCAATGAGCAGCTCTGTATCACCTTGTTCTGCTCAGTGACCCAGCAATGCCCAGTGCTATGATCCGCCCTCGTCCCCCTCTACACTGAGGCTTAGTGAGGAGAGACATAGAGGACACAGACGGATGGATGGATTAATGCACAAGTTACTTTAAGCAACATTTTAATCAAAATTGTACATCAATAATTTTAAGTTTCAACAGATTTAAGGAAAACTTATTTTCTATAGAAAAAAAATCTTGATTTTTACTATTTCAATTCTTAGTATAAAAATGTGGAGCTGCAGCGGTTATCATTGTAGCTTTTCTATTCACTCTCAATCGCTTGTCACTTTTCACTGAATAGTAGACGATAGGTGTCTGTGTTATCACTAACTAACTGATGTTGTTTACAGCTCACAAAATCCGTGGACTCTTTAAAGGTCTTTATGAACCGCAAAATATGCTGGTGTGAAATATATTTCTATTTGCGCAAATGTGCTTCATGGTTTCATTGTCGCATAGCAAAAAGTAACCCACATCCTGGACACCTTAAACACTAGTATAAATATCATCTCAAAGTGCTGCCTTCTTCCATTACTTTCAGTGGTTCAATATCAATCTCCTAACACACTACTCAGTTTTGCTTCCTTTACATCGTAATTAAATCATGATCGTGAGGGGACATCAGGAATGTCTATATTCCCTGTCTCCGTCGTACATATCATGGAAGGAAGACGTTTGCCATCCTAAAGTAATTTATGGGACATTGATTGGTTGAATTGAAAAACAGAGGTCGAACTATGTGGTTCTTCCCTCGTTATATATATCATCATCATCATCGACATTTATTTATATAGCGCCACTAATTCCGCAGCGCTGTACAGAGAACTCATTCACATCAGTCCCTGCCCCATTGGAGCTTGCAGTCTAAATCCCCTAAAATAGACACACACTCACACACAGACAGACAGAGAGAGATTAGGGTAAATTTTGATAGCAGCCAATTAACCTACCAGTATGTTTTTGGAGTGTGGAAGGAAACCAGAGCACCCGGAGGAAACCCACGCAAACACAGGGAGAACATACAAACTCCACACAGATAAGGCAATGGTCGGGAATCGAACTCAGGGCCCCAGTGCTGTGAGGCAGAAGAGCTATCCACTAGACCACTATACTCCATGTGTGTGGGATTATCTACCAAACCCCTTTTCCCCCCCAGAATCTTATTATGGAAGATGTATTCAGTATAGTACCTTCAGATCTACCCCTAAATGTGTTAGAAAGTAAATGTAACAAGATAAGACATTACGTTATATTTATACAGGTAGATTGCAATATCAGCAGCACAACTGTAATAATATAAACACTCTTCTACAGGATACATATGTAGTGTTAGAAATGATACAATGTTTCAGCCGCTCCTGTTCCTTTGTGTTGACACAGTGGCTTCTTCCATAGCACTATGAGTACAGTTTGCTGCTAATTGGTGCTTTAAGTAGGGATTGGAGCATAATATGTGCCAGTTCCAGTAATTAGACAGGTTTTAATGATCTCTTCTGCAGTCAGGCCAGGATTTACACTCCTGTTACAGTGTCAGGCGGGCTGCGCAGTCAAGTGCAGAGGATTTATACGCTGTAGCTTCTGCTCTGTTGTGCTTACAGCTGTAATGTACAAGGAATTATTGTGAATTAGTGATCCGGGGAGCTGGCTGCACAGTGAGAGCCAGTTAAATTATTGCTGGAAGTAGTTACATTGTATCAGTATGGCACTGAGGCACACTAGTTACATTGTATCATTATGGCACTGAGGCACACATGTTACATTGTATCAGTATGGCACTGAGCACACTTGTTACATTGTATCGTTATGGCACTGAGGCACACTAGTTACATTGTATCGTTATGACATTGATGCACAATAGTTACATTGTATCGTTATGGCACTGAGGCACACTTGTTACATTGTATTGTTATGGCACCGAGGCACACATGTTACATTGTATCATTATGGCACCGAGCACACTAGTTACATTGTATCATTATGGCACCGAGGCACACATGTTACATTGTATCGTTATGGCACTGAGGCACACATGTAACATTGTATCAGTATGGCACTGAGTCACACTAGTTACATTGTATCATTATGGCACTGAGGCACACTAGTTACATTGTATCATTATGGCACTGAGGCACACTAGTTACATTGTATCATTATGGCACTGAGGCACACTAGTTACATTGTATCATTATGGCACTGAGGCACACATGGTACATTGTATAATTATGACACTGAGCACACTAGTTACATTGTATAATTATGGCACTGAGGCACAATAGTTACATTGTATCGTTATGGCACTGAGGCACACATGTTACATTGTATCATTATGGCACTGAGCCACACATGTAACATTGTATCATTATGGCACTGAGGCACACACGTTACATTGTATCATTATGGTGCTGAGGCACACTAGTTACATTGTATCATTATGGCACTGAGGCACACTAGTTACATTGTATCATTATGGCATTGAGGCACACTAGTTACATTGTATCATTATGGCACTGAGGCACACTAGTTACATTGTATCATTATGGCACTAAGTGCCCCCTGAAACCCTAACTCCCAGCATCTGAAATGTCTAAATTGCGACATAGCCACGCCTCCTCCCAAGGGGAGGTTTAGGTGTGTCATTAGGGGTGTGTCCACATTACAATGGGCGTGTGTCTAAAAGTTCTAAAGAGTTAATTCAATATTAACCCCCTTCCTTTCCCTTAAAAAGACCTTGGTGAGTGGGGACATATCTCCCAACTTCCAGCATTTCTGGACAAACGTGCCCTCAGATGCGGACTGTCCAGGTGGCTGCATTGGTCAGTGTTTGTCCATCTTTACTCTATATTAAGGGGGAACTCTGCCCTTAGAGACCTTTGTACTCCAGGCAGATTTGTTTATTTATCTTTTTTGCTGCAGATATTGACAATAGATTTATCTGTTGTCAGATCCTATGGTAACGGAAATAAATTTGCCTGGACAACAGAATTCTCTGAAGGTGGAGTTCCCCTTTAATGTTGTGTAAAATTAATGCTGATTTCATGAAAATAATTTTTTCTGATGACTCTTTTTTTGTCGACTAAATTGATTAATTCTATCTTTATTTCTGTGCGTTCTTTTGCGAATATATAATGAACATAGTCACTGTATGTATCCTGCAGTGTCTGAGTACTAGAGCAGAGCGGACGTAGACCCGAATTCATCAGCGCACGTATCTTGCGATCCGCTCAAGATACGCAGAGCCGATTTACTTGGATTTTTAAACAAACGCACGTTGCGCTCAGTGTGCGTGTCTTGGTGAATGAGGCCCCAGGGGTCTGAGGGGCATGCTACTGTATAGATTATTGGCTTTAAACTGAATCACCTGCTTAGCGATTTCACAGGAAATCTGAATATTAATAACTAATTAAATTAAGCGTTTACTCTTTTTTTTCTGATTAAAGCAACGTTCGGTCACTCAGCGCCGAATCTACAGTTTTTTCCTGTTTGTCATTTAGATGATATTTTAACACACAATTTCCATAGTACTAGAGCTGCTGGGGACAGACAGGGTTCACAATATGAAAATGTTTCAACATCACTTTTTTGCTGCACTATTTTAGCTGTTTAAATGACGATCTCGCCCATTGTTCACTCCTTGTTTATTGAGCAATGACAACAGCATTCTCCATCAGTGCTGCCCAAATTTTGCTATTTGAAGGCCCCCGGGCCCCTGTGATACAGCTATTGCAGCCTCAGCCATTGTAAATAGCTGAAATTCTCATCAAGTCCACACGGTTTCACCGTCAGCGCGCTCTGCAATTCCGTGGGACACAGTAGAGGTGGGCAGCCTGCAGCCACATCCACCACCATCATCAGTTATTTATATAGCGCCACTAATTCCGCAGCGCTGTACAGAGAACTCACTGACACTAATCCCTGACCCATTGGAGCTTACAATCTAAATTCCCAAACACACACACTAGTGTTAATTTTGTCAGCAGCCAGACAGCGCTGTTATATAGGAATTCCCTGTAAATAGAGAATATTTTCATCTTGCTAGAGATATTTCATTTAAATGCCCAGCTCAGTCTCTACCAGCTGCCATGTCTCAGATCCCTCCGCCTGCCCATACAGGGTTAAATCAGCTTACGGCAGAGGGGGTATTATGAATTCTGGCTGGCTGGATCTGCTCCTATAGGGAATGTATCATGCCAGCTGTATTAGAGGTAATTTGCATAATAATATTGTGAAGTTTTCCCAGCGCTTTGCTGTAAGATACACTGTTATTGTCGGGAGCCCCAGAGATTGCAGCTACATTATAATGGGCTGTGGTAGGCGTTAACCCCTTCCGCTGTGACAGGTGTATTATAGTCTATTAACCCTTGTCTGACTGAGACTTTTAAATACAAGCTGTAATTGACATATACTTTTTAGTATGTCTTTGTAATATAAATATAAAGACATTTCTGCTCCGATGCTCATTCTGTTTAGTAATTTGCTGGTATAACCCGTAAGTGTCAGTGTTGCTATCGCTACTCATGGAGATGTGTCGTCTGTGATTAAGATATCTACACGCGCAGTGTGGCAGCCACATAACAGCAAGAACATGTAAAGAGGAGAATAGACAAAGCTTCAGAAATTCACTCAGCTAACTTGCAAAAAGGAATAGACACTTTATTAGTTAATATAGACTCTTAATCTCCCTAGGTTACCCTATTACCCCATGGGCAGCACGGTGGCTCAGTGGTTAGCACTTCTGCCTTACAGCACTGGGGTCATGAGATCAATTCTCGACCATGGCCTTATCTGTGAGGAGTTTGTATGATCTCCCCGTGTTTGTGTGGGTTTCCTCCGGGTGCTCCGGTTTCCTCCCACGCTCCAAAAACATACTGTTAGGTTAATTGGCTGCTAACAAAATTGACCCTAGTCTCTGTGTGTGTGTGTGTGTGTGTGTGTGTGTGTGTGTGTGTTAGGGAATTTAGACTGTAAGCCCCAATGGGGCAGGGACTGATGTGAGCGAGTTCTCTGTACAGCGCTGCGGAATTAGTGGCATTATATAAATAAATGGTAATAATAATAATATTACCTATCTCTACACAGCTAACACAAGACAACAGCCCTCTGACCAACATTGCTGTGTGACTGATCACACAGCCCACTGAATACTTTGTAACCTTTGCATTCTAGCTGGACAAATATTCAATGTGATGTAGCACTTACTCTTTTGTATCAAACCATTGTCCCATAGATTGTAAGCTTGTGACCAGGGCCCTCTTAACTCTCTGTCTGTCTGTATTACCCAGTATTGTTTTATTACTGTCTGTTCCCAATTGTAAAGCGCTACGGAATCTGCTGGCGCTATATAAATAAATGTTGATGATAAATATAGATCAGTGAGGTAACATAATGAATTTATAAGGAAAATAGATGGTTATAACATTGAATCAATGTTGGCGGCTGGAGAGGTTCAGAGATTTATATTTCTTGATTGTAAGCTCTTTGGGGCAGGTTTTTCATTTCTCTTGTGTCTATAAAATAGTTGCCTCCAAATACCATTAGCACCTCATGAAGTGTGTGTTATACTGTTGTAAATGACTAAAGGTGAGGAAAATTTGGGCAAAAGTTTTAAAGGCATCGGATTTTTCGGAGAAACAGACAGCGTTGCTGAGATGCAAAGTTCCAGTGATACAATCTTCCACTTTTGACATTTTGCAGAATGTATAGTGTGTGAATAGAGCTGAGGGCAGTGATAGTCTGTGTGCTGACACTGGGAACACTTATGTCCAAATTCCACCATGAAAACTGCACAAACAAATGTGGAATTAGGTGAATAATTCATGGGGCAGTATGAAAATTGTGCTAATCTCTAAATAGAAGTAAGTAATAGTTACAGTGCCCTGAATACATGGACTGGTTACACTGCGCAGTGAGGGGGTCACCTGGATGCAATGGGCTCTTTATTGATTAGGGTTCAGGGTGGATCAGAAATAGGTTTGGTGGATGGGGCCCCAGCTTTTTTCAATGTTTGGAGGTAAGAACCAGAGATGTTCACTGACCCCAGTGTTTTGGTTTTGGATCTGGATTAATTTTGTGTATTGGTTTTGATTTTGGTTTTGGCAAAACCGCCCCTTGCATGTTTTGGTTTTGGATCCGTATTTTTTTCTAAAATCCCTAAATTCTTTTGCTAAAATCACATAATTTGGCTCTTTGTTTGTTCCTACATTATAATTAACCTCAATAGCATTCCTTTCCAATCATTTCCAATTTTTGTCAAGTGACAAGAACACTGCTACCCCTGTGTGTGTGTGAGCAATGGCACTGAGCAATGTCACTGGAGACTGGAGAGTGTCAAGAACACTGCTACCCATGTTTCTGTGTGAGCAATGGCACTGAGCAATGTCACTGGAGACTGGAGCGTGTCAAGAACACTGCTACCCCTGTGTGTGTGTGTGCGAGCAATGGTACTGAGCAATGTCACTGGAGACTGGAGAGTGATAAGAACACTGCTACCCCCGTTTCTGTGTGAGCAATGGCGCTGGATCTCCTGGGGAGGGAGGCACTTATGGAATCCAAAACCTGTGAGACACAACACAACAATGACGTTTTGCCTCGATTCAGTTCTGAGGACCAAGCCGGCTCGCAAGCCTACTCAGATCCCCTAAGTTCGGGTGGGTTCGGTTTTCAGAAAATCGAGCCCGAGCATCTCTAGTAAGAACCAGTTCCTAGTGAATTGATAGGGTTTTTATTGGCTCATCCCATAAAACAGCCGCCTTTTCTGACATCAAGAGGAATATATGTCTAGGAGTTTTATGGTAATATAAGAATAATGGTTAGGATGAAAAACTCTCTATACAACAATAGTTTACAATAAGTTCATTAGTGACTGATCTTACCAGTGACAGTTTGCTGGGTATGGTGGATATGATGTATAATTAGCTTGGTACACACCTGTACGAACTTACTTCAGATGGGATATCTGTAACAATGTTACCAACGACCGAAAGTCCCGATGATCATGCAGATCCATGTGTACACACCGACACGATTTACCTTCAGATCTGTGACCTTTATTTCTCATAATCATCTGCTGAAAAGATCCTGACTCTGTACAGATATCTGCCTACACTGCTGGTGGTGAGTGCGTGCACGCTGCCACATTTACCACACATTGTTCCATTGTTGATGATGATTTTTTTTAGGTTGTTTATAAAACCAAATCAACAGATGTGATGTGTTTTGGTGCGATAAAACTTGATGGTGGGAGCGTACACACTCTTGCAATATCTGACCAAACGGTCGTTTATGGTGTGATCTGCAGGATAATTGTATTAGTGTGCACCTGGTCTGACAGGGGGTTATACAATGTTCTGTGCAGATAATAACTGACTTAGTGCTCACAGTTTATGTATCAGTAACTGCAGCTCTAACTTAGCAGAATAAAACTTCCCACCCTGAGCACCAGGCCGTCGCTGTCAGAATGATGCTTCGTGATTGATGCTTTGCCATAGACTGGTTTCAGGACAATGAATTATTAAACTTGCAGCAGAATCAGGATGCACATCACACCTGTAGTTTGCTGCCGGCGTCGAGATCAATGCTCATGTTCCATGTGGGGGCTGCAGGATAGTGGGATCTGGACCACAAATACTGATTTTAGACAGTGTAGTCCCCTCCAGCTGTTACTAGTTCCTGCAAGTCAGTCGCTGGGATCTGTAGTCCCACAGCAGCCTCTGGCTTTACGTCTGTTGACTGTACAAGCTCCCTGCTGAGTCTTCTTATAATTCTGTGTGTTTTCCTCCTTTCCAACAATGGTGACATTATCCCTGTCTTTAGTTCTCCTGGAGTCCCGCTGTTTGTCTGTTTTTACTCATAGCGTTTTCAACTTTCAGGAACAGAACAGGGTGGGTGATATCATCATATCTGCACATTACACGGGTGAAGTAAACGGTTTTTCTATCAAATTCCAGATTTCATGGTCTCAACATTTTATCTTGGTCAAAATCTCAAATTTCCCTGTAAAAAATAAAGAAAATGATAAATTTAACAGCAAAAGAAACAATGGGGACCGGGAAAAAACTGGGATAGAGCGTCGTATTGTCAGACTACAGAACCCTTCAGAGAATCCAGCAGAGAAGAAAATATTTAATGTAGCAAATGTCATTTATATCATAAATCATAGATTATGAAAAATTTGGTCGATAGTTTTATGATTTTGGATGTAAATGAATTATTTTTTTCCCACCAGCTTCTTGTGGAAAACAAGATATTGGGGCTCAAAATGGCAGCTCTCACTCAGCAAATGCTGACATTTAGGAGTGGAATCAGGCAGTATACATACCCATCTATCACATACATGTGTCGGAGAGCCTGTTAGTGCGCAGTATCTTTGTGCAGAAAGTGAATGTTTATAACAGCAGCTCTTCAGACCTGCGACTCTTTGGCACTTACGACTCCTTGCGCCTGAGGTGTGACGGGGGAGGGAAGGGGCGCTGGCATGCAGGCAGTGTACAGTACGGGCGTATTAGGGCAACACTCAGACTGTGACATAGTCGCACATACAGCTGAAAAAGTGATTCTGAAAGTTACATGCAAGTCACTCACACTCTTACTTGTACTCTGAATAAAGTACCAGTGTTTTTATATTTAGTTCCACTATGATTTAGGGCACATGGGGGGCATCTCGTCATTTTCCTGCCCACTATTATATTTTGAGGAAATCAACATAAACCTTTGTACTATTAGAATTATTACTGCAGAACTGTTCCTGCTGCCTAGAAGCTGATAAGTATGGAAGCTGTTTAGCATTATTGAGGCAGCATAAAAAGACACAATGTTTACAGATCAGAAATCCTATATTCAGTATTCTGTGGTGTTCACCAACTGTCGGTCACTGCCGGGTAACAAATTGTAATAAATCTGTTTTGCAATGGATTAGACATAAACAAAGCGAAAATGAACATAGCTAGAAATTCGCTCCCGATTATCATGTTATTTGCTAAACAAAATGTAAGTTTATTTTTCATCTGAGAGAATGTTGAGTAGTCAAAGCGATTCTCCCAAATTCTTGTCTTGTTCCCAAAACCTTGTATGTTCCATGCTCAGCCTACAGAACAATTCCACACCTTGATAGTCGGTGTAATTTACATTACTGCATTTATGGTAATACTTCTATGTTACTGCATTTATGGTATAATATTTATGTTACTGCATTTATGGTATTATTTTTATGTTACTGTATTTATGGTTTAATATTTATGTTGCTGCATTTATGGTATTATATTTATGTTACTGCATTTATGGTATTGCTTCTATGTTACTGCATTTATGGTATAATATTTATGCTTCTGCATTTATGGTATAATATTTATGTTACTGCATTTATGGTTTAATATTTATGTTGCTACATTTATGGTATTATATTTATGTTACTGCATTTATGGTATTATTTTTATGTTACTGTATTTATGGTTTAATATTTATGTTGCTGCATTTATGGTATTATATTTATGTTACTGCATTTATGGTATTGCTTCTATGTTACTGCATTTATGGTATAATATTTATGCTTCTGCATTTATGGTATAATATTTATGTTACTGCATTTATAGTTTAATATTTATGTTGCTACATTTATGGTATTATATTTATGTTACTGCATTTATGGTAACATATTTATGTTACTGCATTTATGGTAATATATTTATGTTACTGCATTTATGATAATATATTTATGTTGCTACATTTATGGTATTATATTTATGTTACTGCATTTATGGTAATATATTTTTTCCTCAGCGTGGACTAATGTTGGTATGAACTGATTGGATGAATAGCTGTCCCTGAGCTTCCCGCTGACCCAGTTGTTGTTAGTTTGTTCCCCTGTAATGTGGGTGATGCAGTCAACTTTGAGCTAATCGCTGTTTTTTTTGTCATGTAGATTCAGTGATTGACATTGAAATATTCACCAATCCTGATCAATTTTTCAGTGGGGTCGATAGAGACAGGCAAAACATCCGGTTGGATAATTATTCCGTACTGATTGGGACCTGCATTGTCAGCCTGATCATTAAACAGCCACATACATCTATACAATGAGTAAAATAAGTAAAAAGATGAATTACAAATCTCTCCTGGAACTTAAAATTGAAATTGAATTATTTCAAAGGGGGCAGCTGTAATTTTGTTGCCCTTAGCCCGACACTTCACGGCCTTCCCACCAATATGGACATAAAATCTGAATGACCTCACAAAGCAGTTGTAGACCTGTGGAACATAATACTGTGTTCTGGGTTCTAGGTAACTCATGGAATTTTTTTGAGGGAATGTTTAACTCGAAATTCAGCTGATAAGGGGAAACGTACATTGTGCGCGGTGATATGTTCTTACTGAGGCAAACCAAGGCAGCTGCCTGGGGTAGCAACTTCTGAGGTGGCAAAATGCTGCATTTATTGCTTTATGAGTGAGTGATTTCTACTCTGCAGCTCAATGTAACACTGATTGAAGCAACAATACAAGTTTTTGGTGTACACAGCTCACAGACGAATGTTTATGGCCGTTTGTCAGACTCCAGTATAACGCTCTGATCTCGCCACTCTCACAATTCTTCTTAATTGTGACACTTAACATTGCAACTTTCCTAACCGACTCAATTTTACAAGACCGAAAGAGCCACAAAAATGTCTGAGCCTTGACATCGATTTAACCATTATGATATCAAAAAGATTGTATTGTCAGATCAATGGAGCAGGAAAAATCCTCCCAAACCCATCCACTTTCACATTACAGGAACACTTTATACAACAGGACAGACTGATGAAAGAATTGATCCTTATTTGAAGGGAAATAGAGTTATATTTAGAAATGTCCTTTTTCCTGGGCAGATCAATGATACCTGATGGAGAGGACATTTAATCTTAATTACTAGCCGGCTGTGCGATAAACAGCTTCATACATGGGTAGATGGGAGGTAACGGCGGAGTCGATCTGTAAAACTTCCAAATGGGCTCTTTGTACAAACAGAATTTCACTGAAACTCAAGAACACAAATTGTCTGATGTTTTTTCTCTCTCTCCATTTATTGGATCCTGGGGCAGAGGCATTACTGTAACATTATACATTATTCCTATTATTTATTATATGGAATGTTATGTTACAAAGTCCTCAGTGTTACATACGAATAAAGTTATGTCCTTCAATGAGGTATTTTCCTCACTGTTACATTGTAACCTTTACAGCAGATCTCTAAATGTCATCAATGTGAAAATGTTTCATTTAATGTATATTTAGTCTGTATCTTGTATATTATGTGTAGAAAACCTGGCGGTAACTATAGCATCCACTTAGACATTTGCTTTCCTTTTCTAAACTGTACTAGTAAAACTACAATTATCATCGTATTGGTTGGTATGAGCAACACCTCCTTTTCTATGTAGCAATGAGGTCCCCCCCCCAACTGTTACCTACCCCCCCCCCCCAGCTCCTCCTTGCTTTATTATCAGATTTGTTTGTGAAGCTTGTAACACTTAAATTCCTGCTGATATGTTATTACAGCACATTTTCCAATTTTGTTACTATTGCACCTCAGTAGACCTGAGGGGGAAGGGGGTGAAGTGTGAGGACGGAGGGGGGGGTCTGGTAATCTATGTAATTTTGGCCACACCCACTATTTAAAAGTGCCATTTTGATGCGAGGGGCGTGGGACAGGACCAATGTGATGCGCATCCCATCAAGGAGGCTCCAATCCAGCCCTCTTCTCTAGGAAGTGGGGAGGATGCAGGACTTCGGCTTCCACTCCTGGGAGTCTGGGAGACCTATCCGAAATTCAGGAGTCTCCAGGACTTTCCGGGAGAGTAGTCAAGTATGTATTACAGATAAACGGCTCTTTCTATGATTAAGTGTCTTGTTTTATCTTATTACTGAGATTAAGGGTGATATGTAGCTCATTAGAGGTCCGGACATGCAGCCCAATACGCGTATCAGGTTCCCTATAACTGCTGTACACTGAGCTGTAGAACATTATCCTAAATCCCCATCATTGTGTTGTCTGCACCTCCACACACCTCCACGTACATCCACGTACAATGATCTATAGTCACCGAGACTGTTCTTGTGTTTACAGCCCCGGCTCAGGCGCAGATCATTCACGCCGGTCAGGCTTGTGTGGTAAAGGAAGATAATATGAGTGAACGAGTCTACACTATCCGAGAGGGCGGGACCCTGGTGCTGGAGTGTCTGGTTAACGGGCACCCGCGGCCTCAGGTATTTCTATTTATTTATTATTATTCTTTATATTTCCATTGTTCAGAATTCTTCAAAGTTAAAGTTTTTTCCATAGAGACTTTATTGTTGTCTAGAATATTCTAAATTATATTTAAGGTAACATTTTTCTTTCTCCTCATTAAACTGTTTAGAAGTGCTCCTCACAGTGGAGTAAGAGGAGGAGATAAGGAGCTTAGTGGTCAGTCTTTGTGTATGACATGCTGCTGCTAATTATCTTGCATAGCAGCTCTCCTTAATGTGAGGAAGGGCTCTGTGATCAGGTCTCTGAGACATTCTTCTCCACATTACCTTGTATATCAGTGCTCCTCATAGTGTCTGTAAGAGAATGAGCTCACTGATCATGTCTCTGTGTATGACCTTCTCCTTGCTCATCGCTTTGTTTAACAGCACTCCTCACAGTGACTGTAAGAGGAGGAGCTCAGTGATGTGTATGACATGCTCCTGCTCTTTATCTTGTATATCTCATTAGGGTGATGTTTTGTTTCAGTTAGGTTTGCTGAGCGCAGTTAATGTCACCACAAAACCCTCCTATTTTGTCACATGGCCAATAACCCCTCTTTCTGCTTCATATGCCGTATTCCTCTCCATCGCTGCCCAATATCTTGTGTCAGTCAGTGATGCTACCTCCAACCTGTTATGTACGTAGATGCCAGCAGCCCCTTTCCCTCACCTCTCTCATCTACTCTGTCACTGAGGATACCCCTGGGCTAAATCGGGTCCTGGAAGATGCAGTGGAGGCGCGGATCAGACTACCCCAGCATAGCAGCACTAATAGATACATGCACAAGGGGCCTAACTGGGCTCTCAGTTACTATTAGATGTAGTTTAAAAGTATTTAAGAAAATCAAAACTAAAAATTGAAAAATAAATCTGTTAATTTGTTGCTATGACTGCATCAGGCCTTGGTGATTTAGTATTCCTATACTCAGATAAAGAGATTTCTTTGGTTATAATAACTGTATAAGAAGTAATTAGATGGATGAAGTTTTGTCTTTCCTACAAACCCAGAATTAACACCTCAGAAGCTCCCATAGGTAGGGTGGTATGTCCTGCAGAACTGTACACAGTACACGGGGTGAGGTCAGTGACCCCCTATACCTGCTATAATACCTCTCCCCATGCAATGAAGTATCCTACTGGCTCCGCTCTCTGATCTTCATATCATCTGACACAATAACTCCGAGGTCCCTTCTCCGTTGTTGTTGATGTTACGTCACCATTATTATATATCCTGGTGAAGGAGTCCTACATGAATTATATTACATTTTAAAGTATTACATTTAAAATTCCAGACATTAGTCCCTTTCTCTATTTTCGATAAACCACTACGCATTCCTTTTCTCCCTTCTGTATTATGAACCCTGTTAGAAATCTTTCTACCATGGGGAAAAATACAATATTTTATTTTGTAGACCACAAGTAATATCGCTATTTCCTTTGTAAAACAAGACAGGATCCAGGACTGATTCCAGAGGTGTTATTCAGGTGCAACGTCCTACAAGGACCAAGTCCCACACTGGCCAGCACAGCTAAAGTCTTTCCAGTCAAATGCGTTGGTATTTTTCCGGATGACGTTGGTAGCCTTTACTTCCCTGTCATTCCTGCGGCCTTATTTGTGGAATAGTTTTACCTGTTGGACGGTTGGCACATCTCTCTGGTGAGCGAGGGCACAACCTATGAGGATAAATTCTAGTTTTGGACATTAGCCTTCCTAATCCTGCTTCTACTTGTGGATTTCAGCTTCAGGACCAGAACTGACCGTGATCAGGGACAGGCTGGGCTGGGAAGTAGGGGGCCATCTGCCCCTCAGGCCGGTCCCATAGTGGGCTACCTTGGGCTGGGTCACTGGGCCACCTGCATTTTTTTTAACTTTAAAATAGGCTATTGAGTCGAGTCTTGCCCCCCGGGCCAAAATTTGCCAGCCCTCCCCTGACCATGATGGGATTGCCTCAGCCGTGTTTTGGATATAAGTAAAATTTTCCAAACTCTTCCGTGCTTATTTCTCCATCCCATCACTTGTTATGGGCTATAAATTCTGAGAAACATGGAATTTACTAATACAGTGTGGAATGTTATTCTATGGAAGGGTGGAGCAAAAACGAAGTCCAAAGCTTGTGTGGCTGGGACTTTGCATCTCTGCAAAATGGTCTGTTCTGCCACGAGACTCGATTTGCACTAAGTTCACTCATCTCCAGGTTCTAGTTCCTGGCATTCCTTATAGAACGTTGCCATTTTTCTGGAAAACTGTGTTTTATGGTCAAAATATACTTCTAATTCTGCACTAGAGGAAGTCCTTTAAGGTGCCTACAATGAGCCCCTTGTGGTACAACTGGTCTCATTTTATGTTTTGATTTGTTCTTGGTTGTCTCAAACCTCATGTCTATGTTCTTCCTTTTACTTTCCTGCTTTTCCTTCCCTCTGTCCCCCTCAAACAATTATCTAAAAAACCAAAGGTGGTATTATCGTGCAAACAATGAGTTTCAATTATCACGTAACTACTCAGACTTCAGTGTTATGGACCCTCTTTGTGGAAAACCCAGTGATCTTAATTAATACTAAACAGGTCTCCTCCTTGTGGTTGGAAAAACATACCTCTAGAGGATGTCATTTGCTGGTAGATGGTCAGATAATGGATTTCCAGAGACCTAGTGAAAGACTTCAACTCAATGAGAATATTTCAGATAATTGCAAACACATTACTACATCCAACCTTACCTGCTCCTCAAGGGTTAACAGTCACATTGTTTGAGTATTGGTGCCTCTTCCAAAACTGTTTGGGTGGCTCAACTTCTCTTCTGTATGGACTTTTGGGTCAATCCTTTTCATCAGACTGCACATGTAATTTTATAAATGCTTGAGAGACAGACCTAGGTCAACAGTTGGAATGGGTGGACTGACAAGATATCCAGGAAGGTACGAATCTCGCCAAATAATGTGGTAATAGCGAATATCTATAATATTATTTATAGGTGGTATCTCGCTCCCATGTGATTACATGTCTGATTTAACCTCATATTACATATTTGGTGGCACTGCCCAAAGATTCATAGACTCTGGTCTCAAGTTATCAGTCTATTAAATAGCTTAATGGCAAGAGATCGAAGATATGTCATTTTGGATGGCAAAATATCAAACACACAGACGTGATAATATTGATTATACACATTATAAACGCTGTACGTGGCTCTACTGCCAAGGCTTGCAGGCAGTCTAACGCTCCAAGTCATTAAACAGAGATTGCAAGTTGCTGTATACAAAAACTCTCTGCGCACCTCGTTGGTCAGATGGACTTGGAAAGGATGGGGATCAGGGAGCACCATTTACCGGTTTCCACATGACACCAATCCATGTCTACTGCTGAATGGAGAGAGGAGTCACCTTAATGTCGGTGGAATTCGATGGGCGCTGATTAATCCAGATGGGGGGGGGGTCTTCCCTTCGTCCATTCTTTCTTTTCCTACCTGATATTTTCCCCTATTCCTTAATATTTTTCTCTTTTCCTTTTCCTTAGTTAAATGAACCTGGATGATAATACTGCAGAATGCACGGATGGTATAACATTTCAGTTCTGTATGGTTATCCTGTAATGTTATTTGTCATACTCAAGAATTTGAAGTGAATTTGTCTTTCCAGGATAGTCTTGTTCTTCTCATTGGAAATCTATAACAATAGACTTTTATTCTCCTGGAAATTATACCTATAGTCCTTGTTGTTCTATTGTATCTGGCCCCCAAAATGAAGCATGGGGGGAAGGCTGAGCACATGTCAGGTGACATAGTCTCCTCATTTTATGTTTCAGAATAATGGGATCCTTTAGCTATGCCCACATGTAGCGGGCGTTATATAAGGAAGTATTTGAGCTATCAGACACCATAAAGATTTAACCCTTTCCTCACATGTGAGGAAATCCAATCCAGAATCCAAGACTTCTCCCGAGCTGCCCCCCTACACTGGAATGACCTCCCTCGCTCCATCCGTCTCGCACCCACTCTATGCTCCTTCAAACGGGCACTCAAAACTCACCTGTTCCTGAAAGCCTTCCAACCATCCACTTAACCCCTCATCTACTCTGCAGTTCTCCCCCCTCTCCCCTGCCCCTTTTTCTCCCTTGTATCACTGCCTCCCTTTCGTGCCTTTTTGTCCACCTTCCCTTAGGATGTAAGCTCCATGAGCAGGGCCCCTCTCCCCTCCTGTCTCCATACCGAATCTTCTGCTCCGTATTTACTCCATATGTCTGCCCGGAGTTTCTGAAGCATTGGTACTCTGTGTTTATTGTTCTGTAATGTTTCACCCTGTATGGTCTACTGTTTGTACTATGTAAGGCGCTGCGGAAACCTTGTGGCGCCCAACAAATAAATGATAATAATAATAATAATGTGACAGATCCTTGCCCTGACACACCATACTACATGAACATATTTCAGGAATACAGGAGAGACAAACATGGTATGACCTAGTCTTTAACACTCCTACCCAGTCAAATTAACTTCTGTACAACTGAAAGAAATTTCACTATGGACACTAGCAGACCACAGTGACCCAACAAGAGTAGACTGAGGATGAAACTGATGGGTGGACACGTTAAGAAGGAAGGAGTAGACTTGTAGATGGAGTCTATAAAGAGACTGATAAGATGAGACTCAAAAGAGGAAACTGATAGGAGAACCTGGTATAGAATAGGATAAAAATCACAGGAAGAGACTGATAAGAGGAAACTCACAGGAGGAGACAAATAGGAGAAGCCTGATGGATGGAGCCTGGTAGGAATAGACTGATAAGTGGAGGCTGATGGGAGAAGACTTAGAGATGGGGAATGGAAGAAGCAAAATTATATGAAGAGACTAATAGAAGGAGACTGGTGGGAAGAGGATGAGATGTATAGAGTTGAAGGAGGAAACTTATAGGAGGTGATTGATAGAAGGGCAATGGATGGAGGAAACTGATAGGAGGATCTTGATAGAAGGACAATGGATGGAGGAAACTGATAGGAGGAGATTGATAGAAGGACAATGGATGGAGGAAACTGATAGGAGGAGATTGATAGAAGGACAATGGATGGAGGAAACTGATAGGAGGAGATTGCCAGGAGGAGACTGGTGGGAAGAGGATGAGATGTGTAGAGTTGAAGGAGGAAACTTATAGGAGGAGTTTGATAGGAGGACACTAGAAAGAGGAAACTGAAAGGAAGACCCTGATAGGTGGATACTGATAAATGGAGACTGATATGAGGAGACTGATAGGTTAGGCTTCAGGTTATAGGTGGTGTGGGCACATTCACAAGCTCTATAAATCAATACAGTTCCAGGCTGGTGACAGGTAAAACAAAGTTAATGGTTTAAAGACAGGATATGGAAGTAGACATTGTAATATTGTGTAAAACTTCTTTCATTTCTCAGTAAAGAGAAATCTATGGACCATAAAACAGGGTTAATTTAATATAATAAGGATATTTGGTATAGACAGAGATTTAGAAAAGAAATAAGCTTCTGATTTATAGGTAGAATATGCATCGTTAGAGAGGACTAATTTCTACTTACAATGCCTACTGGAATATGTATCTGGAAATTTAAGTGTCCTCACATTATGCTGGTTGACATGTTGGACTAAACCTAACTCATAAGAGCTATAGAAAGCAATAACATCAAAATCCCCTTGAAAGGTTAATGAAGACATTGTTCCCTTCTCCATTGTATTTATCAGTCATATTACGTTGCATATATCTTTGTGAATATTGTGAAATCTGACATACTGAACGATATATGACTATATAGTCTCTTAATGGTGTATGTAGCCCTGTCTTATAGTTCTGATTGTAAATAAATCTGAAATTCATTCATTCTAACAAACTGTAAACAGTTAGCAAAATGTTACATAATAGATATATTAAACATATTACTGAATCATAGTGTTAATGATTGGCAATGACAGATAATAGCCCAACTAGGGTATCTCTGCTGCACCCTGCAGGTCTTATAGGGAATTTCAATGTAAGCAGCTTTTCTAGGGGGTATAACTAACGGAGTTACAATATGTTCATTCTGATGACTGTTCTCTGTCTAATTCCAGGTGCGATGGACGAAAACCGCCGGCAGCGCGTCCGAAAAGTTCCAGGAAACCTCCATCTACAACGAGACTCTGCGCATCGAGAAGGTTCAGAGGATGCAGGGAGGTCGATACTATTGTAAAGCCGAGAATGGAGTTGGGGTCCCGGCCATCAAGTCCATTCGAGTAGATGTGCAGTGTAAGTCATTTACAGGCAGCCCAGATATTCCCACAGTTCTATTGTGTTTCTGGCTCTTCCTGAACAAGACAAGGACCCAACATGAGCCAGGTCTGTCCCTGTAGAGCAAAGGGGACCGAAATCAATCATGGTACAATTCTGTAACCAGAGGTCCGTATAACGCTACAGCCCAATGTCCTTACATCAGACAACCTAAAGGTCAAATGATTCAGTTATTCTCTAGCCAAATAGTTTTTCTAGTCAAATACGTAATGCATAAGGTTCTACTAGTGTGTTGGAGAATCCGGCCAACCTGTGTACAGTGAGTCTGAAGAGATTCTAGTCTGGGCTTTATCCCATAATACCTTATTCTCTAGCCTAATCATTGTTCTAGTAATGTCACATACAGTCAATGATGCCCTCATACAACAAGCACATAACGCGCCTCATAACTTTCTGCGTTTCGTACATCGAGCCACGTTTTGCAGAAAATTGCTGATACCAGAAAACCTACACAAATTAAATAAAAGTGTCATATATCTCAACATCTGCCAAGGAATGGGCCCTTGTACTATATTATTTATTTATAAATATTATTAATAGATCTTTTATAAAAGGCAACACGTGTTTTAGGATTAGTGGTCCTTTAAGGGCCCCTACCGCAAAGCACAGATCAGCTGATAAGCTAAGTTGAATAATATTTAAAGCTATCCTGTTACTGGAGGGGTTTTCTCCAGGAGTTTGGGATGGTCAGTCATTTTCTTATTGGCCTGAATTCAATGTCTCGGTGTCATATCCACATAGAATAACACACATATGGACTTAGTAGACCGTTATTCTGCCCCGTTCCTTTGCTCTCAGTCTCCTACCTGCTCCTTATGATGTTGAGTCCTGAAATGTTCATTGTGAAAGTGCTAAATGCTGGTTTCTGCTTTAATAATTCACATTTAGAACTATGGGGTGAATGGAGTGGCCCGGGCATTGTCATACTAACATCTACTCTTCACATGGACTTGGTAATGAGAAACTCCTCTGTATGGAAATATGCTGCTCGTTGTAAAGGCTGATCTTCTTCCATTGTTCTACCGAGCCGTACTGATAAGAGCATGGGTCTGCCTAAAGATGGTTCCTCAGAGGGACTGCCTAAACTCCCCTGGTCACATGGCCTGTGGTAGCTATAGCTACGCCCCTGGTCACATGGCCGGTGGTAGCTATATTACACCCTGGTCACATGGCCTGTGGTAGCTATATTACACCCTGGTCACATGGCCGGTGGTAGCTATAGTTATGCCCCTGGTCACATGGCCTGTGGTAGCTATAGTTATGCCCCTGGTCACATGGCCTGTGGTAGCTATAGCTACGCCCCTGGTCACATGGCCGGTGGTAGCTATAGCTACGCCCCTGGTCACATGGCCGGTGGTAGCTATAGTTATGCCACTGGTCACATGGCCTGTGGTAGCTATAGTTACGCCCCTGGTCACATGACCTGTGGTAGCTATAGTTACGCCCCCGGTCACATGACCTAGTGGGTCTGTCTTAAACTAGGTTCCTGAGAGCAACTATCTTTGTTCCCCAGAGCATCCACCTAAAACTATATTCCCCACAGAGGGTCTGTTTTAAACTAGGTTCTCAGAAAAGGCCTACAACTAAAGAAAAAAAATCACAATGACATTATAAACAAATACAATTAATTACAGCAAATCAGTCAGCTATAAATAAATGTGATGATTTGTCTTTTCCTCTATTGTCACTAATTGTGTGATGTTCCTCCTGTCACAGGCATTTCATAGGGCCCCATAACAGTCATATGGCCTGCTATAGATATAGTTATACCTGGGTCACATTACCTGTGGTAACTATAATTACGCCCTGGTCATATGGCCTGTGGTAGCTATAATTATGCCCTGGTCGCATGGGTTGTGGTACCTATAGTTATGCCCTGATCACATTACCTGTGGTACCTATAGTTGCGCCCTGGTCACATGGCCTGTGGTAACTATACTTACGCCCTGGTCACATGGCTTGTAGTAGCTATAATTACGCCCTGGTCACCTGGTCCATGGAGGCTTTAGTAACACCTTTGACCTGAAACCTGTATTTCTGGAACATTTATGGGATGGTGCAGAAATATAATTATACCTTGTTCCAGCTGTTGTACAATACATGATTCTATAATTCATGTCGATGAATAGACATCCATACTTGACACACAGACGTATGACCTGCCAGCTATAGTTGTACTAACATACATATCACACGGCCAATTTCTATATTCTGTTATTATGGGAAAATCCACAAATTGAGCAGTTCAGGTGACACCTATGGATATCTCATAGTTACACTGAGTTACACAAAGCACAGTGTCTGCTTAGGAGGAGATCAGTGGATACAGTGACGGGTGCTGCTGGCCTCTGCTCCAGCTGTGTGATCTCACGGCTCAGTGACGACGGCAGGGCTGAGATGTGTCTGGAGCTGCAGCCATCTGTCCCTTTGGATAATGTGCAGGATCTGGGTAGTTCGGACGTGGCTTGTCACTGAGCCAGATCTGCTGGTCTCCTGGCTCACTCTGGACCTTTCTCTTCCAATTTCATTTCATATACAACCTACCAGGGGCTTCCGGCTGACAGTAACGACAGTAATCAGATGGGTTGTCTCTGAATTCCACAATCTGGTTATCATGCACAAACTGATTTGATTAGATCTCTCCGGGATATCAGTGTGTCTTCCTTCAATTTAATTTCTTTAGAACAATCAGACTTTCTCGGTTTCCATAAATGGAGTTATATTTCTACCGTTGGAGAGCTCCTGCGGATAATTGTGAGGCCCAGGAAGATCTAAGTAACAGTCAGTCTCTTATATTCAGCTCGTAGACCCAGCGGGACAGACAGAGAAGTAATTATGTTTTAGATGTGTTCAGTTTCACTTCAAGTATCGCAAAGTACTAGGAACATCTAAATATTACAAAATTACCATTTTCATCAATTTCTCTCGGTAAACAACAATTGATTTTGGCTTCCTCTACATATTTTCCTAGTGTTGTAAACTGGGCTGAGTTAATTAATCAATGCAACAAAATCTATAATTAGCACATTTGGTGGAGGTAGCTAAAATATCAAAATAAGTCGGGGAATCAGAGCAGAATAATTGGATGATATTGGAAGGTGTGAATTATTGATAGCACGTATCCAAAACACACCTCCAAACTATTGTAACAAAGTGGAGATAACACAACAATACTTCTACTAACCATATATATGGATCAATGGCCACATGAAGGGTAAATGATATTGCAGTGAAATTTCTCCCATATCAAGTTCTCTGGTGGAACAGGCTATTTTGCAGAGTTTCAACGTTACAATGAAACAATCATTTCATGTTGCCAGAAAACTGTTCCCCACTGTATCGGTATATTCAATGTTTCACTGGATTTACAGTCCATGAATAGGGCTGGGTTGATAATGATTCCTTAAGTCTGTGGTGTGGTTGGCGTAGGACTGACAGCACGTAAGACTTGACTCCACCGGGGATACATATAGAATTTCACAACCAAATGAGGTGACTATTTCACAGAAAATGTTGCTCCTCTCTAGTTCATTTGTCGCCAACACACTAACTTAGTTACTTTTTTTAGAAATTCCTGCTTTGCAACTGAGATTCTACAAGATTTAGCAGAAAGATATTGCACCAGAGACTAATACATGTAAAAGCCACCGGGGGGCGCTGTGGGATTTGCTCCAAGGAAGCAGGTTCTTACCTCACCCTGCTCTGATTGCCTATTGCCCCATATCAGCGTTATAACACTGTCATATTAGTGGAGCAGTCTGCAGTGCAGGTTCATGTTCTGTTCTACGGCTCTGTTCAGGGGAAGATCAGCCTCTTACAAGTGAAATGTTATTTCTCTCCCCCAGCAGCCTGGGAGAGAGACATCATCAATCTGAGAGGGGTCAGGACACAGATGAAAGGAATCAGGGAACTGACTCACTAAAGAGGATTATTCATTTACTGATGAGACAAAAAGAGAGATTCAGAGGGGCCACAATAATGTGTTTTACCGTATGACATCCCATCGATCAGCCTGTTCCATCTGATTAATTCATTTATCTGTTAAGCTGATTGCTCGCTGTTTTATACCAGGGGTTTAACACTTTGTACTTAACACCGTAATGCTGACCGGTAAAGGGTATTGTGGTAAGTACCGGTTCATCTCACAGCACCTCATCCTTGCTCATTGTAGCTATTGTAACCTTCTGCTTCAGGGTTCTCTGTTCTGGCTTATAGGTTCCACGATTCAAACCTATGAAACTTTGTACACGTACTGTATCATATTTAATTTGACTCCTTGTTTTCTCTATATTCTGTTAGAAGGATAAACTATTCCTACAGTTTAAAAAATCGGACATAGGAACAAAAAATGTAGGGCCTGATTCATTAAGGATCTTAAATGAAGAGGATTCTTATTTCAGTCTCCTGGACAAAACCATGTTACAATGCAAGGGGTGCAAATTAGTGTTCTGTTTTGCACATAAGTTAAATATTGCCTGTTTTTTTCATGTAGCACACAAATACTTGAGAGCTTATTTGTACACTGAAATTTAAAGTTGATATGTATGTGCTACATGAAAAAACAGGCAGTATTTAACTTATGTGCAAAACAGAATACTCATTTGCACCCTTTGCAATGTAACATGGTTTTGTCCAGGAGACTGAACTAAGATACCTCTTCATTTAAGATCCTTAATGAATCAGGTCCGTAATTATTAGGAAATATTTACAGATGATGGACAGGTAGATAAAGGTAGAGTTACCTGCACAGGTGTCCTCACCTGGACACGTATGTTACTGCCTAATAGGGGTACAGAGTCTGCTCCTGAGCTCTCGCTGGTTGTTACCTGCCTCAATAATAATCCGTCCCTGGTTCTGTGCAGGTACTCGCTTCACACAGTAACACAGCCTGGGGCTGGATCTGATTAAATCACACAGGGGGTCATTAGTGATGGAGCAGGGAAAGTGAAACAATCTGCACCTCACATATGGATGGTGAGTTCTGAGTACAGAGGGTTAGAAGAAAATATCACCCAAGTGGCCTCCAACAAACCTACCAACATTGTTTATTTATACATGAACGTATATAATATTACATCATGGTGGAAATAAGTCATATTGACAGTTTTACTATTAGGGAACAGCAGTTTGTCATCCTGCTGAATATAACATATAAATTCACCTATATATCTTGTTCAACATTTATTTCATTATTTACCATTTTCATTCGTCTCCTGTCTCTTCCTGCTGCCCTAGTGAATACACAGGTTACATATTTGATAAGTATTTCACAGTACGGCAGCTTGTGATGTGCTTTGACGACAGGTACTCTCCAAGCCAATGATATGCTATCAATCTACTGCAGGAATGGACAATCTGTGTCTCTCCAGATGTTGTGAAACTACAAGTCTCAGCAAACCCTGGCAGCTATCAGTTGGGAAAGCATGATGGGACTTGTATTTTCACAACTGGAGAGTCATTAGTTGTCCAGGTCTGGTCTATTGGCTTGATACAACAAGAACCTCACATCACTAGTCCGTGCTGCTGGGGACCCTGCTCCTCCCACTATATAACTCTCAGTCTGTGGCTTCCTGCTGCCTCCATTCCCCTCCTCACATCATGTCACTGCCCCTGTCACATGCAGCCCTGTCCTCACTAACACATCACTCATCTCCTGATATACTCTGTGCTGCTGGGGGCCCTGCTCCTCCCACTATATAACTCTCAGTCTGTGGCTTCCTGCGGCCTCCATTCCCCTCCTCACATCATGTCACTGCCCCTTTCACACGCAGCCCTGTCATCACTAACACATCACTTATCTCCTTATATACTCTGTGCTGCTGGGGACCCTGCTCCTTCCACTACATAACTCTCAGTCTGTGGCTTCCTGCGGCCTCCATTCCCCTCCTCACATCATGTCACTAACCCTATCACATGCAGCCCTGTCCTCACTAACACATCACTCATCTCCTGATATACTCTGTGCTGCTGGGGACCCTGCTCCTTCCATTATATAACTCTCAGTCTGTGGCATCCTGCTGCCTCCATTCCCCTCCTCACATCATGTCTCTAACCCTATCACATGCAGCCCTGTCCTCAATAACACATCACTCATCTCCTGATATACTCTGTGCTGCTGGGGGACCCTGCTCCTTCCACTATATAACTCTCAGTCTCTGGCGTCCTACTGCCTCCATTCCCCTCCTCACATCATGTCACTGTCCCTGTCACATGCAGCCCTGTCCTCACTAACACATCACTCATCTCCTGATATACTCTGTGCTGCTGGGGACCCTGCTCCTTCCACTATATAACTCTCAGTCTGTGGCTTCCTGCTGCCTCCATTCCCCTCTTTACACCATGTCACTGCCCCTGTCACATGCAGCCCTGTCCTCACTAACACATCACTCATCTCCTGATATACTCTGTGCTGCTGGGGACCCTGCTCCTTCCACTATATAACTCTCAGTCTGTGGCTTCCTGCTGCCTCCATTCCCCTGCTCACATCATGTCACTGCCCCCGTCACATGCAGCCCTGTCCTCACTAACACATCACTCATCTCCTGATATACTCTGTGCTGCTGGGGACCCTGCTCCTTCCACTATATAACTCTCAGTCTGTGGCTTCCTGCTGCCTCCAGTCCCCTCCTCACATCATGTCACTGCCCCTGTCACATGTAGCCCTGTCCTCACTAACACATCACTCATCTCCTGATATACTCTGTGCTGCTGGAGACCCTGCTCCTTCCACTACATAACTCTCAGTCTGTGACTTCCTGCTGTCTCCATTCACCTCCTCACATCATGTCACTGCCCCTGTCACATGCAGCCCTGTCCTCACTAACACATCACTACGGCTACAGCTGTATTTAGGATTAGTATATAAAGTGAACATCACTTGTGTAGTTTGTTGTAGTTTAGGAAAAGTTTATGGGAAATAATGTTAAACCAAGAGACTGTTTTCCTAGTACCATAGATGATTATACAAGCTGGGCGTTTGGGGGGCAGCGGGGGCTGAGCTCGGGCACATTAAAAATACATTACAAGTTAAAATGGCTGTGTAAGCTGTAATATGCTCAGATCCATATGAGGCTATAGAGATAGTATAATATTTTGCTTTCACACATTTATGGTTGCACCGTGCGTTGCGAAACCATCTGAACAATTTTTTTATTTTACACTTGGCATAAACAGCTGAAAGGTCACTTTTTGCTAATACCCACATGAAGGAGACCAAGAATTCATCTGGCTGGGAAATTCCTCATCCAGCCGAGCTGACAATAAAAACGCTCGTGTCGTCCCTATCAATTTGTATTACTGAGAACTTTCCCCGATTACAGGAATGTGTCAGTCACAGAGGTGATAATGACACGTTTCATCCATGGAATGTGGCAGGTTCTGATAAGTGTAGTCTGTGGCATCCGCTTATTCTGAATATATTACCGGAGACAGGTAAAGACGTCAAGTAAAGGAGGATTATTCTGTTAAAAAAAGGAAAAGAAAAATTAAATAAAAGTGACTTAAGTTAGTTTAGTTAGATATTATATCCTATAACATCATGATGTCATTTCAGGGGCCTGAAAGTTCAGATATCTAATGATCAGGCAGAAATATCTGTGGTTTAGAATAACAGAAAATGGCTTTCAGAGAATTGGCTTTTTAAGAAAAAATACTGAGTTGGATGCATTAATTCCATTTCATATTACTTCCAAGTTCCTTCAGATCCTACGTTAGTGACCGTCCTGACTGATCACCTATGATAGGACAGATGGGTTTGCCGTAACTAGGAGATATAATTATTACCTTCGCTAGGTGTGTGTATTATACAAATATTGACTGATTTTATATTATTGTTTCATGTTTGCATTAATCAACCCTTTTTGGTAGATAGGTTTATTATTTTGTTCCATCGACCTTTCCTGATACTTTCCGACGAGACGTTTTTGTTGGTTGACTCCTTAGTTGGTTGTTGGTTCACTGGTTGGTTGGTGTTGTTCATCGTTTGTAATCAGTTGTCCACACTCACCTGTCCTTCCAAATCCAGGTGCAATATATAGTCCATTAACGAAACTGTACATGACAAAGTGGTAACCTCTGTGTGCTGCTGCCTTCTAGATCTAGATGAACCCATTCTCACCATTCACCAGACGATCAGTGATGTACGTGGCAGCTTCTACCAGGAGAAGACCGTGTTCCTTCGGTGCACAGTCAGCTCCAACCCACCGGCTCGCTTCATCTGGAAACGGGCCACTGAGATCCTCTCGCACAATCAGGACAACGGAGTAGACATCTACGAACCCCTTTATACACAGGTACGTCCCGGGTGCCATGTTTACCACCAGAACCTGAAACTCTGTCATCTATGACCTGCATAAGTCAATGACAGGTTGTATAGGAGGTGTAATGATATCTCTACTGAAAAGTAATCACATTGTCAGGAATTGGTATATTATGTGGATGTAAAAAGTTTGTTTGTCCAGGTGGTTTTGTGTGAATTCAGTGTAGATCCGACGTGTGTGTGTGTGTGTGTGTGTGTGATTGT
Organism: Mixophyes fleayi; assembly: GCF_038048845.1. Lineage (NCBI taxonomy): Eukaryota > Metazoa > Chordata > Amphibia > Anura > Limnodynastidae > Mixophyes > Mixophyes fleayi. The sequence continues at coordinate 343,568,662 of NC_134404.1, read as the reverse complement.
GAAGTTAGTGTGGATCTTCTGCTGCTGCTATCTCCTTTCTCCCCTCCCCTCCAGCTAGCTCACCCTCCTTTTCTTCCTTCACTCCGGTATCTGCAGATGAAGTCCATACCCTTCTCTCCCCCCTCCACTTGCACACAGGACCCAATCCCCTTCCACCTCCTCCGCTCCCTCTCTCCCGAAGCCTGCTCCCACCTTACACACCTCCTCAACCCCTCCCTCTCCTCTGGAATCTTCCCCTCCTCTTTTAAACATGCTCTTGTCTCCCTCATACTCAAGAAACCGTCCCTTGATCCCGCCTCTCTCTCTAATTACCGCCCTATTTCTCTTCTTCCTTTTGCCTCCAAACTCCTTGAAGGGGTTGTCTACAACCGTCTCACCTCCTTTCTTTCCTCTCACTCACTACTTGACCCACTCCAATCTGGTTTTCGCCCTCACTAAAGTCACTAATGACCTTCTCCTCGCTAAATCCAGTAGACACTACTCCCTTCTTATCCTTCTTGACCTCTCTGCTGCCTTCGATACCATTGACCACGCACTCCTTTTGCAAACCCTCAAATCTTTAGGCCTATGTAACACTGTCCTCTCCTGGTTTTCCTCTTACCTCACCAACCGCTCCTTCTCAGTTTCTACTCATGATTCTACATCATCCCCTCTTCCCCTACCCGTTAACATTCCTCAAAGCTCCGTTCTTGGCCCCCTGCTTTTCTCCCTCTACAACTCCTCCCTTGGTGTCCTCATCCACTCCTTTGGCTTCCAGTACCACCTCTATGCTGATGATACCCAAATCTATCTTTCATCCCCTGACCTCTCCCCTTCCCTTCTGTCTCGTGTCTCCTCCTGTCTCACGACCATCTCATCTTGGATGTCCCAACGCTTCCTTAAACTCAATATTTCCAAGACCGAGCTTATAGTCTTCCCCCCTTCCAGGACTCTCCCACCTCCCCTCTCTCTATTTCTGTTAATAACACTACCCTCGTTTCTGTCCCCCAAGTCCGATGCCTTGGGGTCATCCTTGATTCCTCCCTCTCATTTAAGCCTCACATATGTCCCTCTCAAAATTCTGTTACTTCCCCCTTCGGAAAATATCTAAGTTACGTCCCTTTTTCACCACGGAAGCCACAAAAACCCTTGTTCACTCGCTTATTATCTCTCGCCTTGACTACTGTAACCGTCTTCTCTCTGGCCTACCTGATTCTCGCCTTGACCCTCTTAAGTCTATTCTCAATGCTGCTGCCCGCCTTATTTTTCTCTCCCGCCGCTCTATCTCTGCGGTCTCCCTCCAACAGTCACTACATTGGCTCCCCATACCCTACAGAATTAAATTTAAACTCCTCACCCTCACCTTTAAAGCTCTCAGTTTATTTTCCCCTCCCTACATCTCCAATCTCATCTCTACCTACAATCCTACCCGCCCCCTCCGCTCTGCCTGTGACCGCCGCCTCACTACTTCACTGATCACCTCCTCTCCCTCTCATCTTCAGGACTTTGCCTGGGCTGCTCCCCTGCTGTGGAACGATCTTCCACGTTCCATCAGGTTAGCATCTACTCTCAAAGGCTTCAAGCGTGCCCTTAAGACTCATTTCTTTATTCAAGTCTATCAGTCCTCCTAACTCTCTTGTCCTGGCTCTCTCCCCTAGTTAGTACCACCCTTTATGTGTCTCCCCCTCCCTTTAGGATGTAAGCTCTCATGAGCAGGGCCCTCTTTCCTTGTGTGCTCCTTCTACTGTTCCTTCACCCTCTGTACCTCTTGGCCTGCTTCCCTAGCCCTGTTTTCCCTGTTTTATTAATCTTCGGCCTTCTTCTTGAATATAATCTGATCTGCTTTACCCTGTCACCTGTGTTTGTATATATTTGTGTATCATGTTGTGTCTTGGTTCTGTTTTCTGTATATGTAATGTACGGCGCTGCGGACCCTTTGTGGCGCCTTATAAGTCAAAGATAATAATAATAATAATACTTTTTTTGTGTGATTACTATGAATCCAGCTTTTTGTATGGATCTGGATTTTGGTGTAAATTTAGTGTGTGTTTGTGTAATTTAGTGTGGATCCAGGTGGATCTATGTGTTTGTGTGAGTTTAGTGTGAATCCGAGGGTTCTCTATGAGGAAAGCTGGAGATCACTCAATGCTGGTCAGTGATGCATTGTTACATCATTCAGTCGTCCATGCACATTTAGTGTAGGTTAATTCCACACAAAAATTATTTTTGGATTTCGATAATTTATCCATAAACACAACATATTTCTTACCTGTGTTGCGATCCACTCGACATAATGTTCCCCCAACATCTGCCATGGTCAGGAGAAGACACGCTGCCTGTCTCAGCAGGAATTTTGTCGAAACAGCCTTTTTTCATAGAGGTAGCATCACCATAGGCAAACCGAGGGGGGGGGGGGGGGGTTTCCTTGTGCCTGGAATCCCCCCTCCCAGCCTGGGGTACTGTATGCTTGAGGTGGCTGGACCCTGCCCAGGACCAGCCACTTTGCAGCTTGTGTGCAGATCGTTTCTGTCTGCACTGTTCACAGCCATCTCTCACCAACAAGTATTGAATGCAGCAAGAACAGGTAGGAGAGAGCAGGACAGTCTGAAAACTTTACTGGCACACTCAATCAGGACTTTGTACTGATTTTAGGGACAGTTGGGAGGTATGTTCTGCTTCACACAGCCCTGCTTGAAAAGGGAGAGCTGTGTGCCCCTAACAGTAGTGCACGCAGCATTGCCCGTGTATATGATGAGGATAGGAAGTGTCGGAGAGCAGCCAAGCACTGTCTAATATTATAGCCACGCCCCGAAGCATGCTGGCCACACCCATTGGCAGTGTGGCATGGAAACCCCCCTCTACAAATCCTTTGTTTGCCCCTGATCAACAGCACAGGGCCAGGAAGGCCTCCTCTGACCGCCATAGACGTGGGGGAGGGGGGGGGGGGGGAAACCCTCCGCATCCAGTAAATTTCCTCAACCCAGGGAATTAATACTTTGCATTAGTTTGCTTACTGAACTTCACCCATAATATAATTGTTTAGATTTGGGCAGAGTTTTCCTTTAAATAACTAGAAACAGGAAAATACTTATTCCTAAAGATGATATATTTGGATTCTGTTTTGTGGTGAGTAATATAATAGTACAGCGGTGTTGATAGACTGACATAAGTGTGCGCTGTGTCAGTAAATACATAAGTCAGTAAGACACAACTCTGACTGAGCTCCTGGAATATAAGACTTTCCTTCTTATCCAGCGTCTGATCTCCTCTCTCTGGGGATATCATTCATCCAGGAAGAGAGACAGATAAATAGGTGTTTTCTGAAGGGTAATTGGCCGACACTAACAGCCAGACCCAAACATTGTTCTTCATATGACGGGTAATTCTCCGTCCGCAGATCCTCTCCGCGCTCCATACACAGACATTAGATTGTCACCTGCCGTCTTATAGGCCTTTCTGTCATTCAAGTTGTCATTTTTAGATGCAAGTACCCGGTTACATGTCCATTATTCCTTATACCTCATTAAGTTCATCTTTGTTGAATCGACCACTTGCTTAAAGGGGATGTATTCAATTTCACAGTTATTTTAATGCAGATCCCCTGACTGGTAAATGATTTACAAATCACTGGTGTTAAAGGATAATTCCAACCAAAACTAAAGGATGTCCTTATATAAAGCCCAGTCCAAAAGTTTAATGACCTGGAACATGGCGTTCCCTGGCTCCTGGCTGATATAGACAGCAATGTCTGACCCGGTCAACAGCTATCTAGAGGGAGACTCATCTGTCCTTCTGCAGCATTGTGTATTTATAACAGAACTTCTCCATGACTTGTAATATCCTTATAATCTACAATAGGGAGTGCATTATCTCACATGTTTGAAAACACTTCTGTGTCCTGTATAGAAGAGATGGTTCTGTGGCTCTGCGGTTGGCTTGTAACATCTTTATCACCTGCGCTGTAGAATATATTGTGCCACAGGTAGGCGTTCACTCCAGCTTCAGGGATTCCAGAATGCACATTTCGGGGAGCGCTCCTACAGGTGACCACTTTCCCGACAAGATGATTTTATTTGTCCTTGGAGGTGGTAGGTAATGTTACAACTTTTGCACCAACCAGAAAGGCAGTTAACTTAGCGTGCGGCTACAGAGTCGTTCCCCCCCGCCGTGGATGGTGGCGGAGTACAAAGAGCAGCTCCACCTATTTTTTTTTTTTATAAATAAAACACTTCACTCTTATTAACCAAACTACACTGATGGCCTGTATTCGTTCTACATTCTTCAGGCATCAACCCTGGACAGCTGAATTGCTAGAAGCTTGGTAAATTATATTCCTTGTGTACATATAATTATTGTGCTGTTATTCTGCCCCCGTCACTTCTTTTTCGGGATACAAAGAATCACCCTCCACTACCACCCCTTCTAAGGTCCGCCAATAAGGAATTTTACTCCACGTTCCACCTCTCTGATGTATCTAGTGCCCCAACACAGTTCCTCCTCCCCTGGAAAGATTAAAGCGAGGCAAGCTCCCCATTAAAACGAGAGGGAAGTTCCATTCCATCATAGGATACCATGCAATGCATTGTATACAGTATAGGATTATTCATATGGAAAAGTAACTTGCTATGAGTGGGTTAACTTGCATATCGTTTGTGCAAAATACAGAAATATTAGTAAACTACTGAAGGGTCCAGCCATTAATATACGTTGTAATTTAGTATTAAAATGTCACAGAGGCAGCTGAGGGATACCCAGTGTCGAAAAGGGTTAACGTAGTGCTTCACAGCGCCAGTGAGGTGATATGAGCATGCATGGCCAGGCTGGCCGCTATGGATATATAACAAAGCTTTTATTTAAATTTTCATGCTTTTCTTATAGCAGTGGAAGTAAAAGATTTTCAGCTCGTCTCTGCGCTGCCCAGCGACACAAAAATGAATAACTTGCATTTCGATAAGTGCCAATAATAAATGAGATATTTTACAGCAAAAAGAAGATTTGCAAGAAATAGGTCCCTTTATAACAATGTAGTTTCCTTCTCACTTTTATAGGTAGCTCTGTTCCCCTGCCGCTGGTGGGAAAATAGGGATTGCAATTACTGAGGGACAATAAGAAATAAAATTGCCACCTTTCCGTGTGTCTAGGAGGTTTTCTGGAAGTTCCAGTAAGTTCACAGTCTGTCTTCATCTCCTGGGGTCTGCTGAGCAAAGAAAAACATTCAATTAGATTTAATTTTAGGATCCATCCCCGGCTTTACACAGTGAACTCTTCAAATCTTGCAAAGTGCTTCCAAATTCAGCCCTTCCATATGGTTCCTGCTGTCTTATTAATCACCTCTTAATATCATAACTCTACGTGCATTCTCCATAGATAAGACAGTGAATCAATATCCGCTCTCAGCCAGCCCTATTACCACATCTAATGAAACTCCGCTTCCTGCAGTAAATTAAGATGGTCTACCTGCAGACAGTAATGTGATTGGATTTGCGGGAGAGGAAAGTTTCTCTGCTATTGCTATTTCCACCTCACTGGGAACTGGGGCTGGATTCCAGTCCGTTGCCGTCCATGTAAGATGTCACTCGTTCTCTCAGGACCAGCCTTTGCTGCACATGAGTCAGAGAGAATCAAGTTCCTAACTCAGGAATAAGTCCCCTCCCACGTACACAACTGGACTCATGTACAGTATGTCTAAGGGAACATGCTATAGACATGGGTAACCAGCATATATTACCCTATTCTCAGGATATAAAGTGATGACGGCATTTTAGGATTTATTTCTTGACAGTTTCCGGATATATTTTTCCCAAAAATGTCATTTCAAAGGTTTATCTTATCGATGCATCAGATTATTGTGTGACTTATGCCACTGTGATTCCTCATTCGTGGCCTCAGTGAAACATATTATTATTTATGTCTTTATATAGAGCTGTACGTTATCATTAAGATACATATATATTACAATCATTATTATTATTATCGTTTATTGATAAAGTGACAACATTTTACGGAGTGCTGTACATTCTGGGAGTCATCCTACAAATAACAGAAGGTAAAGATAATCCTACCCATAGGAGCTTACAATCTAAGGGGTGGGGGATACAATTGATACATAAGGAAGCAAAATAACAATTGTTGCTGTTGGGTAAAGTGGGTGTGGCTACTGTAAACCAGCGGCATTCTCAGCCGCCAATAATAAAGCCGCCATTGGTGATTGGCGTTCCTGCGCAGCTACCAGTGGTGCGGTTACAGGGCGGAGAGACAGATAGAGGTGGAGACATGAAACGTGAACCAGTTACTAGAAAAATCAGTCAGCTGCTGGCCATGATGTTTGTCCGTTCCCATGTATATCACCCAGGGAGTAGGCTGTTATTTTCATGTTGCATGGACAATGTAGGTCCTGGGATAATGACATGAAAGTGTAGAGTCCTCCATGTGCCCCTATCTTTCACAAATTTGGTGTCAAGTGGTGATTGTGCTGCATGGCTATCTGTGTGTCCATGGCCGTCTTGAGGTTGTTAATACATATTTTCGCACTCATCAGGCGGTTATCCACCAGCTCGGAGGAGCTGACTGATTAGTGTTTTTCTATGGCATCAATGTTGCTGTTGGATATAGTGCCAAGATGTTAGTCCCCAGGACCAGCCCTGTCCTTAGTGTGTGTTGATTCCTCAGTACCAGCCTTTAATTTCCCACAGTTTTGTAGCTGTTATACATATATGGGATGGAGGTTATGTGGGGGGCAGGACAATGAGCTTGTTTAAAGTACAGCCATCTCCATGCCAAATGCCAAATAAAACCTATTAAAATAATAGTCACCAATACCCTACTTACTATATAGTGAAATATCATCACCCAACGCATTTCACAACAGCATACAGGAAAAGTGCAAAGTACAATGAGAACATTGTATCCTACAGAGAAGAGCCGGGGATCTTCTCTGAATCACTTCCTCAGCGAAACTCTACCAAGGTACACACCATGGGGTGCACAGACGTTCCGTTAGATAAAGGGGTATACAGGAAATAGATTGTCTTGTCATGTAGGTGCTTTTTCTGGAACAACAACAAATGGCAGCTTTGGAAACCATATATGGCAATGAGTAATAATAGACTGAGTAGTTAGTGGTATTGTGTGTTAAGTGGTCGCAAATAGAATGGACTTTTACACCCGTCTGGAGGGTGCCAGGAAGGGGGTCTTCACTTTGTGTTAAACCTTCCACCGTATAGCATGCCGAGTAGGCCAATCATATTCAGAATTTTACTGAGACTGCTCCTTGTTAGTGAGCTGCGGTCAGTATGTCTAGTCATTGACTAAAGGGGTCATCCGCTAAACAATGAAAAATGCTATATTACTTACCGTCAATTTCAAAGTTTATTAAAGGCAAATCATCCGCGCAGTCTCCACAGATTGATATAAACAGGCGAATCTATGAAATATTGATTTGATAAATTGAGCTTGCAAAAAAGTAAAAATGTGTCGCTATTTTCACAAGTGTGATGAAGAGAAATGTTCATGTACACACATTGAAATAAATGGACTCATTAATTTTCACTGGTTTTCCCACAGTTGTGCTATTAACCCATTGAAATGATTGGACACATTGGGCCTGATTCATTAAGGAAAGTTAAGCAAAAGTAAGTAAGGCAAAACCATGTTGCATTGGAAAGGGAGGTAAATGTAAAATGTGATGGCAGATTTATATTTGGGGTAGGGCATGTCCTAGATCAACTTTAAATTTCAGTGTACAAATGAGCTATCAAGTATTTGCGTGCTACAGGAAAAAAACAGACAGTATTTTCCATATGTGCAGAATGATAAATTAATTTGCACCCCTTGCATTGCAACATGTTTTTGTCCAGAAATCTTAAGTAAGAAATTTTACTCAATTTTTTGCTTAACTTTCCTCAATGAATCAGGCCCATTGAAATCAATATATAAAACTCTGTCTATGAAGTTTTCCATTTTTAGACAAATCGGGTAGTTATAGAAGAGGCTAATATATTTTTCTTTTGGTGTTTCCATGTAACCAGAAGTGTTAATTGATTCCCTCCCCCACATCAATAGATATTTGAAAGCCTTTATGTATGTGGTAAATTCATTTATTATCACTTTGATTTTGCTGAATATTGAAAGTTTGCTACTATATCTTTAATGGAATTGCAGTGAGAGATTTCAATACTCAGCATAATCACCCAAAGTTAGCAAATCTAGCTCTCAATTAAAGGCTTCTAAATATTTATTGATGTGATAAAAAGCAAATTAACACTGCTGGGGACTACAGGCATACGAGAACATGAAAATGCAGGATCATTTGGAATATCTCCGACACCTGCAGTATAGTGTTCAAAATGCAAATGTCTGCCTATACTATCTGGCTAGCAACGGAGAACTTTATAGACTTCACTCTATAAATATTTGGTAAATTTTCCTTACCTTGATAGAACATATTATCTATCATTTGGGAATTACATGGACCAGTCCCGATTTCAAAAGTAGCTTAAACTGTTGTAAAAATGGTGTGGTTTATGAGAAATAAACATATTTTCCATGCACAAAACACCAGATAGACACATATGACGGGGATATAACTTTAATATTGTTCTATCACTGTATGTGAAGACATTATCCCTATTTTTGTGAGTGTTAGATGATTTTACATAAACGTGTTATACAAGTTAACCCGTGCATGATACTCATGCATTCTAGTCAAATCAAGCTACTTAAGGTGTTAAAAAGGTTCTTGTCATGCATTTGGGCCATAGCCCAGGCCTCCTCAGGGGAAGAGCGTTACTTCCCGACGTAAGCGCCCTTTTTTAACGTGGTTTTGTCCACATGTCACCACCTCATCATTCTTCTCCATCACCTCATCCTTCATCTTTATCGCCACATCTATCCAGATGTCTATCCAGACACAGGGATCTCTCTCAGCGGTCCTGAGTATCACACTCCTCTCGTTCTGTCACCCCCGGCAACCACCAACCACTCCCCACTGTCACCCCCGGCAACCACCAACCACTCCCAACTGTCACTTCTCCTTCAAGAAATATATATATATATTTTTTAAATCCTTATAAACACTTTTAACAATTAACAAATTAAATTAACAAATTAAAAACATCTTAGTATACCAATTTTCAGCCCTTTCTGAATTTTTTTTTCCACACACACTAAGAATTTAGTAGGTCAGTGTATAACTCCGCCCAGCAGGTGGCGCTGCAGCTTGGTTTTATTTTTTCCACACACACACACACAGACAGACTAACACACGCCACTAGACATTTATATTAGAGATTGTATGTCCTACTAACTAATGACTGCTATAACTGGTTTATTTACCAGCCTGGTGTAGGGAAAGATGTTCACATACTTTTCTAACCTAACTTCTTATTTGTACCATAAAACGTCCGCTGGCGCAGTACAAGGCGGTAACGTTGTCAGCCCAGTTACAGGGATAATTCCTGCTGGCCACAGTTCAGAGGTCACGGGTACAGATGAAGGTTAGCTGGGGTAGTAAGGAACCTGGGGACGTATTTAATAAGTAACAGGTTTTTATACCGTTAATTATCATCTGGCATTGCAACAATAACAGATGGCATTTTGTAGCAATTTACTATAAAATGTTGGGACAGTGTATCCAATAGTTAATTATATCATCTCTGACATTATTACTGAACAGTTCAATTCAGGTCACACCAACAGAAATAGAAATATAGCAAAGATTTTTGTGGATCAGCGGAATATAGTGACCTATAGGGTTTATAGGGGGCCGATATTCACGTCTTCTCCACAACGGGGGGGGGACTAGGAATGGGTCATTCCGGCAAGGTCAATGCATGCGCTAATGCAACAATAAAGTGAATTTGTCATTGATTGGTTGTGTCCTGATTGCAGAAGAGACGCTGAGAGCGTTGGCAGGGACTGAATAACTAATTGATTTGTTATGTCTTGATTGGAGACTAATGCACTCGTTATATTTAGGATCCAAAGTATAAAATGTCTGGAGAAAAGTTCGTCTTTCTGACACAGGGATTGAGACAGAAAATGCTGCATTTAAAAGAATGTCCCTGCGGACACTTTCAGGATTGCGGTCCATAATTGGATCGTCTGCTATCGCTTCACGGCCAATTGCAACGTTTCATTTCTTTTTGCTTCCCTAATAAGGCGCTACCCTGATATGCTGATCCACGCTTATATCCGTATGTAAAAACAGGTGCAATGAGAAAAGAAAAAAAGAAGAATTTTTATTTATACTTCTGTCAATTTGGATGTTCTCTCATCGCCCTTTGTGTCTTATGTTAGGCCAAGGTTCCTGGGATAAGAGTATATATACCAATGTTTGTGTAAGGTTTCTTTAAGGACTTTCATTGGGCAGAACTAGAATTTACCTGTGTTGAAAATGGGAACAATCACTGTTATAGCACCGAAGATACTTATATGGTAACAAATACCAGGGGGTAATGTATTATGTAGCGGATTCTGCAAGTCGCAACTTTGAGGAAGAGATTTAAAACAAAAATGGCTTTCAAGACAAGTTTTAAATTGTGATATAGTGGGTATAACGGAGACTTGGCTGAATGGATGACTGGGTGGTGTATATGGAAGGATGTAGCATATTAGGAAGGATAGTAAAGGGGGAGGGGTTAAAAGAAGGGATGAGGAGGAGCATTGCGATATAGTGGGTATAACGGAGACTTGGTGGGATCATGACTTGGTGACTGGGGAAGTGTGATCTTAAATAAAACCATAGAAATAAAATGGGAAAACTATTATTGCAATCCATATGGCAGCAAAATATCTAGGAATGAAAAGTATCTGATGTGGTTCTATAAGGAGGTATTAAAGTTGAAAAAATAAAGCATTTTCAATTTTAAAAGGACTGAAAATGGATTATGGACATACCAGGAACATAGCAATATATGTAAAAAGTAAATCAGGATAGAAAAGACTGAAGCTGGAAACAATTGTTAAAGATAGCAAGTCTAATCCCAAAGCACATAAACTGCAAAAAAAAAGTAACACTAAGGCTGGGTACACACTATGCAAAATTTATCCCAATGTGATATTGTTAACAATTTTACCAACAATTAAAAATAAAAAGTCCAGATCAGCAGCTGATTCCTGTGTGCACACTATACGCGTTTTACACTATTTACCCTCAGATCTGTGCTCTTCATCTGTCATAACCATCGGCTGAATAGATGGTGACTCTGCACCCTCCATAGACATCTATGGACACTGCCGGTCCTAAGTGCAGACACACTGCAGAATCGGAACGAAAACATTCCATCGTTGAACGACATTTTTTAGTCTGGTTTAAAAATCAATGAAATGATACGATGAGCTTTAGTATGATAATCGTTCATCGCTGCAATGTACACACTGATGTGAAATCAGGCCGAACGGTCGTTTATCGTGTGATTGGCCCGATAATTGGCTGAAAACCTTGTAGTGTGTACCCAGCCTAGTACTATCAGGCCACTAAATGATAGTAGGAAAACTAATTGTAGATGATAAAGAGATAAAGGTAAGATAATTATAAATTGGCTCTTTAAAATATTTTTTTTCCTGAAGGAAGTAAAAAGTCAGGAAATATGCATTGCAGTAATAGCCCATGCACACTATTAAATTGTCTAATATAGAGAAGGTGCAATTTTCACCTAAACAAGAATAAGTTAGATAAAGCAACTGTCCCAGTTTGCATCCACCCATGTGTGCTAAAGGAGCTAAGTTCAGTAATTGATAGAACACTATTTCTTATACTTATAGACTCCTCTGCAGAATATATCACTATGTAACTGTTAGGGGGTAGATATAACAGAGCACTGTTCTGCAGATCTCTAGTGAGGTCAATAATGTAATAATCTGCAGAAAACATTGCTATGTATCTGTCAGGGGGTAGATGGAACAGAACAATGTTCTGCAGATCTCTAGAGAGATAAGTAATTTAGTAATGTGTAGAATATATCAGCAAGTATTGTTTTGGGGTAAATGGAACATAGCAATATTCTGCAGGTCTTTAGAGAGGTCAGTAATATACTGCAAATAATTAGTTCAAAGGCAAAGAAGACTCGGTAAAAAATATCTATTAAAGCCTTGATAGTAGAGGTTTATAGATTTATATTTTCTGGTATGAAAAATATGTCCTACTATAAATACACAGAATAAAAGAAGCATAAATTGGGCTGGTCGGGTAAGTGTGGCACCAAGAGGACATTATCTTATCACTAAAAAATATGGTCACACAAAATAGCTTTAGCAGGCTGCTTATAGTTGAATAACAAAGGAGTTATATATAGCGGAGACGCTACTGTGTGGGTCCACTTCTCACAAAATTCGTGTTCTCCCTTTGCTCAGGGCGAAACCAAAGTATTGAAATTGAAGAATTTGCGGCCTCAAGACTATGCCAATTACACGTGCCAGGTGTCTGTACGGAATGTATGTGGGATTCCAGATAAATCCATCACTTTCGGCCTCACTAACAGGACAGGTAAGGGCCTGTGACTTACATTATTAGATCTTAAATGGCTGGGTGAGAAGAGATCAGTAGTTCTATTCATGAATGGGATCTGACTTGAGAATTTCACCTTAATTTAAAGTCTCTTAGGGCCTGATTCATTAAGGATCTTAACGTAAAAAAAACTTCTTATTTCAGTCTCCTGGACCAAACCATGTTACAATGCAAGGGGTGCAAATTAGTTTTCTGTTTTTCACATAAGTTAAATACTGACTGTTTTTTCATATAGCACACAAATATCAACTTTAAATTTCAGGGTACAAGTAACCTATCAAGTATTTGTGTGCTACATGAAAAAACAGTCAGTATTTAACTTATGTGCAAAACAAAATACTAATTTGCACCCCTTGCATTGTAACATGGTTTGGTCCAGGAGACTGAAATAAGAAGTTTTTTTAAGTTAAGATCCTTAATGAATCAGGCCCTTAAATCTTATCTCTTAATTTTTTGTGTCCATGACATAATAAATTATCTGGGTAAAAAACTTTGTAAGTTTGGACCATATCTTCTAACATTTCTGATTGGAAATTTGGAGCAAAATAGCCAAATAAAATCAGGACTGTTGGCTGGCATGGCCAGGACCTAAGACGCTGGATTTGTATCAGTTCTCAATTGTTATAGCCTCTCCAAATGTTAATATTCCACTTCAATAAGTAGACAGAGTACGTCACTCTTTTTCATAGTATAATAATATTATGTTCCTGTGTTTCCGTAACTAACTTAGGAAAGGTTAGTTGTTTCTTAATGTAAGTGGAAAAAGCAGAGTCAAACCAAAAAGTAAGCAGGTATGAGGCAGATTGAATTTTAAAGCACTGTAACTATAATTGATGATTGTTACCTTCAGTATAGAAATGTATAGATCACTGTGATTTTAAAATAAATTAAAGCGAAATGCGTGGGTTCCCTCTTTATATAGTCATACACCATCCTCATCCACATTCATCATATAATATAACCCTACTTTAGGCTTATTACACATTCCACACATGGAGCAAATGACCCATTACCATCCATCCATCTATGGTAAATTAGTTGTTACTGGTCTTTTTATCAGTGAGCGGAGACTTTCTGTCTAGTGACTTTGTAAAAAATAATAATTTCAGAATTCAGTTTACTGACCAATCTACGCCATAAGTTGTGAACAAGTCAGGGCTTTATCAGTGATCCCCAGAACTGATTGTTCCTGTAATCTGTTGATTGATTTTCAGAGGGGTCTGTGATACACCCCCCAGCTCTGAGTTTGGGCTTCAGCCACTGGTATCTTAGATAAGTTCAGCTTATCTTGATTTAACGCAGTCCAGTAAGTAGTTCCAGAGGTAACCAGGACGAGAGATCTAACTTACTTAGCATATCTGTAAATCCTACCAATAACATTCTTATTATCAGATCCCGCCAAATATATGGTGATGGGTATTTGTCTGTAGAATTGGTTTCAGTTCCACAATGGAGTTATGTTGCGGGATGTCTGTAGGAAAGTCTGAAACTCTTACCTAGAGATACATAGAACTCCAGGAACTTACTTACAGATAAGAGTAAATACATACATTACCTGCTAGGATGTGATAGGTTCCCTCTATATTGTTAAAAACTATGAGAAAGGAGAAAATCAGAATTACTATAGAATCTTAATTGAGCTAAAATGTGAATAGAATGGCTTACAATTCAGCATGAAGTTCCAGCTTAGTTCAATAAACATGGAGTGTGATGAGCGGTAGCTGAAAGTATTAGTGAAACGCGTTTCACACCATGTCCTTGCTCTGTGTCTTGTGGGAGCTTTCATTCTTAAATCTATTTATAGCCCGATACTGCTCATTGATTGGTTTAAGATTGCAGGGCTCAATCTGTTCTGGCACTTATAAATTTAAATTAATGTCTGTTTTATAATCACTTTTTAATACTTTATTTAAAAACTACTTTTACTAAATGGCAGCAGATAAATCCCGGATCTACCTCATTAAGTTTATCAATAGACTTTGTTCAAACTAATCATACCTATTATGTACAATATCTAACTGCTGAATACAACATGAATTTGCACTGCGAAAAATAAACCATATAAACTGTATATTTAATTAATTACATCTACATGTGCATGCATATCCATGTGCTTGCAAATTCATATACAAAATATTGTTTATTAGATTCATTTTGTTATTTACGTCGATTTTTTTGCTTTATTTTATATTTATTTATACTTAAAAATTGGTCTTCTTTTTTTACAATATTTGTAATCAGTTAAACATGTGCATGTAATAATAATATAGGAATATTTTATGCAGTATTATTGTTGTGGTATTCAATACATAAATATTGTCCACAACAGGTATTATTATTTGTCTTAATAACATTATCATTCATATACTTAATGAGACAGGCTTTAAGTAAAAGCAATAATTAAATAAAATAATAAAAAGTGATTATCAATCACACAATTGAACACATATACATTTTTAATTATATTAGTTTTATTTGTTATTAGTTTACATTTCTAAGTACCAGAAGCAGTATGTGATGTTAAACCAATCAATAAGCCCTATGACTAAATGCTGTCATTGAGACACTGATGAAGAGCATGGTGTGAAACGCGTTAGTCGGACATTGTGTGATACAAGGTGAAATGCAGGTTCTATCTCATACAGTAATGCTGCTGGGAGTGATTAATCGAACGCAGAGATTAATGTGACACTAGTAATTATAGTGCTGGCACTCCTCCTAATATCTGCTCAATGCCTGGTGTCTCGGTCTCTCTGAGATGCAGCACCGAAAGGTTGCTGCTGGCAATACTGGGCACATGGGGCATACTTAGGTAGGGTAGCTCAGATTCTGCTTCCGCACCCTATGCTTTAGTTACGTTACCCATACCATCATTTGCAATTTATTGTTAGTTACTTTTCTGGTGCAGCATCATTTACCCAGCAACACCCAGATTCAAAATGATGACATTTGATGACTTCCATATTTTGAGTACCCAGATGGTTCTATTGTGGAGTTTTCCTCTAAGTCTTACTTGTCAACGTACACACAAAAATGTGTCTACTCTCTTGCGTTTTTATCTCTGCTTTTGAGTTTCACATATCTTCAGATATGTGCAGCCAATTTAAATAGAGCCTACAGATACACTTGTGGTAAAGATATGCCAGTCATCATTATCAACTTATGTCTGGTGTATAGATACGTCCAGTGCAAGGATGCAGCAGTCATAATCATCAAGGTATTAAAAGGGCCATGCTGTTTGCCTCCTCCCTGGGGTCGAGCTGTTGGTCTCCTCCCTGTGGCCAAGCTGTTTGTCTCTTCCCTGGGGTCGAGCTGTTTTCCTGCTCCATGGGGTCGAGCTGTTTTCCTGCTCCCTGGGGTCGAGCTGTTTTCCTGCTCCCTGGGGTCGAGCTGTTTTCCTGCTCCCTGGGGTCGAGCTGTTTTCCTGCTCCCTGGGGTCGAGCTGTTTTCCTGCTCCCTGGGGTCGAGCTGTTTTCCTGCTCCCTGGGGTCGAGCTGTTTTCCTGCTCCCTGGGGCCAAGCTGTTCTCCTACTCTCGGGCTAAGCTGTTTGCCTCCTCCCCTGGGTCGAGATGTTTGCCTCCTACAAGGGGTCAAGCTGTTTGTCTCTTCCCTGGGGCCAAGCTGTTTTCCTGCTCCCTGGGGTCGAGCTGTTTTCCTGCTCCCTGGGGTCGAGCTGTTTTCCTGCTCCCTGGGGTCGAGCTGTTTTCCTGCTCCCTGGGGTCGAGCTGTTTTCCTGCTCCCTGGGGTCGAGCTGTTTTCCTGCTCCCTGGGGTCGAGCTGTTTTCCTGCTCCCTGGGGTCGAGCTGTTTTCCTACTCCCTAGGGCCAAGCTGTTCACCTACTCTCGGGCTAAGCTGTTTGCCTCCTCCCATGGCCCGAGATGTCTGCTTCTCCTCTGGGCTGAACTGTTTGCCTGCTCCCTGAGGTCAAGCATTTTGCCTGCTGTTGGGGACCAAGCTGTTTGGACCTGGGAAGAAGTTGATAATGATGACTGCTGTATATTTTGTTGTTAAAATAAATCAATCATTAAAAACAACGTACATGTCCTCCTCCCAAAGGCCAGAAACCATGCACTGTAAAGAGCTGGATCCCAGCTCAACTAGGCAGTGGGTAGTGGGGTAAAGGTTAATAAATCTGGACCCCAATGTGCCCAGTATAATGGGAACAGTCAACAGTGAGGTCACTAAGATCACTCCCCATTATACTACTATATAATACACTAGTAAATAAAACACCCACACACATTTTATTTAAATAAAAGACTATACAGAACCCCTCTTGTACCATTTCATTAAAATATATATATATATTGTTTCGTAACACCGGCCAATTAGAATCTTCTTTTTGGTAATCCAGTGAGAAAAAAATAAAGACCCCTAAATACGTGACAACAATTGCTCACTAGGAGCAACAGACACTGAATAACTGTATCCTCAATTGACCAGATGGATCAATACTGGTTTCGACCAATCAGTAATTTGCCACATGAGCCGCTTGTGATGATTTTAAATGAAATGGTAAAATAGGGGTTTTGGGGTGCACTTTATTTAAATAAAATGCATTTTAAACAATGTATATGTTTTGCATACTAATCTATTATATATTAATATAATTGAGAACGGGATTAGTAGCCTACGGACTCTAATTTAAGCCCCCCATCCCCCATAAAGACTATGCTGACTCTCATTATGACAGGGGGCCCCGATGCTGCAGGAATCCCTGTTGCAGTGTGACCCCCCCCCCCCCCCCCCAGCCTGTCTAGCCTGTTGCTGTTTTTATAAAAAAAAACTGACATAACTAATAAATATCCCTCTATAGAGAGAAAACATACTGACACACAACAAAATAATATGGAATTGTGCTGCCTCGTACCTATTCTTTGTTTAGAGTAACTTTTTGGAGAATATCTTAAGTTTCTATTACTCTTCTGTTCTATTTCGTCATTCCAGATAAAAAAAGAAATGAGAACAGACCTTTATTTTTCATTATGTCATAATTAGTCTGTTAAATGTCTACCAGCAATCCCACAGTCCTTGGATTACATCCATGAAGCCCACGCAGTCATGTGATGAGTACGAGGACTGAGAAACTTTGATTAATCACACACGTTAATGGTGCAGGCAGTGGGATACATTTATCTCCCTCAGTGTTGCGCTAATTAAATATATAAACAATCTCAGCTATTATTTTTTTTAAAGCATAATGGAGTATTGCCTTCTTTTTGAAACACACATAAGAAAACACATCCCAGAGCCTATTGCCAATTGGATGGGACAAAAAGCTGAAGTAGGAAAGCTGTAAGAGCACAGGCATTTGTCTCAAAGCTTGCAGCAGTATCACTAATCAATACCGTACACATTTCCAATACATAGGATACTGCAAGTCAATCACTAAAGACATATTACACTGTAAGATTATAAGTATTGACCCCTTTCTAGTGTATGAGCTCTAGAGACCTGCACAGATCAATTTACAGTAAGAGAATAGGACATCGTGCTGGACAGGTTTCACTTATGTTGCAAATTATTTAAGGAATGTTATTTCAGCAACCTATAGCAGTCATTAATAGATATTAATGTTTAGCAGTGTGGGTTACCAGCTTAATATAATAAACATAGAATAGAGTCATAAAATGATGTAAGACTACAGGTGTATAATGTAAACTATTAAGCAACTTAGACATTATAAAATGACCCGACATTCAGTCAAACCCATTTTAATTGTGTTACAGGTTTGTCTGCTCTTATAACACCAGGAAACCTTTATTTTATCCTTGATAAACTTCATGTGATTTTGCAATAACGCTGACTTAGCTCTTACCATATCTGTTAATATCTTGGTGCTCCGTTTGCACAGTTATTATATGGTGCACTCAGTGAGTAGTTGGAAACTTATCCGTCCTCTCTCCGTTCAGGAGCAGCTTGGCGGGGTCGTGCAGGAGATGACAGACAGGTGTATAGAAGCAAGAAATCCGTCCCGTCTCCCCTATGGCTCAAAGCAGAGGCCGGTCAGTGTCCTCTGTTTTATTTCTCCATAAGAAGGGGCTTTGATGATGTGTGTTGTGTGCTGTGTGTGTACTGTGTGCGTGTCACACAAGGCTGTAGAAAGTGTCGCTACACAGACCTCTTGCTGCTTCTAGAATTTCTTGTGAAAAACCCAACTGACAAAAGAGGAAGAGAGAGCAAGTGTTTCGCTGTGGTGCACAAAAACTAAATTATATTTGGCATAGTGTGCAATAATTTAACATCACAACTTTATTGTTCTTTATTAAGTGCGTGTAAACGAATCTAAAATGAACTGGGAATGGTCTCTATTTTTATATTGAATATGTAACTCAATACATTATATTATGTCCTCAAGGTAAACGTCAAAATGGATCAATTGTAGCAATGGTTAGGTTCTTAGTGCTCCCTGATTTGAAGAGTTATTAATCACACTCTACAACCACAGAGCTGTTAGATAGTTACAAGTAATCAATTGGCGTTTAATAAATTAGTTCAAAATTGTGTTGGATCAGCTATAGATTACACATTATATAGCAATGATAAGAGAGCTATGAATTGCGCTCATCTGTTATCAGATTATATAGCAATCCTAGATTTCTTATACTATTACACAGATTAAGTAGCACTACTATTACACAGATTAAGTAGCACACATAGGAAAGCCATACATTGTGCTTACCTATTGTTAGATTGTATAGTGATTATTACAATATTACACACAGTAATCTCTAACAAAAACACTTGCTCTCTCTTCCACTCTTTTGAATTTACATTATTTGGTAGCACTTCTCGTCGGATTATACAATATATTCAAAATAAACTGATATGTCATTATCAAAGTACAAGTGTTTAAGATTCAGGAGATGACGTAAACTGTCCTATCTACAGATATAGATTTAGTACAGTAGTAATTTTTGCTTGAAAAATCTCATTGGCAAGAAGTAAATTTAACACATACAAAAATGGCGTTTGCAGTCCGACAAAAAGCTAGTAGTACATATTTTTTTTCCTCTTCGTTAACTTAATTAATTTTATGGGGAGGAGGGTAGTTGAAAATATTGTTATTATCGATAATAATTGCCAAAGATTGCTGTGTTATATTTAAGAATTATTTTGTAATACTGTCTCACGCTTACCTTTTTTATAGCCAGTAATGTATATCTACATATAACTAATGGTTTGGGATTCATGTAAAGTATAGGCTAAGTTATTATGTTCTATGCTAGTGGTCTATATTATTTCCCTGTTTTAATTTCCATTATTCTACTTGCTAAATTAAATCAGTGGCTTTTGCTGAGCTGAGCACTGTTTGATAACTTAATGTGTTTTTTCATTTACATTATTCAGAGGGGAGATATAATATTATTATATGGGGTTATCTTAAATGAAATTAATATCCACCGAGTGAATTAATATCAATATATAATAATTCTGTAAATGAGCCCAAGTTAAAATGTAATTTTTGTTTGTTTGTTTTTTTTAAGGATGGAATCCACATCCGTGTTAAAGTATATATATATATATATAAATAGGACCAAACTTACATAGTTTTTGTGTTTACATTAATGCCAGTGGTAGTTAGGAACTCTTCATCTATGGAATCAGCAGAGCGTTGGTGACTTTTGCGCACTATCCGCCTTAGCAGTCATTGACCCCGCTCTGTGATTTTACGTGGTCTTCCGCTTCATGGCTGAGTTGCCATTGTTCCTAAATGCTTCCATTTTCTAATAATATCACTTACAGTTGACCGTGGAATATCCAGCAGGGATGAAATTTCACGAATCGTCTTATAGTAAAGGTGACATCCTATCACAGTACCACGCTTGTCACTGAGCTCTTCAGAACGACCCATTTTGTATCACAAATGTTTCCAAATGGAGACTGCATGGCTGGTGCTGGATGTTATACACCTCTGACAACAGGTCTGGTGGAAACACCTCAATTCAATAATTAACAGGTGTGGCCAAATACTTTTGTCCATACAATATATTTGTGCTGAGATTCATATAATTTTTGAATTAGTAAATCTTCATTCTCCATTTTGCTGTTGGATATCTTTCAATGGATATATAAAAAATACAGTCTCATTACTTTATTATTATTTGTATTTTTAATGGTCTGGCTTACACAACTATAAAGAAGGATCGTAGAGTCCCCCCAAGCTAGCCTGTCCCTGGGTAGATTTCTGTTTTGACCCCCTTCTCTGGGATCCATTTCTTTACCTTAGCAGTGTGCGCTGCCGTTTATCACAGTGATATCCGGCGGTACCTTACGGCCAATTGAATCTTCCCCAAAAGGGTTGTTTGCTGAAAGCAGCATGTGATTGGCCCTGAGGCTGCTGTAAGTGAACACCCCCAATTGACTAATTTGAATCTTACCCCGAGCCTCCACTAATCCAGGACCTACAGGGCTCAGAAGATGGTGGTTCCTGCTTCTCTTCAAGCAGTGATGGAAGTGAAATGATCCCTTGTCTGCTCACTACCTGTGGGGGGATGTTAGCTTAGGGAAGGAGCCCATGTTTGGTGGAGTTCTTCTGTAAGGATTGTATTGCGTCCACTGGTTAATTATTTCATGATAAGTAGAGTTTTCTATATAATCTGATTGGATTTTTGCTCATAGTTATTTATGATAATCTTTTATCTATTTATAATTTTACTTTGCTATATATATATATATATATATATATATATATATATATATATATATTATTATATGCTGATTAATATACCATTAATTGTACATGATAAGGATATTAGAAGTCATTCAGGAGTGTAACCAGTAAAAGGGCACAGAAATCTGAGATCAATTGTAATATGGATAATTTCTATGGACATCACTCCATGTAATACACGTTTTCTCTGTATTAAGGGTCATTAAAATTCTACTTTAGTTGCTTTGAGTGGTTGACATTTTACACAAAAAGTGTCAATGTTTTATTGTTGGAGCTGCAGCTGTTTTTACTGTCTCTCTACCACATTCTCAATAGTTTGTCACGTGTCACTGTGCTGCAGATATACTTTGTATTACCCCTAATGAACTTATAGCGTTGTCTGGAGTGTAGTCAGACTGAACCTGGCTACATAAATGAATGGAGTAAGAGATATTATACCGTGAGAATAGAGACGATTAAAACGGCCGCGTATCGGTTCTATAAACCGATTTGTCGGATCTGTCCAAAAATTTGTTGGAATTTCTAAAAATTTTAATTGATTAAAAATATTTAGCTAAATTCGAGAATGTCAAACAAGTTGGACCTTGTTGAAGCCAGTTCTCATGCGGTGAGCCGGCTTACACATGATGCTTTTGGGAAGTTCCTCAGTGCAAATGATTTGCACAATCGATGTTGGCTCCAAATTAAAATGCACATTCCAACAAAAAGTAAAAAAAAAGTCCCTTCAAGTTCAAAACCAACAATCACTTTTGATCACCGTTACCTAAGAGACTGGAAGTCAGTAACTAAGACATCTTTCACCTGCTTGAGTGCAAATTGGATGTTTTTTTTCTTAAAATACTGCTCAGTCAGACATCATTCATGTGTCAGCACAGAAAACTGAGGGAACATCGGGACATTTCTATATTTTAGTGTCTTATCAGATTAGTATTTGAAAGTTCCTTGCAGACCACGGTAATCTTAGGAGGAGATGACCAAGAAATCTTCAGGAAATCCTTCATAATCTTTACATGGGATTAATCACAATTGTGTTCATTGCTGGGGTACAGCCCCAGGGTTATGCACACTTATGCAACCAGGGAATTGTAATCCCCACACGCACTCACACACACGCACTCACACACACACACACACACACACACACACACACACTTCTTTTTTTTAAAAATTGTGTATTTATATTTCACTTGAATGTTGTTGGTTGCAAGGTCACATTAAGGGGTCTATTTACCAAGCATTTTTCCTGTGGTAAACCCCCGAAAACAACAGTTTTCGGGGGTTTACAGTGAAATCACTATGTACCATTGAAGCATCGCAGCAGATATCTCAGATATCTGCTGCTTTGCATTTCCTATGGGTTTTCTGAGCACTCCCCATAACAGTGTATGGGAAGTGCTCAGAACCGCTATGTATGAAAGTTCAACTAGAGAAACTTTTCTATTTTTCTACATGTTAATGTACTCCATCTGAAGCTGGAGCCATCTGAAGCTGGAGCCATCTGAAGCTGGTGCCATCTGAAGCTGGAGCCATCTGAAGCTGGAGCCATCTGAAGCTGGAGCCATCTGAAGCTGGTGCCATCTGAAGCTGGAGCCATCTGAAGCTGGTGCCATCTGAAGCTGGCGCCATCTGAAGCTGGAGCCATCTGAAGCTGGAGCCATCTGAAGCTTGTGCCATCTGAAGCTGGCGCCATCTGAAGCTGGAGCCATCTGAAGCTGGTGCCATCTGAAGCTGGCGCCATCTGAAGCTGGAGCCATCTGAAGCTGGAGCCATCTGAAGCTGGAGCCATCTGAAGCTGGAGCCATCTGAAGCTGGAGCCATCTGAAGCTGGAGCCATCTGAAGCTGGAGCCATCTGAAGCTGGCGTACATTAACATATCTGAAAACTTTCGCGCTGTCCAGCTCTGTTCTGAAGAGCAGAGCTGGATAGCGCATGTGTGGAGGGATCATGTGATCCCTCCCTGTCAATCATCCTGCAGTTTGCCGGCCAGGATGTTACTGCGCATGCACCAACTATTCGGTCGGCGCATGCGCACTAACAAAAAAAGAAGAAAAAAAAAAAAGAGAAGATCACCGCAGCCTTAAAAAATGAGAAAAGACTGCGATGATCAGGTGAGTCACTTCTCAGGGACAGCAGGTTATCGGCCCCCTCAGGGACAGCAGGTTATCGGCACTGCTGTCCCTGAGAATTTTTTTAATACATAGCCGTTACTTTTCAATCCTTATCAAGGAGATAAGGATTGAAAAGTATCAAGTAAAAAAAACGAAGGGTCATAAATAGACCTCTCTAGGTGAAAAATGCTTTGACGTGATTTATCTTGCTTTCAATTTTCATAACGGTGTATAGACTAGTTGCTCATATCTAATGCAACTGGAGGTGACAATGTGCAAAACGAGAATAAAGGAAGAAACTTTTCATAGTGCATCTATGGATTAAAATAATAATACCAGAATAAAACAAGCTGATGCACACTCCTAAATCCATCAGCATTTCCAAGAACGCAGCCACCACCCAAAGAATCTGGGGGACAAATAGACGTCCCTCTCTCTCTTTTTTAGGGAGCAGACTGGTGATATTGTTTGAAAGGTTCAGCAAAACCTCTTGTTAGACAATTCCTAAAAGCACCCAAAACCTCTGGTGAGACGTGACTGATAATACCTTCATGCACTTCAGTACAACAGAATATTTCTAGGGCTCCTAATCAACAGGAGAAAATCAGTTTTTATGCTTTATGTTTTTGGACTCTGTAGGTGACCCCTGAGTCTTACACAGTCTCCGTCTACACATTGAGCCAGTAAAACTCTCTTAACGTTTCTATAGAAAAATCTTCTTTTTTTTTCCGGACAGCAGCTGAAATCTGTGAGTTTGGAACACCGGTGATATAACCATTGCTATTGATTCCCTCTTTATTATTCCCTCCCTAGAGAGGAGTTGGAGGAAGACAAGTGAATTGAGCATATTGCTGAAGTCGATCAGTGTGTCTCAATCAATCTGCAAATCCCCCCCCCCCCCACCCTCTCTGCTCGGGATGAGACTCTCAGAGATCTGTAAAGTCAGAGAGTATAATGAAGTATCTTATTAACCAGTCCACATTAAACTGTCAGTTGCACTTAGGGGCTGTGCTGTGCGTCTACCTGACAGAGACCTATTACTCAGTCTGCCTGGTTATTGGCAGAAACAAAGTAGCGGATCAATTTCTGCAGGAGAACTGCGGCACGGTGCTCGGGCCAGGTGAGGGCTGCAGGGAATTCATGGATAATATGTATCCAGGCAACATGTTACATTATACTGCTCAGCTCACTATTTCCAGATACAACGATATTATTTATTGAAGGCGAGTTGTCACTTTTTCTTATAGAATCCACATCCTGGGGTAATCCAACAGATGCAGAGATACATTGTATGCGGGTCAGGTGTGTTACAGAGAAGGGGATCTGGTATAGGGATCAGTAATCTCAGTGGCTGCTACATTTAAATGAAATCGAGCTCTGTCCTGGGCTGCAGAGACTATGCAGGTTCTCCCTGTTCTGCTTCTCAACTTCTAAGTTTATTATCTGGGATGAATTAATTCATTGATTGATGTTTAAAGCACCTTTCTCAGCGATGTACTAATTCCGCCCCGGTAACTACTATAGTAAATAATAATTTCGGGACCAGAACACCTTGTACATGACGGACGGGATCGTGCAGAGCCGTAACTAGGGCTGTGCGATAGGAGCGTCCACCCAGTGCGCAGCGCTGAAAGGGGGCACAGTTTATGAATATTTTAGGTTCATTTGGTTAAAATTAAGGGCTAGTGGGGCCGCAGTTTTCTCTTGCTCCAGGCGCTAAACTCTTAAGTTATGTTTCTGGGATCATGTTGGAGGATTTTCGCGAATAGGGACATAGAAAGTAGTCAGGACGGGTCCCACGGATCCTCCTTTACAAAACCACTGTATACCAGGAATGAATCAAATCATTATTAATCATATTTATTGTTATTCAATGCTTGTTTATATAATAGCCTAACCTTCACAGTTTACCAAATATAATATATAACCCTGGTAAATCTAATATAGACAGTTAGATAGACAGATAGATAAATATACAGATAGATAGATAGATAGATAGATAGATAGATAGATAGATAGATATGAGTTAGATAGATATGAGATAGATAGACAGATGGAAAGATAGATATGAGATAGATAAATAGATAGATAGATAGATATGAGATAGATAGATAGATAGATAGATATGAGATAGATATGAGATAGATAGATATGAGATAGATAGATATGAAATAGATAGATAGATAGATAAATATACAGTATATACAGATAGATAGATAGATAGATAGATAGATAGATATGAGAGATAGATAGATATTAGATAGACAGATAGATAGATAGATATGCAGTATATGTTGATAGAGCTATATATATATATATATATATATATAGAGAGAGAGAGAGAGAGAGAGAGAGAGAGAGAGAGAGGGAGATATCTATATCTCTAAAATATCAAACACAAAGGGGGCGCTTCCATGGTGTATTATCAAATGTAAAAAATTTATTCATAAAACATAAAATCATGCTCGTACCAGAACAACAGGTATTCATCATCAGGTTACAATTCAGATTACTCTTCTGACTAAACCATCCCATTCAGAACAGAGCAGCTGTCCCACTGGAGATCAAGCTTCTACTCTCTCTACGCGTTTCGTCTCAGGTGACTTCATCAGGAGGGGTTCATCTATAACATACTAGACAGCTTTTTATAGGGCCATGTAATACTGGTATCCAATAGGTTATATTAACCCTTTGTAATAATATAGTTAATTACATCTTATAAGCACAGATCCTTATGCAAGATTTATAAAAGAGATATTACATGAGATATTATAAGTGGCCCTGGAAAAAATTCTGAAAGTGGCCTCACATTGACGAAACAAAAACAATGGTAGGCGGAGCAAACACAAAGTAGGCGGGGTTAGCACACCTTTAGCTATAGCTACAATGGTCCCAGTGCCTGAGATTTCAAACACAAAACAGGTATTGTGGTGGTACAAGTACCGCAGCGAAACTTGTTAGCTTTCTACAACTCTTTCCTCCAGAGTTAACGCCGGTGATAACCTCATTATCACTATTGTAACCATTTGAAGTGAGAAATAGCCATATTGCTTTATTAAAGGGCTTTCGCCCCTTAATAAATCGTCCTTTAGTGCATGCCAAATCTTCATGGTGGAATCCCTGACGAGCAGCGTAGCACTAACGAGCATGGTGAATAATCCCACGGGGGATTAACGTTTACTATTCAGGCACTCAGCAAAAATTATTAAGATCAGGTTCTACCTACCAAATAGTCTAACTCCACTCTATAAAAAAGATAATTTGGAACTAGAAAGGGTTCAGAGAAGGGCCACAAAATTGATAAAGGGTATGGAGTCATTAAGTTATGAGGAAAGGTTAGCCAGTTTAGGCATGTTTACTTTAGAAAAGAGGCGTCTAAGGGGAGATATGATTACTATGTACAAATACATTAAGGGTCAATACAGTGAACTTTCTTGGGAACTTTTTACCCCAAGGATCATACACAGGACACGCGATCACCCCCTAAGGTTAGAGGAGAGGGAATTTCACTACCAGCAAAGGAAGGGGTTCTTTACAGTAAGGGCAGTCAAGATATGGAATTCATTGCCAGGGAAGGTTGTGATGGAAGATTCAATAGATATGTTTAAGAAAGGGTTAGACAAATTTTTAGCTGAAAAGTGTATCCAGGGATACAGCCGTTAATTAAAAGGAAGGATAGTAGTGGATATAGGGTAAAAATAAGACTGCAATATTGAGTCTGGCGGGATTTTCACAATTGAAACAGATGGGCGGTTGCTTACTCTGGATCAATTTCAAATATAAGTGCAGGATCTCAGGAGATCCAAAATAGGTTGAACTTGATGGAGTGGTGTCTTTTTTCAACCTCATCAACTATGTTACCATGTTACTATGTTACCATGTTACTATGTTACTATATTACTATGTTACTATGTTAACTCCAGCAGAAGAGTGCCACTGGCAGCGGAGGGGTTAATGGCTGGGATCGGTAGATGCATGCTCTCTGTCCCCCCTCTAGCCTGTGAACAGCAGGGCTGGGACAGTAGGGCTACCGTGTCTGTGACTTCAAATTTTATTACCGAAATCCAGTCTAATGACACTCTAGAGCCTCAGCTAATGCAGGAGAGAGTATTCGGGCTCCATCCAGCATGGCCCAATCTGGAAACTGGATGCAGACACTTTAAACAGCAATCAGATCAGTGTTAGGGGACAGCCCTGGACTCTGATATGTTTTGCATATAAACACAATTTATTGTTGAGCTCACAGCCGGGATATAATGTTCTGTTCCAGGATGAGCCGCTGCAGGACAAAGATAGATGACTCTCAGCCTGTTCTTGTCTTATGTTTTGCAAACAGTGAATTAAAACAAAGTTCTCTTTTTTAATTGAAGCTTATAGGAAACACCAGCGACATCCGCACTTTCTGGATGACTGGAAGTAAATATAATGATCTCCGCAGATGTCTGAGCGCTGGTCTGATAGTCACAGTCTGTGTTCGTTGATACATCGCTTCTTGTTCTTCTTTTCCCACGCTTGAGTTACATTAAAATGGGGGTCTCCCACATTACCAAGAAGAAGTTACTAAGGGGCACATTTATCAATATTCACATAAAGTGAAAACTATTTTTCAATCCTTATCGCAATGATAAGGATTGAACTATTTCTCACATTTGTGTACAGCCCAGCACAGAAACAGCAGTTCCGATAAACTGCTGTTTCTGTGATAAAAAAAAATCATACTTACCCCACCTCTACTGAACGCAATGTCCATGGATCTCCTCCTCGTCCTCTTCATTTTTCCCTACACTGCAATGCCCCTAAGTTTGAGACTAAGGGGCATATTTAAGAAATAGTGATAGTGCACTATTGTGCACTTACCGTGACATCCAGGTCCCTCCATGTGTCCCGCATATTTAAGAAGGGGGCATCGCAGCATATATCGTGGAAATCTGTTGCTCTGCACTCCTTTTCGTTTTTGGGAGCAGTCACCATTCTAAAGTATGGTGACTGCTCCTGGCCGCAATCTAACAAGTTCCGAAAAAAAGTTTTTTCGGTAACTTGTCTTGATAATGTACACCAGCTGAAGCTGGCGTACATTATCATAGTAGAAGGATTTCAGTGCTGTCAGCTCTGCTCCGAAGAGCAGATCTGGACAGCGCATGTGTGGTGGGATCACATGATCCCTCCCTGTCACTCACCGCTCTCGCTCTCTGCAACTATAGTTGCAGAGACAGCGGAGCTATCCTGTGTGCATGTGCAGTTCTTAGAACTGCATATGCGCAATTGCAGTGTAAAGAAAAATGAAGAGGACGAGGAGGATATCCGTGGACATCAGAGATATCTCTTGCATTAGGCTAAGTTTCACATTAAACTGCAATCTCCATCATTTTCAATGGAGACTGTAGTCTGGGGCAATTTAACAAGCTCCAGAGGTCTAGTTTTTTGTGGGCTTGAGCCTGTTGGAGAACGAACATCTGAAGATGACATTAGCCATTCTGCCTTACGCATTGCAGTAGAGAGATGGTCGGATCACTCACCGCAGCCTTCCCGCTCTCCCCTTCAGTTCCTCTGGTCGCACATGGCAAATACAGACTCCCGGAGCTGAGTGGTGAGTAAAGTCATCACTGGGAGAGCGTCCTATCGGATGCGCCGTCCCAGAATGGTTTTGTAATTAATGCCCGCAAAATATCATCCCTTATCATTAATGAATAGGTTCCTAAGAACACAGCGAAACTGAGAAAACCAAAGGCCGACCATCGGGGCTGAAGAAAGGAATCTCAGGCCTCGGTGTGACGGCTCCTTGAGGGCTACCTCTAAACGAGGGGGGTAACCCAGTAATTGAAAGCTGTTCTTACTCTGCACAGCCCCTTTCCCCAGCTCACAATAGGGCTCAGAAAAGGCTGTAGAATGGGTCAGCGGGGCCGTTGGATGGGTCTATACACTGACTATTATTGCTACCGCCGAGCCCGGTACTTTGGACCCCCGCCCCACCTCGGGGCCCCGTCTGGCAAGCAAGGAGCAGAGACTACATATGGTCCTGGCAGTTTTTGAGTCCAAGACTCTTAGTGTTCCCTAGAGCAGTGCCCCATATACATTAAACCATCAGTGCCAGCGTGTGAGGGTATTACTGTCACCCACAATCTCCGCTCAATTCTATGTGCCGCACTATATTGCCCTGACTGTTACCATTGCACTGTTTATTGCCCATTGTCTTCCCAATGCCCTTTACCACATTACACTTCTCATTTCCACATCGCGCTGTCTACTGTCACCATCCGTTGCTAAGACCTAGCGCCATAACCCCTGCTCCTGATCAGGGAGGAGCTGGTGGGAGTCAGGAGGGTCCTATAGCGTCTTACTGCTGCTCTGGGTGGTCTTCAGCAGGAGGAGGGGGAATAATGAGCAGCTCCTTCCCTCCAGTTCAGTTTGGAGCTTCATTTCCACTGTGTACATCACACACAGGAAGCTCAATACTCCGGTTCCTCGGTAGGTGCAGATAATCCTGCCCTGGCATGTGGTAGGATACAGTAAGGACAGGCTGACTACAGGCAGTGTAAGAAAGAACCTTTTAGAATAAGTTCTCACAGAACAAATAACTAACACTCTAGAGAAACGAGTCTGATCTCAATAGAGGCTTCACAGCTCTGCGATTTCACCATTTAACAAGGAAAGTTTGCAAGTATTGATTTTCTCTGCTCCTTTAATGAGCGCAGACAATCAGCGATATTGTTGGCATTGTTAGAATTCAATTTCCAAGGCCAATTACAGGTACATTTATATACATCACACACAGACATACTGCCTTCTGCACATAACCGGCCTCTTCTCCACATCATAATATAATGCATGATGTCAAATTGTTTACAAAGACACAATTTCAATAAGAACAGAGGAAGCTCACAGGATAAGAACAGATACTGAGAATTACACCCAGCGCTCAGTACAAGGTCAGTAGTACCAGTGTCGGACTGGGGCATGAAGGGCCCACCGTGGGACTGCAACACTAGGGGCCCACCAGAGGGGGTGTGGTCAATCATCATAGAGGCGGGACCAGACACTAGAGGGGGAGTGGTCAACCCACGAAGGACAGCTAGCACCTTAGTGTAGTATATAAAAAATGCAGTGTGTGTATAAAGAATACACAGTGTTGACCTGCCCCTTAGTTTGGGCAGAACAGTCACCAAAAATCAGGATTGTCCCACTAGATCAGGGTTGGCTAACCTGTGACACTCCAGGTGTTGTGAAACTACATGCCCCAGCATGCTTTGCCAAAATATGGCAGCTTATTGCTAGAAGGGTATGCTGGGACTTGTAGTTTCACAACATCTGGAGTACCACAGGTTAGCCAAGCCTGCACTAGACTCAGAACATTTGACAGACTGTCCTACCTGTTGTTGTCACTTTTACCACCTGTGGCTGCTGGTTTCTTTAGTTGCGGTTTGTCTGGATCCTGGAATGTTGAGGGCCCTATTTGTAAAAAATAAAGGGGACATTTAGAAACGCCAACCATCCCTGCCATTAAATCAACAGCACCCACATTTAATAATTAGGCCTCTCTCCAGCCTCAACATTAAAGTAATAGTGCTCACATGTGATAAATAAACCTATTACCCTCCCTCCAAACAGCTTCAGCAATAAATTAATAGCATTTAAGTTTAAAACATCCATTTCCCACGACCATTCACAGCATTAAATAATTAATATTCACATTTAATAGATAGCCCTCCTCCCCACACTCTGCCACACAGTAATGCCCCAATGTTATGCCACACAGTAGTGCCCCAATGTTATGCCACACAGTAGTGCCCCAATATTATTCCACACAGTAATGCCCCAATATTATGCCACACAGTAGTGCCCCAATGGTATGCCACACAGTAGTACCCCAATATTATGCCACACAGTAATGCCCCATCATTATGCCACACAGTAGTGCCCCAATATTATGCCACACAGTAATGCCCAAATATTATGCCACACAGTAGTGCCCCAATATTATGCCACACAGTAGTGCCCCAATATTATGCCACACAGTAGTGCCCCAATATTATGCCACACAGTAGTGCCCCAATGGTATTCCACGCAAGTGTCCCCAATTCACACACACACACACATTATATATGGGACTTCTCTGCCGTTTTGTGTTTTAAAAAAAACAAAAACCAGGCTGTCTGGCAATGAGTCTCTTACCTGTGAGATACTCCGGCATGCTGCTCCTCTGGGCGGCCGCGACAGGCAAACAACTCCTCCTCCCCTGCTGAAGTGTAAAACACACTACCGCGCAGGTGCAGAGAGTCCAGACACAGCTCTCTGCACCTGCGCGGTAGTGTGTTTGTTACACTGCCGCCGCAGACGTCCGGGACCATCAATTAGGTGCTCCCTGCAAGCTCCGCCCCAACGTCGGAGGGGGCGGGGCTTAATCACGCCCGGGCCTACCGGTGTATAGCCCGGCTGGCCGGCAGGCCAGTCCAAGGCTGAGTAGTACTGTGTAACTGCCCATGTATGCAGAATAAGAACAGATACTGAGAATTACACCCAGCGCTCAGTACAAGGTCAGTAGTACTGTGTAACCGCCCATGCATGCAGAATAAGGCCAAATACTAAGCATGTGTTCTTTGTATGATCTGCGCTGGTTTCATGGTACACTCTACAGTAATGTACCCAGGTGTTTTATAGTGTTATAATTATCCTGGAGACAGATGGTTCGGGCGACGTTCCGGACAGTGCTCTCACATCACAGGACTATGTGCTGTGTGGTGATGACCAGGATAGAAAAGCAGTTGAAATTGTAAAGTTAATAAACAAGAACATAACTCAACAAACATAAAACCAAGAACTTCCTCATGTGGCTCCATAACTGGTGAGAGAGTGAATGGCTGTAACCAGGTATTTATAGCGCAGGGATAAGAGAGATCTAGCACCTGAGAGAGTGCATAATGGAAGTTAATTATGCTCAAGAGTATAATTGACTAAGGGGGTCGGAGAGAGTGTAAGAGGTGAACTGAAAGCACATTAATACCACTGGCAGCTTCCTCACAGGTCTTAACATTACTGTCCAGTATAAAATATATCTCTTATTACCCTAACTCTTTATCAGTTCCTCAACTGTTCCTAATTGTTTACTTATCACAGGTATCTCCACTACTGTCCAGTATAGAATATATCTCTCATTACCCCTCTGTTTATCAGTCACCCCATCCATCCCTCATTGTTTACTTATTACAGGTTTCTCCACTACTGTCTGGTATACAATATATAGATTATTGCCCCTCTGTTTATCAGTCACCCCATCCACCCCTCATTGTTTACTTATCACAGGTGTCTCCACTACTGTTCTGTATAGAATATATCTCCTATTACCCTTCTGTTTACCAGTCATCCCTTCCGTCCCTCATTGTTTACTTATCACAGATATCTCCACTACTGTCTGGTATAGAATATTTAGCTTATTACCCTTCTGTTTATCAGTCACCCCATCCATCCCTCATTGATAACTTATTACATGTATCTCCACTACTGACGGGTATAGAATATATCTCTTATTACCCCTCTGTTTATCAGTCACCCCATCCGTCCCTCAATGTTTACTTATCACAGGTATCTCCAATACTGTCCAGTATAGAATATATCTCTTATTATCCCTCTGTTTATCAGTCACCCCATCCGTCCCTCATTGTTTACTTATCACCAATATCTCCACTACTGTCCGGTATAGAATATATCTCTTATTACCCCTCTATTTATCAGTCACCCCATCCATCCCTCATTGTTTACTTATCACCGGTATCTCCACTAGTGTCTGGTATAGAATATATCTCTTATTACCCCTCTGTTTATCAGTCACCCCATCCATCCCTCATTGTTTACTTATCACCAATATCTCCACTACTGTCCGGTATAGAATATATCTCTTATTACCCCTCTATTTATCAGTCACCCCATCCATCCCTCATTGTTTACTTATCACCGGTATCTCCACTAGTGTCTGGTATAGAATATATCTCTTATTACCCCTCTGTTTATCAGTCACCCCATCCGTCCCTCATTGTTTACTTATCACCAATATCTCCACTACTGTCCGGTATAGAATATATCTCTTATTACCCCTCTATTTATCAGTCACCCCATCCATCCCTCATTGTTTACTTATCACCGGTATCTCCACTACTGTCTGGTATAGAATATATCTCTTATTACCCCTCTGTTTATCAGTCACCCCATCCATCCCTCATTGTTTACTTATCGCAGGTATCTCCACTAGTGTCTGGTATAGAATATAGACTATTAGTTACTGTAGCATATAAATAAATAGATAATTGTGCATTTCCTTTTTACAATACCAGACTGCGTTTACATATTATTGTGATATTTCAAGTATGTTCATCTCTAATGAAAAAAATGCTCTTATATTGTAATTGAAACAGCTGGTTGTTGGTAAAATCGGATCTGTCACATGTGGGGGTGGCCATTGTGTGGGCTGAGCCAATATTCCCGACAATGTAGCCTATCAATTATTTAGGATTTAGTAGTATTACCACTGAGACATGAGACAGGAAAGTTTATGACACCCTATTCATTCAAACTCTTCTGGTCTACATACAAGTTTACTAGATAGCTGTATATAATTGTGTATTTTATAGGCCTCTTCCATCTTCCATCCTGCTCTCAGTCTGAAGAGTCCTCCATTCTAATGGTTCCTCGTCTATTGTCTCCTCTAGCTCCTCCGGCACTAAAGATGTCTGTCAACGAGACGTTGGTGGTCAACCCAGGAGAAAACATCACCATGCAGTGCTCTCTTACGGGGGGCGACCCCACTCCGAAAGCTGTCTGGTCTCACTCCCCAAATCCATTGCCTCCCAACAGCGAGAGCAAAGGGGGAAACCTGACTATATGGAACATTCGGACTGAAGACTCCGGCTACTACAACTGTACAGCCATCAACAACGTGGGGAACCCAGCCAAGAAGACGGTGAACCTCCTAGTGAGATGTATGTCCTGTATCAGGCCAGTAAACCTTAGTGTACAACATATTTTATATTGGGAAAAATAAAATCAATCACACACAAAACATCAACCAATAGTTGAGATCATAATAGTTCCAGTTATGATTTATCTCATCGATACTCTGTGTTATAGATTTCTAATCTATCATGGTCATACCGAGCTCTACAAATTTTCTAATATGCTGGTAACCTTGAAATAGATTTCTGTGTAATTGTGTTATATTGTGGCTGCGGTATCAGTGATGTCGCTCAGCCTTTTGGTTAAGGAGGAAAAGTCAGGGGCCCTGCCATAATGGATGGACTCCCTTAGTCCTCTGGCCAAAAGCTGGTAGTTGGAAAGCCCAATACGCGGTGCCCCCAGAGTAGTGACCCAGGGGTGCCAGCGGTTTTCCTCACTTCAGAGTATGGCACTGGGCATGAGTCTTACTTTTTAGCTACACATCGCTTTTGCTCTGACCTTCTACCTTATAACATTTTTAGAATTCAGTCAGACGGCTGGTCACTATTTATTTAATTAATTTTCTGACCTTCTCACTGACACTCTGTTTTATCTTTTTGTCTCGGGACGTGGTAGAGTGCAGCAGCCCTCATGGTTCCAATCCCTAACTATCTAGGGGAGGTGGTGTTGTCCTAATGACACCTATGTCGCTGAAACCTCTGATGCCCCCCCTACTGGGGTATTGAGGGGGAGGGGGGCTGGGAAGAAGATTTAGTGCCCTGGGAGAAACTCTGGCAGAACCCTGGGAAAAGGGACCCCCCTCCCTTAAGGGACGTTTTGGTTCCGGGGATTGAGATTGACGGCCCTTCCTCTTTTGAGAAGAGTCTGAAGACTGTACCCCTGTGCACTTTTTTGGGGCCACGGACCAGCCTTTCAATAATAACATTAAAAAAACTCAGTGATGCTACTGCTTCCTTGCGAGTTAGTTAGGCTATAGGCTAAAAAATTATTCTGCACTCAAAATAGTTCCTTCCACTATGAGTAAGGAATGATATACATCATACTTGTCGACTTTCTCCCATTGCTTTCCGGGAGCTTCAGTGGGGGAGGTGGGCGTGCGGGGGGGGGGGGGGGGGGGGGGCACCACAATCACGTCATTTTGGCCCCCCGTGACGCAATGACGCAAATGCGTCATTTTACAGTGGGGGCGGGGCCAAATGCCGCAGTATTTTGGCCCTATTTCTGTAAATGCAGGATTTTGCCATACTCCTCCGGGAGTCCGGGAGACTCACCCAAAATGCGGGAGTCTCCCGGACATTCCGGTAGAGTTGGCAAGTATGGTGTACATTGTAAGACAATAGCTTTTGAGCAAAACATAGCTCAGACCTGGGAATAACCACATTGTATGCCCAAAGAAAAAAAAAAGATTGTGAAAGAAATTTAAATTGGAGCTTGAACAATATTCTTCTCTTTTAGACATAGTTTTATATGAAGCTTTTGCACTATTATTAATGCAATGGAGTAACTGTGACATATACCGCAACTATAATGTAATACGTGTCCAGGGATACTGAGATCCGGAATGGATTGGGAGAAGAAGTAAAATATCCTACATAGCTTGTGTCTCTGCATTAAAGATTGGAATGTTTATATATAAAATACTAAGTGGTCAGACGTACGTCTGTACTTAGTGATAGAGCAAATTCATTATGGTTTATTGCAGCAAACACAGTGGTTAGTTCTCCTCCCCCTCTGACTTTATCACATGGTTGCAGAATCCCCACAAATATATTACAATGGGATGATATGAATGTGACAGTCTGACGTGACAGGTCCCTCACTGAGGTGCAGAAATGTTTTATAAGTATTTCCACAAGTGAAGTAGCGAATGTACAGTCACGTTATACAGTACAAGTGCTAAATAAATATCTGAATTTGGACAGATTGGTCTCCTGCAGAGGCAGCAAATTATTATTCTGTTTGCGGAAGATGATTTTTTAAAGTCACAGCCGGAAATTCATAACATAATTTACAAACATTTGCATTCGTTCCTAGGTTTCTTAGGGCTCGAAGACACACAGACATTAAAACACAACACTTGTTACAAATATATGTAAAAGCTGGTTCTTTACCTTCTCAAAGCTTCCTTGCTGCTTAGAGTTCCCATAGATCTCCATTATATTATACAGAGCATTAGAAGTGTGTTCTCAGAGCCTCCCTGCAGCATAGTGTACTATGTACTTACTGAGCTCCCATAGATCTCCATTATATTATACAGAGCATTAGAGGTGTGTTCTCAGTGCCTCCCTGCAGCATAGTGTACTATGTACTTACTGAGCTCCCATAGATCTCCATTATATCATACAGAGCATTAGAGGTGTGTTCTCAGTGCTTCCCTGCAGCATAGTGTACTATGTACTTACTGAGCTCCCATAGATCTCCATTATAGCATACAGAGCATTAGAAGTGTGTTCTCAGTGCCTCCCTGCAGCATAGTGTACTATGTACTTACTGAGCTCCCATAGATCTCCATTATATTATAAAGAGCATTAGAAGTGTGATCTCAGTGCCTCCCTGCAGCATAGTGTACTATGTACTTACTGAGCTCCCATAGATCTCCATTATATTATACAGAGCATTATATTATACAGAGCGTTAGAAGTGTGTTCTCAGAGCCCCCCTGCAGCATAATGTACTATATACTTACTGAGCACCCCTATAGATCTCCATTATATTATACAGAGCATTAGAAGTGTGTTCTCAGTGCCTCCCTGCAGCATAGTGTACTAGGTACTTACTGAGCGCCCCATAGATCTCCATTATATTGTACAGAGCATTAGAGGTGTGTTCTCAGAGCCTCCCTGCAGCATAGTGTACTGTGTACTTACTGAGCGCTCCCGTAGATCTCCATTATATTATACAGAGCATTTGAAGTGTGTTCTCAGTGCCTCCCTGCAGCATAGTGTACTATGTACTTACTGAGCTCCCATAGATCTCCATTATATTATACAGAGCATTAGAGGTGTGTTCTCAGTGCCTCCCTGCAGCATAGTGTACTATGTACTTACTGAGCTCCCATAGATCTCCATTATATCATACAGAGCATTAGAGGTGTGTTCTCAGAGCTTCCCTGCAGCATAGTGTACTATGTACTTACTGAGCTCCCATAGATCTCCATTATATTATACAGAGCATTAGAGGTGTGTTCTCAGAGCCTCCCTGCAGCATAGTGTACTGTGTACTTACTGAGCGCTCCCGTAGATCTCCATTATATTATACAGAGCATTTGAAGTGTGTTCTCAGTGCCTCCCTGCAGCATAATGTACTATGTACTTACTGAGCTCCCATAGATCTCCATTATATCATACAGAGCATTAGAGGTGTGTTCTCAGAGCTTCCCTGCAGCATAGTGTACTATGTACTTACTGAGCTCCCATAGATCTCCATTATATTATACAGAGCATTAGAGGTGTGTTCTCAGAGCCTCCCTGCAGCATAGTGTACTATGTACTTACTGAGCTCCCATAGATCTCCATTATATCATACAGAGCGTTAGAAGTGTGTTCTTAGAGCCCCCCTGCAGCATAATGTACTATATACTTACTGAGCACCCCCATAGATCTCCATTATATTATACAGAGCGTTAAAAGTGTGTTCTCAATGC
Organism: Mixophyes fleayi; assembly: GCF_038048845.1. Lineage (NCBI taxonomy): Eukaryota > Metazoa > Chordata > Amphibia > Anura > Limnodynastidae > Mixophyes > Mixophyes fleayi. The sequence goes on along the minus strand of NC_134404.1, from coordinate 343,530,810 downwards.
CTCCCTGCAGCATAGTGTACTATGTACTTACTGAGCGCCCCATAGATCTCCATTATATTATACAGAGCATTAGAGGTGTGTCCTCAGAGCCTCCCTGCAGCATAGTGTACTGTGTACTTACTGAACGCTCCCGTAGATCTTTATTATATTATACAGAGCATTAGAGGTGTGTTCTCAGAGCCTCCCTGCAGCGTAGTGTACTATGTACTTACTGAGCTCCCATAGATCTCCATTATATTATACAGAGCATTAGAGGTGTGTTCTCAGAGCCTCCCTGCAGCATAGTGTACTATGTACTTACTGAGCTCCCATAGATCTCCATTATATTATACAGAGCATTAGAGGTGTGTCCTCAGAGCCTCCCTGCAGCATAGTGTACTATGTACTTACTGAACGCTCCCGTAGATCTTCATTATATTATACAGAGCATTAGAGGTGTTGTTCTCAGAGCCTCCCTGCAGCATAGTGTACTATGTACTTACTGAGCTCCCATAGATCTCCATTATATCATACAGAGCATTAGAGGTGTTGCTCTCAGAGCCTCCCTGCAGCATAGTGTACTGTGTACTTACTGAACGCTCCCGTAGATCTTCATTATATTATACAGAGCATTAGAGGTGTGTTCTCAGTGCCTCCCTGCAGCATAGTGTACTATGTACTTACTGAGCGCTCCCATGTAACTCTATGATATTGTACCGAGCTCTAACATATACAGACGGCATTGAATTGATGCAAAGTGCATTGAGAAAGTTTGTATGTGAACAAGTTTCTTCTCTTTCATTACTTAGTAACTGTTTTGCAGAAAGCAACAATATTATTTCAAAAATATACCAAACAAGAAACTGTATTCCTATGACAGTGAAAATGAAAAGGAGGTGACATGGGAGCTCAGACTACTATGTTTTCAAACTGAATTGATACATTTCACTTAAAATATCCAACTCACATGTAGAGGAATTAAAAAACAGCTATTTAACTTATGGCTATTTTTCTTTTAGAAGGCAGCAGAAAAGCTAATAACAATAATTAGCAAATCACCTTGTTATGAGATGGTGATATGAATTTAAAAAATAGGGACATCCCTTTAAATAGTGACTTTAAGTCCTCCTGCCAATTAATGTCCCGTGTTTTTTGTTTTGTACTTTCAAACAGCCATGAGAAATATCACTTACCAAATTACCCCGGATGTCATCAAGGAGAGTGAGAGCATCCAGCTGGGGTGGGATCTGAAGTTGTCCTGTCATGTGGACGCCGTCCCACAGGATAAAGTCCAATACACCTGGTACAAGAACCAAAGAGTCATAAAGTCCTCCGACCACCTAAGGATCGATAGAAATGACCTGGATTTTCCACCGGTCACCAGCAGTTTGGAGATCATTGAACTTCGTTTTAGTGACTATGGGACCTACATGTGTGAAGCGTCTTTACCCAACCTGCCCATCACGCTAAACAGCAGCGACATTAACATCTCTGCAGAGACAGGTGAGAGCTCCCATCTTTATTAACCTTTCACAGATCCTGACGAACATCCTGTCTCCTCTACTTCAAGGACATCAACATCCGAGTCCAGACTTTCATTACATCTCTATGGTCAGACCATGTCTCCACAGTATGTTCAGTAGATATAAGGAGGTCTGGGGAGATGGACTAGTTCCAAACTTTATTTGGGGGATGTCATTATAGAATTCTACAATCATGAATACAACTAATTGGAGCTTTCCCTGGTGAGGACATAGTTGATATAGATTTCACCTTTTTATTTTTTTATTTTAATGACTGAAAAATAAATAAAAATAACTGGACTCTCATCCTTGCTACTTGACAGTGCAACGTCTGACAGAGTCCATAATGTAATGGGAGGAACTTTCTTCAGGGAAATATCCTGTCCCCAAATCAGAAACTTAGGGGGGTATTCAATTGTTAGCGAGACGTGTGAAATACCTGCACTCGAAAAATATTACCGTTAATACGGTAATTTGCGCGGAAATACCGTTAATACGGTAATTTACTCACTGGATTTCAGCTCGCAGCTCAGCGAGCTGCGAGCTGAAATTCAGCGAGTAATTACCGTATAAACGGTAATATTTTTCGAGCGCGTGTATTTCACCCGTCTCGCTAACAATTAATTACCCCCCTTAGAATCCTGTTGTCATGGTTACTATAAACAAACCTCACTAAGAAATAGTGTTTGGTGGGACAATGACAGTAGAGTATAGTGAACGAGGAAGTGGAAGCTCCACTTGGTGTAACTACCTATCACTATTAGTGTAGGGTAAGCTCAGCACTGTATGTGAATGCGGACATGAGTGAGCACTTCTCAGGTTTTTTTATGACTTTACATAGAGAAAATGTTGGTCTCCATTGGACCTCAGCAACAGTTCAAGAATTGATGCAAAGCTGAGTTCACCAATAGACACCAATGTATATACACAATTACATTTATTGATTATTTAGAAGTAGCGTAAAACCTTTTTAACCGGTGTAGCTGACCCTCAGAGATCCACAACTGTTTGTGAGCCAACGGTTGCCATATTAATAACTCAAATGGTCATGGCTTGCGGAGTATGTTGGCATGTTATTAAAATATGTTAGCTATACACTAGCAGATGTTTACTAGTAAGCGAGATGGTGAAATGTTGCTATAGTGCGACGCAATGTCCTTACGTTATTTCTCTCGCAGTCCCTCCATCTCTCAGCGTACCCAAAGGACAGTTAGTTATCACCGTACGAGAAGGGTCCAGGGCAGAACTGCAGTGTGAGGTGCGAGGGAAGCCGCTGCCCCCCATCCTGTGGACCCGCGTGGACAAGGAAGCCACGTTCCCCTCTGGAGACACGGTGGTGGAAACAACAGATGGAAAGCTGAGGTTGGACAACGTGACCCGAGAAATGAGTGGAACATATAAGTGTCAGACAGCGAGATATAACGGCTTTAACATCCGACCCAGGGAAGCCTCGGTGCACCTAAATGTCCAATGTGAGTACATATAGCGCTAACATAGACCATAGCACCGTGATAATAAAGTTATTTCATTGTGTATAGTGGGTTATGACAAGTGTGTGTTCAGCAATGTTGTACAAATTATCCTATAAAATGTGCCGAAATATAGTTTAATAATATACATATGGATTACCGATGCTAAGAATAGTTAATAATCAGCTCATTGACACAAATGAAATCACAATTACCAACGCAGAGAGCCAAGAACTGGGTCAGGTAAATACACAGCAGATTTACAGCATCCAGAACCCTGGTACTATTAGCTTTGGTGGCACAGTGGTTAGTAAGTGCTGAAGTCATAGTTTGATACCTGAACAGGATCCTACGTGTGTGGAAATTGTATATTTTGCCTGGGGTTTCCTCTAGGTGCTCCGGTTTCCTACTACACTACAAAAACTTGTGCCAGCGTGACCTCTCTTCTGAGCCTAGACAGAGGAGAATATGCTCGAAAAGTTACTAGGCAGATACTCTCTGCTAACGAGTGTATCTAACAAATAGTTAAATATAGGATAGAAGTAATATTTGACAAATAGACCACTTAGTCTATTTGGGTCTATTTTGAACATTTGACTACTCCCAAAAAAACGTTAGATTTATACTTTGTGTCTTCTACCTTCAGTTATAAATTCAGCCCCTTTGACTCACTATTATTTAAAGCCAGGAACCCCCAATAGTTAGACCAGGAGGTAAGTGATTACGTTACTGAGGTGAGTGGATTGTTAATGAAGCTCCAATATCACTGGAACAATGTGTGACATTATGTTAATGGGGGCAGTGAAAGGGAACACTTTATATTATAATATACAAGATGTCCCATGTCTGGTGTCATATATACAAAATTGTCCCATAGAATGTAAGCTTGCGAGCAGGACCCTCTTACCTCTCTGTCTGTCTGTATTACCCAGTATTGTCTTATTATTGTTTGTTCCCAATTGTAAAGCGCTACGGAATCTGCTGGCGCTATATAAATAAATGTTGGTGATGATGATGATGATGATGTTGTCTGGTGCCATGTTAACAAATCTATAATTCAAATCACTTTGTGACACCTGCGGATTTAACTGGCACCAGCGGGACGATACTGGGTAAAACTTCTAACTCTCCACAGTGTCTCAGTTATCCCTGGAACCTTTATTCGAGGGGTTAATAGAATGAAGGTAACTCCAGATGACGTCTCAATATCATTATATGCGATATACAATGTGGCACCTATAGATGTAAGTGTCTCCGTGGCAGATCAGCCCTATGTGTGTGTTACTGAGAGATCTGCACTGTCAGATTTTACGTGCATACACTGCACATTCACAGCAGATCGCAGCTATAGAGTCACAAATGATGGAGTATGTGGAACATATGGAGGTTAAAAAGGGTGAAAGTGAAACATTGACGATCAGGGAATTGTATTTTAGGGCAGGCGATAGGGATAACATCTGTTACTCCTTCCTCTGTTCACAGCACAGACAGACACAACTATCTACTCAGCTGTCTGTGGAAGCATTGGCTGCGCTCCCTCTGTCCGCCTGGTGCCCAAGAGGTTACACTTTAATTCTCCCTGGCTGGGCTCGTACATCGGGGGAACAATAGGCTGCTCCGCATCGTTGATAAATAAACACTTTAATGCAATTTGAGTATCCAAAACCCCACCCTGTGTTATTAACTGTGGCCCAATCACTCTGCAAACTAGTATACTGTCTCCTTCCTACTAGATGTAACTATATTACTGGCCTCAATTCCAACATGTGCATATGTGTCAGTGGCCTTGTCTCCAGTAGTTATATGAGCGTTGGTGGTCTCCTTCCCAAGAGATGTATTATTGTCCTTCTTTCCAGAAGACAGATTTGTTTGTGGCCGTCATTCCAATAGATGTATCTGTGTAAGCAGCGTCCTCTCCTATCCACAGATCTATGCTTGTGGCTTCCTCTCCAATTGACAGATTGGTGTCAGTGGCCTCCGTCTGAATTGATCAATATACAGTATGTTAGTGGCTTTTTTATTTTCTTATTATTTTTTGCAAGATCTCCAGTTACCGATACATAGCCATAATTCATGTTAGGAGGAACCCCGACCATTTCTCAAGCTCTCCAAGGGGTATATCTACTAAACTGTGGGTTTGAAAAAGTAGAGATGTTGCCTATAGCAACCAATGAGATCTAGGGCCTGATTCATCAAGGTACGCAAACGCATATGCATCTGTTAAACGGGACTTGAGCTACGTAAAACACCACATACGCAGCGCAAACAGAGCAGATACGGCACTCAAAGTCAACTCAATCTCAAACTCCAACGCAAATATAACGGTTTGCGTCACTCAAAGTATGAAACACAGATGTGTATGCGTTTGAGTACCTTGATGAATCAGGCCCCCAGTTATGATTTATTTAGTACATTCTACAAACTGACAGCTAGAATCTGATTGGTTGCTAAAGGAAACGTCTCCACTTTTTCAAACCAGCAGTTTAGTAAATATACCCCTAGACTCTTTGTACATAGGTTCATGAATTAAATGTTACTGTTGTATTCTTCCATTTTTTTCCAAGAACAAGAATCAGTTGTGCAAATCTTTCTATTATAATGTATGTGTCATAAGCAAATGTTTCCGATAATTCCGTTCTGAAAATAAATTGAGAAAACGCCAGAGTCTAGTGTTTTAGTTAAACGACAGCAGTTAGCATTGGTTATATCACTATATTATGGGAAAACAGAGACGTTTTTTGATGTTTCATCCATGTCCTGAGTCTGTTCACCCTCACACTGTGTATAATAGACTAGTATCTGCTAGAATCCAGAATTATGTGAGACTAAAATGTACAAGTCTGTAATATATCGAATATGTGTAATTGCCAATTAACCTACTAGTATGTTTTTGGAGTTTGGGAGGAAACCAGAGCACCCGGAGGAAACCCACGCAAACACAGGGAGAACATACAAACTCCACACAGATAAGGAAATGGTCGGGAATTGAACTCATGACCCCAGCACTGTGAGGCAGAAGTGCTAACCACTGAGCCACCGTGCTGCCTGAAACAGCTGATCAATTCACTCAGTGATGTCACTGGTTCCTAGAGATTTGATTGGCTGCATTATCATTTCAGCTCACAGAATGGCTGCCTGGACCGTGGACAATCGATGGGCATATTAACTAGGATGTCAGAGCAATTCTTTATCATTTTATATTTGAATAGTTATCATACAGTTATGCTGTCCAGATATCAGTATTATCAGCTGTTAATGTAATGACAGATACATCAGTATCACAGCCTGGCTGTGAGAGCTGCTGGTAATGTCAGACGGATGCTGGGGAGAGGATTGTATCGCTCAGTGTTACAGTAACTGTGTCTTCCTGCTGTTCAGCGCTCGGCGCACAGAGGAATTATTCTCTACATTTAATTGGCTGCTGATTAAGTGTTTTTGGATTGTTGCCAGCTGTCATTTAATAACATTTATAGGCCACTAAGTTATTTTAATTATTAAATCCTAAAAAAACAACAACAAAATACAATCTTTGTTGGTTGGAGTTGATGTTATTCACATTTTATTATATGGGGTGATATTTTGCTGTATGGTAATTAGTTTTTTAGGCATATGAACTGCAAAACGTCTTTCAGGGTAACAGCGTTGGCGCTATAAATATCTATCTAGGATAATGTATCCCCCTCCTCTAAATTGTAAGTCAGCGAGGAGTTGAATGACCCTAATAGGCTGCGTCTGAGTATTATTATAGAGGCCTCTAATATCTGTAATATTTATGGTGCATTGTGCTAGTATTACATTGGATTCCTGACATTAAATAAGAAACATTGTTTACAAGAGAGTTCTGGAAATAATGACGACGATGATGATAATTTGGGGTGCTTGCTGGCGCCTGGTACAAGGGATCATTATTATAGAGTTAACGTTCTGCTCTGCGGGGTCAGTCTCTGCAGGTGTGAACACGCCCAGCGGCCTCGCACGCGCACATCCGCGGGGGAACTGATGGCCCAGAATCATGGTGCAAGGTGGTTTGTGCATAAAGATTAAAAGCAGATTTTATTTATTTTAATAATCAAATAATTTTTTTAAAACATTAATGCATTAAAATGATTTTGTTCTGTTACTGCCATCCTTAGAGTCTTAAATAGGTTTCCTCATGCAAAGGCGATGAGCCGTACAGACATAAGAGGATGGCAGAGGGTATGAACATAACAGCGGGTTAGTATCACAGACCCCAGCGTTATGTAATGTAGCAGAAGTATCGTGCTGTGCGCCGGACCAGCAATCCTTAGGCTGACTTCACAGGGTCGTATTTTTATGAGCGCTGGGGTGTGAAACAGTAACGCAAACATCATTAATCACTCTCCTGAAGAAAGTGAGTGTCTGGGCGTAACTTAAAGGCTCTATTTACTAAGCTGCGATCTGCCATAATCCCGGAGAAAACAGCTATTTTCTCCGGAGAACGGCCATACCATCAATCTGCACAATACATGAAGGGGTTAACGCAGGAGAAATCAGTTCGGTAGGAGGGGGGACCCCATCGGGGCTCCCTGAGCAGCCCTGGCATAATGAATAGCAGCGTTACTGTATCGGCAGAATTTCCAGCAATATATAATGAGTGGTACCGCTGCTCAATAGTAAATAGAGTCCTAAATCTCTACGCACCCAAGACAGCCGCCTCTCCTGCCAACCCCTAACGCCAATTTGGATTTACACTTGGTAGGTTAATTGGCTGCTATCAAATTGACCCTAGTCTGTCTGTCTGTGTGTATATTACGGGATTTAGACTGTAAGCTCCAATGGGGCAGGGACTGATGTGAATGTGTTCTCTGTACAGCGCTGTGGAATTAGTAGCGCTATATAAATAGCTGCTGATGATGATGACTCGCACCCAGGTCAGTGTTTGTACTCCTGGCAGAACAGTCGTTTTATTCTAACTAATTATCCTGAAACAAATCTGTTGCACATAATAAATACTCTACAAACAAGAGCCCAGTCTCCTGACAAGGGGATTGTGCCGAGCAGACGCTGTGCTGTTCTCATTAATGTAGTTCCAGTAATCTGCACATCTTCTCACAGAAAACATCACTTGTTGTAACGCTTCGCTCCTTGACCCCAGAACCTGAAGAGCTGGAGCTATGATGGACCCATTAAAGCATCTCCGAGCTAACAAGTCGCTCGTCGCTCTCCTCCGCACCTGGCTCTCTGCTAATGGAAGCAGCTCTTCCAAGCTCAGGCACTTCATTACGGCTCTCCTGGTGCCGCAGACCCCGTCTCACTAGAAGTAGGAGCGTGCGTCTAGTCAAGTTCTGATAATAAGTGTGTTCTTCTCCCATCCTGAGCAGCCCCCGAACCTCCATCCTCTGTACTCTCCAAGAGTCAAAGCTCCTATGTATAACTGTAAACTGCACTGAATGTGGATGTTTCTTTGATTTCTCCTCAATCTAAAGTTATAACAAAAAAACAACTGCTGAGAAGTTACCCGAATTGTCCTTATTTTCAGTGTTATGTGTAGATATTTGATGGACTATAGGAGAAGCCGGATCATTCAGGGCCTATTTCTCAAAATGCTGCCATAACGATGAGTTTTTAATTGCCGCTTATCGACAGAATTTATTTATAAGCGATCTCCATGAGAGATACTCAGCCGTCCCTACGATACTGGACTGGAGCACTAAGAGTTAACTTACCACGTCGCCAGGTCTCTGCAGTGACTCGCGTGCGTGAGCGAGCTCGCCAGTGCGCAGCGGAACTGATAGCCCAGACTTGAGCTATCTGTTCCACTAATGTGGGTGACAAAAATATGGTTTAAAAATAGGTTAAAAATATTTAAAAATCATATATTTAAAAAAATATTCATCAATCAAAGACTAAAGCATTTTTTAATAATTTTCCTCTGTTGTCCCAAACCTCTAGGGCAGCAATACTTGTCAGACAGGCCTTGAACTCGCCTTGAAGTATAGGGCAAATGGGGAAAAAGAAAAAGTTTTTTCAGGCATTAGGTCTGTTTTGATAAATCTGCACCAAAATAATGACACACACTGACCGACATTTTATCTTTTTGCCCCCACTTTTTCTCCATCACTGCAGAGATCCACAAACTCCAGCAATGTAAAGAAAGTAATCACTAATGAGGAATGTTCATTAATTGCTAATGATAGCAGCACACATTAAGAGTTCTGAGATGATGAAACAAGTTGGAGCCCCCTGAGGTCTGTACCCCTAGGGCCTGGCTATTTGGCGAGCCTCGATGTCAGCCTTATGGATATAGAGCTAGCAAAAGTCCTACCAAGTCATGGTGGAGGCTGCTCTGTGGGCATACAGCCTACCAACTTACTAGGATATGAGGCATTTTGTACCCCGTCCCTCAGTAATGTGACTAGTGACTAGTAACCAGCTAGGTACAGATCCTAAACATTCTGTAGTGGCAACTTCTCAAAGTTGCCTCCGTTTCTCTAACCTCTTAGAAACTGGTTTTTAGCATTATCAGACTCAGCAGACACACACGTATGTGCAGACACACGCACAGGGCCGGATTAAGGGAATGGAGGCCCGTGGGCTAAGGGGGCCCCATTTCCCTTTGAGGGCCCCCCCCTCGTGATGCGAGCTGCCAGCGCCCCCCCGGCACTTACCTCCTTCCCCGGCTCGCTGTGCTCTCTTTACTGAGGAAATCTCGTGAGAGTGAGACTCACGAGATCTCCTCAGTAAGGAGACTACAGCGCGCCGGAGAAGGACCGCAGTGAAAGTGCTCAGCAGCACTGATCACGCCGGGGGCGAACCCGCCCCCGACCGATCAATACTGCTGCTGAGCACTTTCAAGGGCCCCCTGGATGCCATAGGCCCGTGGGCTGTAGCCCAGTTAGCCCTATGGTTAATCCGGCCCTGCACACGCACATATATGTGTCCGTGCAGTGGTGGAATTACCGCAGGAGGTCAGGTGACTGTGGGGCAATGCCAGGTGTCCCGCCTACCCCTGAAGGCCCCAAGACCCCTGTGCTGCTCTCTTGTCCTTCGGAGATCAGAGTTCCGGCTGAGGAGGACAGGACGCGGTCCGGGGGTCCATTCCTGCCAGCAATGTGTTCCCTCTTTTAGGATGAATTATTCCAACAAATGGTTACATAGTTTTCAAATAAAAGTTGTCCCTCTCTTCTTCTAGTTAATGGTAGGAAGCTCCCCCCAATATCTGTGACCTCTCCCTCTCTCTCCCCTTTCTGCTTATATAAGGTATCTGTCACCGTCAGTCACCGTCAAGGTAACAACAAATAAATTATAATTGCACTTATCACTGTTCTATTTGGTCCTATGTCCAAGGTTCATTCTCCGAGAGGATCTGCTGGCGTCTTCCGCCTGCGCCGGGTGAGACCGGGGATCGGAGAAGGAAGCTGCAGAAAGGCTGGAAATTCTCTGACACGCACTTTTCTCAACACACGTTTTATATGTCCCAATGGCCGACCGCCAGGACACATTAACTACAAATGGCAGTACTGCTGATATTAAGCTTTCTCCACAAACCATCATAATAACACAAAACACATTTTATTGGTCTAATAACGGACTGGAAAGAGCTGCTGGCCCGATGTCATATAATGGATGTGTTTAATAGTGCGGCCTCCAGTGGGGTTTAGATCGCAGTTCACTCTGCGGCAGAGAGATGAGTAATGAGATCCCAGGACTACGGCCGGGGGTGACGTACACACCCACAGTCTATTAATATATTATAGATGTACCAGTGCAGCACAATCACCAGCCTCCCCCATCATTCCTCTAACGTGCGCCCAGAGAAGTAACTGCAACAATTATCATCTTATTGTTAACCCTGTGACTCAAAACTGGTGAGTTATAGGGGCTCCACGTACCGCTGGTAACTCCTGTGCGTGGGCTGTAAACACGCTAATGGGAGCGTCAATTCCCAAATAGGTCCCGGTCCAGCCATTCCGGTCTTACAGCGTCAGAGACTATTTTAACTTATAAATTAGTAGAAGATCAGTTGCCAAACTTCCCGGTGTCACATCTGGCAAAATATGAGTGTATTTGAAACACACTGTGCGCCAGTAAACAAAGCAATGTCCAATTCATCTTCTAGTACAAAGGACACTTACTACAGCCTATGATTTCATGGGTGGAACAGGGAGGGGACTGGGCGTATGCCCGTAGTCAGTGTACATTAAGGGCGCGCCAAGCTGGAGCACACACAGCAGCAACGTCTGATTCAAGCTTTGGGCATCTCTCAGGTACGTGATTTTCTGTCCTATCACTGGCAGCAGCTACAGGTCAGGTGTAAGTGCTGATTACTAGTGATGACGGCTGTGTATACAGCTAGAACATGTGTTTGTATCAGCAGCGACTGTAACAATGTATTTTATGTGCAGTAGACATTAATAACATCCTAATACATGTTTTTCATAAAAAAAGAAAAAAAAAAAGGCATTTTCATTAGTTTGCATTTCATATTATTAACTGGTGACAATAATTGAATATTTTATTTTCTATGCATTCTCCTGGGACTTTATATTGATAATATGTATTGTACTTATCCTGCACTCAGGGCCATCTTTTCCATTGGGCACGATGGGCAGGTGCCCGGGGGCCCCACGGGCAAGGGGGCCCCATAGGCACGGTTCTTAATGAGAATAAATAATCCTGCAAAAGAAAAAAACCTGCAAAAAAAACCTTCAATGGTCACTGAGCAAGTACATCTATCTATCTCTATCTCTATATATCTATATCTGTATCTGTATAAATCTATATATCTATATCTATATCTATATCTATATCTATATCTAGGGGCCACGGTGCACTGCTTTGCCCAGGGGCCCATAATGTTGTTAAGATGGCCCTGCCTGCACTGTGTTGTGTCAATAGAGTAAGTGCCTTATAAACAGTACACATCTAGACTAGAGATACTCAGGCTCTGTTCCCTGAGAACCCAACATACCCGAACTTAGCAGATCCAAGTACCATGTCGAGTCGGCTCGGTACTTTCGCGCGACCTTGAAATTGAAAGTGAGGCAAAACGTCATCCTTACATCGTCTGATCTCGGATCTCGCGAGCTTTGGATTCTATAAGTAACGCCCTCCACGGCGATCTAGAAGGGGTAGCACAGTTCTTGGCAGTCTCTCGTGCAGTTGGGCAGCGTCATAGGTAGTAAAGAAAGAGGAGGGGGAGCAGTGTTCTTCAAAGTCTCCAGTGACATCCAGGAGAGCTCCATTGCTCCATTACTAATTGTCATTGCTGAAATACAAATAATAGGTCTGGCAGGCTTGGTCTTCTAAATCTGCAGTCACCTTGTACTGTGTTATATAAGTAACATACAAAGTGGAGAGCTCCATTGCTCCATTGCACCACTTTTCTTTACTGACACTGCTGTGTGCCAATGTGTCCTAGATGTGCTAGGAACTGCCGTGTGTTTGAGGCGTTGCTCTGTCGCTTACCATCCAGCCAGGTCGCTGCAGTCTTTGTCCGAAAGTGTATGAAAATAATATTGTGACCTGTGAGGTGGTCAAAATTGACTGCAAATGACTTGTAATTATTGTTATTGAGGTTAATAATAATGTAGGGGGGAAAAAAACCAAAAATATGTGATTTTAGCAAATAAAATAGGGATTTTAGAAAAAATCGGAATCCAAAACCAAAACACAAAGTTAATCCAGATCCAAAACGAAAACCAAAACCAGAACACGGGGGTCAGTGAACATCTCTAGTCTAGACCCGTATTCAACAAGAGACGTTTCCTCAGATCCGCGTGTAGTTGAATACATACGTGTGTTTGCCAGAATTACATTTGTTTTGCGTGTCTGGATGAATCAGGCCCCTAATCCTCTGTGTATCTTCGGTATAAGTATCTTTGATATTTTTCTTCTGTTACCCAAAAATGATTGTTACATAAGCTATTTTGCATTTTAGCCGCTATAAAATATGTTTTCCATGCAGACAGAATATTGTTCTGCTAACAAAAGTCTGAGAATAACTTATTAACCGAATTTAAGAGTGGTCACTCAGATGATACAAGCAGGATAGGTGAGTGACCTGGTGGTCACTCAGATGATATAACCAGGATAGGTGAGTAACCTGATGGTCACTCAGATGATACAATCAGAATAGGTGAGTGACCTGGTGGTCACTCAGATGATATAACCAGGATAGGTGAGTGACCTGGTGGTCACTCAGATGATACAATCAGAATAGGTGAGTGACCTGGTGGTCACTCAGATGATACAATCAGGACCAGGCTCGCCCTGTGTAACACTATAGAGAAATTTGCCCCCATAAGTTAAGTATGAATTAATTTTGCAACCTTAATCAATGGCAAACTCCACACGTTTATCGTTACCGCTAGTATAACAAACCGTCTCCAGTTTCCTTTTCATACTGTGATATCCAAGACCTCGTTTTACAGCCTGTTAATGTGTCCCTCTCACGTGCCCGATATGTGGGTGCAATTGTTGTATTATCATTCCTTTTATATATATATATATATATATATTATATATTTTTCTATATCCTTCCTGTTAGGATCGAGGCCTTTGCTGAAAATGGTTGATAACAGATAACAATTGCTTGCTCCCAGCTGCACAGCGAATGTAATTAGATGTCTCCACTTCTGTCAATGTATCGGAGCTGTTACATATATATATTTATGAATGTTATCAGTAAGTTACTTTCTGACATATTCAGCAATAAAACGTGACCCCTCTGTACAGCAAACAGTAACACCAATAGGAGATCCCAGAAAATGGGACACAAGGCGGGCGAGCTAAGAGCTGAGCAGGTCTGTCTGCTGGAAGTAATTATCACTAAGCCAGTAACGGTGGCAGGTGTCTGCCACTGTCGCATCGTCTTATTATTAGGAGTCAATCACAGGATTCAGAAACATCAATCATTTCCTTAGAAGAAGCAAAGGATCCAGGATTGGCTGCTGAATCCAGATCATCTTATCTGAGGAATCTTCCCACTAATACAATGTATCAGACTCTGGAAGACTGATCGTGTCCAGCTGACAGATCCTTTATCCCCAGAATCCAGCTTAAGTGATATATGATCCTGCATTAATAGATTAGTGATACAGACACTCAGTGAGAGCCGGACAGGCATCATTTTATGTTTGCGCAAAATGCGTATTTTCAAGCTCTGTCTTGGCCCTACCGGCTGACAGTACGAAAAACATTAGCAGCCATATTATATGGAGTTGCGGCCGTCTCACGTTATTTAAATGACTTTTCCGTTGCAGCTGGAAAGAAGATTTCCATTTGATTTTTTAAAGGGAAAAACAACAGATGGGGTATTTGTATTTGATTATGTTTTATATGGAAAATTCAAGTTTTGCACTTATTAATAACTTCTAAGTAAATATTCTCTTTTGTTAAATAACACTTTGTTACATTATTATATTGTGCACAAATAGAGCAATGGGATGTGATATACAAACACAAGTGCCTGTTACACAGTTTCACGCGGGACGGCTGCCCCCTGACCAGCATTGTTGTGTGACGGGTTCATTTAGCTTATGAGTCACTTTTACCTTTGCAGTCTGGCTGGGCCAAAATGCAAAATGTAGACTTAACCTCATGTGTCAATCTCCCATTGTCCCATAGATTGTAAGCTTGTGAGCAGCCTTCTCACCTCTTTGTCTGTTTTACCCAGTTTGTTTATTAGTTTATTATGTTTGTCCCCAATTGTAAAGCGCTACGGAATATGTTGGCGCTATATAAATAAATGATGATGATGATGATGATGAAGATATGCCCGTAAATAAGCATTTTTTTGGATGTGTTTTGGTGCCATATGATCAGCCCAAATATATCCACCACTAGCTGTGTCCTGCAGTCTGTAGTCGGTGGTACTCCCAGCAGTTAGAGTAACACAGGTGACAGTAGTATATAGGTGGGTTTCATCCAGAAATGTAACCAATTTACATTTGATTTTTGATTTTTTTTTTAAATGATTCATCTTAGAATGAAATACTGTCCAACCAAATGTTACACTCATTGCGAAGGTTAACAGCACCCACAATCAAACGTTACTTTTATTATTACAATCCAAATAAAGAATCTGTTGATTGTGCGCTATTTGTGGTGTTAAATTTAGAGATTTGAGGCAAATTTGTCTGCGGCTTTTTTTTTTTTTTTTTTTAAATAAAGTTAAGGGGTTTTCTTTAAAAGTGACTGATACCGATATCATCAATACCGATATAATTCTGACTACCTAGGGCTAATAGTCCCACTTGTTTCTCTTCCCGCAGTTGCCCCGGTGGTGGAACCCAAGTTCCTGGACATCCGTCAGGCGATACGACGCAATATTACCTTGAGGTGCAACATGCTGAAAGGGAGTCCGGTCAAGGTGGCCTCGGCCGTGTGGAGGTTTAACCGGAGTCTGCTGAGTACCCCGCCCATTGAGCAGCAGGAATATTCCGAGTATAGGATCAGCAGCATGAGCAAGGAGACCAGCGGCACCTACGAATGTACCATCTCCAACGACGTGGGCTCTGACGCCTGTGTCTTCCAGGTGACCGGTGAGTGGGGCCGGGGGTCTCACAATATCAGCATTTATTGTGACAGATATAATAAATTGAACAAGGCTCAGTGACGCTCTATGTAGCTACACCTCTTTTTACAGCCAATGGGAGGTGTTGATAGGGGTCACTTATTGCTGAGTGTGGACTAATTGAAAGAATTTATGCACCTACTTGCAAAACAGAATATAGTTTTGCAGGCTGGGATTATTTAAATGAGATAAAGTGGTGGGGGGCACATTTAGGGGGAGAGCTCCATAGTTTGTGTATGGAGCTTAATAAGTGCAAAACTTTGTGGAAGACATGTGGCCCTTTTCTATCTTTTTAGCACCTCTGGAGATCGGGTCTCACTCTAAATTTTCAATATGACGCATTTCGCAACTCCCAATTTCACTTCTTTGGAGGAAGAACAATTTTAGATGCAATTAAACTAATGCAATAAAAACACTCAAACACACGAATATGCCATATGTTGTGAAGACCGTCCCAACTGTTGCTCCTTAAAACATAAATAGCGCCACGCCGAATATTTTGTGGGGGAGTGGGGAATGAACTGATGAGAAGAACCAAGTGAATCCTGATGTTTCACTCTTTCCACCAGGTGTATATTCAGGAAAGTCCACGGAACTAGGAGCAGATTCCAAGGGCTGAGAATTAGGCGCACACCTTGAAAGCGCTTAGCCGACAAACCAGTGCACTCACGCAAATAAAACAGCAGCGTGGTTAGTAAGTGACTCTTAGAGGAGACTGCATTGTCCTGCGATGTCCTGTGATGTCCTGCGATCAGGGAAAGAAGTGCAGGATGGCGATGGGCACGACAGTTGCACCTGTTATAGATATATTCCATGTATCTTACAACGGACTGTTACAATGTTGTAACATTTCTTTGTTAATTTGGAACACAGTAAAACAGATTCTTATTAATATGTTTCTAAGATTTGCTCAGTAAGAAGGGATTAGGACAACGGTTCCCAAAGTGTGTGCCGCGACTCCAGAGCCGTAACTTAAAATTCTAGCGCCTGGGGCGAGAATGTCAAATGCCGCACCCCTAGCGCTGAACCAAATTAACCTAAAATATTCCTAAACTGCGTCCCCCTTCAGCGTTGCGCCCTGTTGCAGTCGCCCCTATCGCACAGCCCTAGTTGTGGCCCTGCGTGGCTCCCAGGGGTGCCGTGGCCAGGAAGAGAATAGAAAAAGAAACAAAAAAAACTTACCAATCCGGCGGCACCCAGGACCCAGCATCCTCCCTCCTCACTTCTCACTGAATGTTGGGCGACATTCAGTTACAGGTGGCAGGAGAGAGGAGGATGCAGAGTTTTGTTATTTCTCTGGGATGCAAAGGGGGCAGAGTGAGTGGATCAGGGGCAGCAGAGTGAGTGGATGCAGGGGTACAGAGTGAGCAGAGATGAAGGAGGGCATAGAGTGTGTGTGGAGGTGAAGGAGGGCACAGAGTGTGTGGAGGTGAAGGAGGGCACAGAGTGTGTGGAGGTGAAGGAGGGCACAGTGTCTGGATGAAGGGGCACAGTGTGAGTTAGCTGTTAATTATTCTTTGACAGAAATATAATTTAAAAATATAAAAAAATATTCTTTTCCTTTGGATTTATGTGTATATTTCTGTCCTGACCTAAATACTTGTTACGTTTCTTTGACTACTTATAAAACGGGACTGCTCGGTAATTATTTTGGAGGGGTGCCTTGAAAAAATTATGGAGACTCTAAGGGTGCGGCAAACTGCAAAAGTTTGGAAACCACTGGATTTGGGTCTTTAATAAGGGCAGCAGTAATGCATCTAAGCAACTGATGCAATTTTTCCTGCGTAAGATGCAACCCAATACACTCAACATATATGCAGCAAAAATGATCTATAGCCAGAGCCAAATCACTAACTAGCCAACCAGTTTTTATGTTTTTTTTCTTTTTTTCCTATTTACCGAGGGGCCCGTATTACCCTTTCCCATTGGCCCACCACTCTTGCAGCTTTCAAACACTGTTGGTCCACCAGATATGACTTATTCTGTGGCGAGCAGCCAGCGCAACTAACAAGGTGACTCTGCTTTGTGTCTTGCAACCCTTCAGTTGTTAGGGTCAGGTGGCGGACCCACTGATCGCTGGTGGCACAATGCCCACACCCTGAAGCTGACTGTGCTGGGATTGGTGGTTCAGTCACTTTTTTTTTATGCTGAACTACCAATCACAGCAGGGCATCCTCCTAAGAAAGAGCACTGTGTGGGGAACGCGGTGGCTGCCGGCGCACTCTCCAGAGAGAGGCAGTTTACACCGTATTAAATGGGGTGGTAGGGTGGAAAGGTGCAGGGGAGTGTCATGGACAGTGACGATCAGAGAAAGGGGGAGGGGGGCAAAGCAATATCTTGCCTAGAGCCCTGTAGGTTGTTAAGCCGGGTGTGGTACTAATTAACGGTGCTGAACGAGTTCACAAAATATGGCCGAACGTGACTTCAGCGACATTAAAAAAAATTGAGACTTTAACGATAAAAGAAATATCCGACTGTCTTCTGAAAGATCCCGATCATAAGTAATAACAGCACTGCGTTTTGACGTCATTGAAAATGGCGATCTCCATAAGAGAAGTTTTTAAAGCGGCAATTCTGACTGACGTTCCCTAACCCGATGCCTAACCCTAACCCGATCCCTAACTCGATCCCAAACCATAACTGGCTGACAATCCCTCATCATCACCATTTATTTATATAGCGCCACTGATTCCGCAGCGCTGTACAGAGAACTCACTCACATCAGTCCCTGTAGCTTACAGTAAAATTCCCTAACATACACACACACAAACACACACAGACACACTAGGGTTAATTTTTTTGATAGCAGCCGATTAACCTACTAGTATGTTTTTGGAGTATGGGAGGAAACCTGAGCACCCGGAGGAAACCCACGCAAACACGGGAGAACATACAAACTCCACACAGATAAGGCCATGGTCAGGAATTGAACTCATGACCCCAGTGCTGTGAGGCAGAAGTGCTAACCACTGAGCCACCGTGCTGCCCCTAACTCTAACCCGATCCCTAAGCGGTTTACGATCCCTAACCCGATCCCTAACCCTAACTGGCTGACGATCTCTAACCCAATGCCTATCCTGATCCCTAACCCTAACTGGCTGACGATCCCTAACCCTAACCCGATGCCTAACCCTAACATGATCCCTAACCTGATCTCTAACCCAAACCCGATCCCTAACCCTAACGCAATCCCTAACCCTAACCCGTTCCCTAACCATAACCCTAACCCAATCCCTAACCCTAACCCGATCCCTAACGCGATCCCTAACCATAACTGGCTGACAATCCCTAACCCTAACCCGATCCCTAAGTGGCTGACGATCCCTAACCCGATCCCTAACCCTAACTGGCTGAGGATCTCTAACCCAATGCCTATCCTGATCCCTAACCCTAACTGGCTGACGATCCCTAACCCTAACCCGATGCCTAACCCAAACCCGTTCCCTAACCATAACCCTAACAGTTACACTTACCTTACATGACAGCCGAAATTGCCGCTTTAAAAACTTCTTATATGGCGGTCACCATTTTCACTGTCGTCAAAACGCAGTTACTTGTGATCGGCATCTTTCAGAAGCCAGTCAGATACTTCTCTTGTCATTAAAGAAGTCAGTCTGGATTTTTTTTAACGTTGCTGAAGTCACGTTCGCCCATATTTTGTCTATGAAGTCGTTGTCGATGTTATCTGCCATGTTAATATCATTACCCCCGCTTAGGCCAACTTGGCTATTGGTAGAATAATAATAACTTATTTTAGAATTTAACCACTTTAGGGAATTTATTTTGGTCTATTATTATCTTTTATAAATAAAAGATAATAATAATATTATTATTATTATTATTATTATTATTATTATTATTATTAATTATAATTTGAGTGGTAAAATATTTTTGGTGATTTTTCTTCAGCATGTAAGAAATCCTTTAGCTGTATGTACCCACAGTTCTGTGAATTGCAGACGCCATCTTGTTGCCATTATATATTTGGCACCAGTAATACGAGTCCTGTAGTCATCAGTATAAACACATATCGTATATTGACAGCAAAACCATTGATCAATATTTTTATTTGTTTGAAATTGTAAAAAAAAGTAAATAAGTTAAAATAAAACCATCAATTCCTTAATGAATGAAGTTAATTTTGCAAATTATTTCTTGGTTCTTATTTGTTATAATGGATTTTCCTGCTATTTCCAGGCAAGGCGTTTAACCCCGAGTTCTATTATGACACACCGAGCCCAATAGAGACGAACAAGCAGTATAAGAACTACTCCTACCTGCTGCAGTGGACACAGAAGGAACCACAAGCTGTGGATCCGGTAACGGGTTACAAGCTGGAGCTGAAACCGGTAAGAGCTGGAAGCTGGATTAATGTCCCCCTGTGCTGCATCACTGTGTTATCAATATAATATGTAACCCGCGTGAGAGTAAAAGCATAGCAGACCTTCATGTAAAATGTATATAAACTGATAGAGGGGGTCTGGAAACCCACAGTTTTACAAATGTACAAGAATGTGGTACAGGGAGCAGCAGACAATACTGGGAGATTGTGTGTGGTTTTTTTGGCTGTCATGCACAGCAGAAAGGGAGGATGATAGGCAGATGGCCAGTAGATATAAGGAAAGAGAAGGAAAGGTCTTAAAGCGAGAAAAAGCCATGCTTGTTTATGGTGCTTGGTGTGCAGTGTTTTATGCTGTTGTCTATTCATGTGTTACTCTGACTTTAAAGTGTAGTGAGATTTTTTTTTTCTACTAAAATATGACCTTCTTCATGGTACAGAGACATGGGACAGTGCTTAAAGGAATAGCCCACCTTCAGCTAACGTTGAATTATTGGTTTGTACATGCCCCTTGCAAATGTTACTAAATATAGCTGTGTTATATCCCAGGGCTAGAAATATAAACATTTCTGTCTAACAACATAGATAACCTACTAACGTTAAGACTGAAAGGTAGAATAACGTATTTAGTAAAAGCTGCAAGTGGGATTAAAGTCTGAGGATGGACCATAAAAATGATCATTTGTTAGGAATAAACATTATTATTTAGTAGGAAAAAACACACTACTTACTGCAGTATAATGAAATGACTGGTATTATACACTATATACAATAGCATATGTACATATTGTGTATATATATATATATTTTCAGTATAAACTTGTGTTCTTTGGATACCAGAAATCACAATGACCACCCACTGGTAAAACTTTAAAACCATATATTTCCTGCATTGGATAATTCTACAAACAGCCTCTGAGTGCTCCGTCCTTTATGCAGTTATTGATTTGCGCTTTGTGTTATCTTTGTATGTAGTTGTGAAGAGGCTCTTTGCATACAGAGTTATGGCAGCGTCTTCCTTCCATTATCCTCTCACCAGAAGAGCTTTAATGAAATCACTCTATAGCTCAATGCTTCATATATAAAGGATATGAAAAGCCTTTCTCTGTCTGCCTGTGTTGGGTGATAAACGGATTAGCAGCGCCATTAAGGATGAATTTAGGACCTCTGTGTAAAGTCACACGCTATCCCTAGTATGTGTGCCATGTGTATTACACACTGATGCAATTATCGTACAGATCACAAAATTCACGATCGTTTGTTCAGATATTGCAAGAGTGTGTACACTGCCATGATAATGTTTATCATCGCATCTGTTGGTTTGGTTGTATAGACTTCCTAAAAAATTACGATCAGCGAGAGAAGGATGTCAGAGAAATGTGGCAGTGTGTATGCACTCAGGACCAGAAGTGTAGGCAGATATCTGTATCGGGGCTTTTAATGGTAAAATCGTTACAGAAATCGTATCTGAAGTAAGATTGCATTAGTGTGTACCCAGCTGTACAGAGAAGTGAAAAGTTCCGGGGATGCAATCTTCGATTTCCGATGCTGCACTGTATTTGTAAATTCTGCATTTTGTTGAGCTAATAGTCTACAAATAGAGCTGGGACATTCATTCTGCTCCACGATGTGTTTTGGGTGTAAACGGGAGAGCACTTTAGGACAAATTCCATCTGAGAAAAAAGCAAAGTTCTGCGCACAAATGTGGAACGATTCAAACTGTCCACAAAACACAAGGGTGGTCTTTAATATCAGTTGGCCGAAGACCCTCTGTAAAAACAGAGACATAGACGCCTGTAGTGTGTGACTAAATGGTACATCTTACTGCAGAGTAATCAGGTTGGTACTGGTATTTTACACACACATGGTCTATTTTAAACCAATCCACCCCCCCCCCCCCCCCACCACCACCCAAAAAAAGTTCACTGCGGTCCTTTTTGTTTTGCTCAATTTTAGGCAAATCCATCCTGGGTAATAGGAGCCGTTGCATTTAAAATTGGGGATACACATTGGAGTCATACAGAAGAGGAGATGAAGTGGGTGGGAATAGAACCGCCTGTAGCCAATCCTCTGTCTAAAACTACCAGTAGAGGAGCGATGTCAGGCTCCTGGTAGGAAAAGTGCGATATGAAACACTCCCCTGAGTAATACTCCATTCAGCCACCTTTGTTAGCAATGCTGAACCGGAGTCAGGACAGGAGGAAATAGTTCACCTTTAAGTTTCAAGTAAAGATTCAATTTATTTGGGAATTAGTTGTCCTTTAATCTCATGTAAACTGGTTACCTGAAAAGCAGACATTATCCGGAGGTTTATTGATGACTTAGAATATTGAATTAATTTTAGGATAAAAGTATCGCTATATATTGATACACATTACTGTTTGCCCCACTGAGGATTTGGGGCCAAGTCACTGACCTGCCATTTGTGTCTACTGACCTTATCGTACTTAAGCGATAGTGACCTTTCTGTGTATAATATCCCCGGAGACACAGCCTGTTCTCCCCCTGCTCCGGGAATGTTTAGTGAAGTGAGATATATTCTATCTGACAGAGACATACAGATCATTGAGGTCGGTGCACTTTAGTTTCACTATGGCCTTTACAAATATATCAGATTAGGTATAAAGGCACGCTGCTAATTATATGTCTATCTATGTTCTTAACTTTTTTGTATTTATATTGTACAATGACCCAGTCACCGTGAATTCACCTTTTCCAATCGATTATATTTAGCTGCACTTAAATTAGACATTTATATATAACTAAATATGTCCGTCATACTCTCTCATGCAGCTGCATGCTAGGAGGGAGGGGCTCCTCTAACGGAGCAGGCAAACAGTGACTGACAGCTTGGCAGATATGCACAGTGTGGATTGGTTGCGTAACACAGGGGCGGGGCAAGTCAGTTCTCTTCAATCTCTATCGATTACCATTATAACAATGACCTAAAGACATGAGAGGAGCTTCAGCTGCCTGTCATAGGAGGGGATGTAATACTATATAATGAAGCTGCAAAGGAATGGCAGAGTAACACTGAACAGTGTATTTATCCTGCATGGGTCATATCTGAAAATTGTACTGTAGTGGTCCTTTCAAATCGAGCTATATATATTGTAGAGCCGTGACCATTATAAGGATGAAGAAGTTGCTTGTATGAAGCGATTCTTCTTGGTGTTACTGGAGTCACATAGACAATTTAGACTGCTGGGTAACAGGCGAAACACTTTTCAGCCCCAGTACACTGCGACTCCCTTGGTGGAAAAGCTCAGCGCTGTAAAACACTCATGTGCTAAAATGTTCAGAAAAGAAGCAAGTGGGTAAAACGCGCTGGGTGAGAGATCAGTTTATGGAAATCGGCAACATTTCAATTTCAAACCACATTTTAGAGGCCTGAGCTGGGAGATTAGTTTTCCTGCCTAATGTCTCAGCTTAGGAACCACTAAGTGTAAAATAAAATTCATTCCTTTCCTGCTTCTGTATTTACGCTCTCTCATGCCGAGAGAGCCCCTGTCCCTGTGTCCTGCGGCTGCAGCTATTGACTGTGATCTTCAGAAATTCAGGTGCGGGAGGAGGGGGCTTGGATCAGCCTCACTGCACACTGACTCTGGGCTCATTCAGTGCTCTGACCTCCACGATCATTTCTCCAAGGGGGATAATCATGCAACAATCAGGACACAATAAACAGCTCTCAATCTCTCCTCAATGATCATGGTGCTGAGATTTTCCAGAAACATAGTGATTTTCTTCTGAGCTGTTATTATTTGTGTTAACTAGACCGTGCATTACCTGCCTGCCGTGTTTCCAGAGAACCACAAATGCACTCTCCTAATGGGACCATAATATAGATGTTCTTTTCTGTAGACATTTCTTATAAATGTCTCTCTTTGGCCAAAAATAAACTACAAATATGAAAGAGCACCCACAGACGACCTCTTTAACCTGTTCCTGCCTAGCATTGTTTAAAAGCTCCTGTTCCTCGTCAACCTCCGCCCAACATATTGCTTCTAGCCTTCCAGAGACAAAGAAGTGGAAAGAACAATCTAATGAGAAATCCATCTTATAGAGATGAGATGACATCAGCAGTCCCAATTCTCCCAAGACAGTCTGTATTCACGGCATCCTTAAAATGTTTAGCATTGGGCCGAAATGGGTGTGTCGTCAGAAAAATGGGCGTGGTTTGAGAGAATTGAGGCATGATTTGCATAATTTTTAGCAAGTATGCTGTTCAGTGAAACTCTGCAAAATGAACTTTTTCCTAATAAGGTAAGACTTTAACACTATCATTCTCAGATTATTTAGTTTAGAGGGAATATACACACTGTGCTGATGTGGATGCTCACCAATATGCACCCGCAATTTTTGCAAGATATTTTTTGCACCTATACCAGGGGCACAAGATCCATCTCCTTTAACCTTTCTAGTGCAATGTATGTGGTGTATTCAGAATTTAGGTGCGATAACTGGAGAGCTTACAGCAGAGTAACAAATAAATAGACAGATAATAATAGCAAAATGTTTTTCTTCCAGTAAATAATTACATTTTGTTACATGAAAGGGATTGATTTTTGTTGAGCTGCTATTTAGATATCCAACAATTACCCAACTGCAGTCTATGGCGGCCCCTCAGTGGGGTGAGGCCAGTTATAACCATGGCGAGAGCGAGAGTCCCTCATTAACACCCAGTTCTAATTGAAATGTTGCAGAGTTTTCTAGGCTCATTAGTCTTCAGGTTACAGACACAACCATCTGTGGAGAGAGGAGCTCTGGTAACGTCTGGTCACATGAGGAACCCATCAATAATTAGACAGTTTATGAAACAGGTAATGACTGAGACCTGTGAATCCTGCGATGGATTTTAATTACATTATTATATTGTCTCTTCAGTTTGTCAAACTATATGAATAATATATTGTATATAATCATTCACAAATCAGCAGTGACCAACAAATATATGATCGTGGGTGAATGATTTTTACTACAATCTACCTAAGATTAAACATTAAATAGATTTATTTATTCTTATTTGTGAACCAAGTAGATTTTATTACAATATATTTGACCAATAAATGTAAAGTATGTATCACAATGTCCCATCTACCCCCTGACAGATACAGTGATATATACTGCAGAGTATTACATTAATGACCTCACTAGAGATCTGCAGAACATTGCTCAGTTCCATCTACCCCCTGACAGATACATAGTGATATATTCTGCAGAGTATTACATTACTGACCTCTCTAGGGATCTGCAGAACATTGCTCTGTTCCATCTACCCCCTGACAGATACATAGTGATATATTCTGCAGATTATTACATTACTGACCTCTCTAGAGATCTGCAGAACATTGTTCTGTCCTATCTACCCCGACAGATACATAGTGATATATTCTGCAGATTATTACATTACTGACCTCTCTAGAGATCTGCAGAACATTGCACTGTTCCTTCTACCCCCTGACAGATACAGTGATATATTCTGCAGAGTATTACATTACTGACCTCTCTAGAGATCTGCAGAACATTGCTCTGTTCCATCTACCCCCTGACAGATACATAGTTATATTTTCTGCAGATTATTACATTAATGACCTCTCTAGAGATCTGCAGAACATTGCACTGTTCCTTCTACCCCCTGGCAGATACATAGTGATATATTCTGCAGATTATTACATTACTGACCTCACTAGAGATCTGCAGAACATTGCTCTGTTCCATCTACCTCCTGACAGACACAAAGTGATATATTCTGCACAACTTTTCATATTTAGAACCTTGCAACCTCCAATATTGGATGTATTTTGTCACATTATGTCCTTGGGAAGAGTATGTAAGCACACTCATTGAAATGAAAGAATCATTATTTCCGAGATAAAAACCTGCTAGTATTATTGTTGTAGAGGGTGATTAAGTGCTTTCTACGAATCTGTTAGAGCAAATAGTGATGGCATTGACAATGGGATTGGACAGAGAACTCAGTTGCAATATGAGGCTGTATTTTATTCCCTGTCTGTGTTGTTTGCCCTCCTCCCTCGTGGGATCACTGTAACCTTGTGTTTTACCACTTGTTTGACATATGAAACAACTAGAAGTAAATAGAAAAGAGAATGTGAATGTTTCATGTGTCGGCTATTTAAGCAGAATGTTTCTTCTTAGATTTGTATAGTGGATATTAATTCATGTGGGTATGGTTGTAGGGGGCAGTAGAATACTACTGAAATTCTGACTTATTGTCCCGTTCAGACCCAGCCTAAGACATGACCTTCCTAATGCGGGCAACACTGCCATGTGTAGGGGGATTAGAGGTGTTTGAAATCCACCCAAACAAAAGCCATTGTCCAAAAACTAAGTTGAAAGCTGCAGTACCACCTATGGCTATTAGGCGGGTTAGAGGCGCTCAGTTCAAGCCGTGTGCTGTATATATATTGTAGTGTGTAGTGTGGTGATTATAATAGGGCATATGAGTTTGTTGCTTATATGTTTGCAATGCTGCAATTGACAAAAGGGTGTAATGGTGTAATATCCAATGTTGTCTCCTGTAGAAGTTCCCAATGTATTATATTGTTACACTTGGAATCCCCCCACCTCTACAATCTTTAATTCGCTCCCCCCCTCCGGATAAAATGCTCCGCTGCTTGCCCTGGCGTATAGTGTTACCGCCACTAGCCAACCAGCAGACAGCGTGGGTGGTCTCTTTAGTTGGTGAGACACAACTGTGACACAATATTGGTGACCCGCAGACTGGATTACAGGGTCAGTGCAGTAAATCACTAATTAAGGATCTGGCTTCATCTGGCCACTTTCAATGCCTTAATTACTGACAATGAACCGGGCAATAAAGCTGTAAGTCTATCCGTGATGTGATATAGTCACTGTGGGGACATCATTTATACTTAAAATTACACAACTGCATTAATGACTCCTTAGAAAACCTGGAGTTCTCTCAATTTAATGAATCTATATTAATATATAAAATAATGAAAATGAAGAAGAGTTTTTTAGTGCATCTGCAACGTAATACTTCTACCGGTGAGATTTGTTGGTGGAAATTGCTCCCTGTTCTGTTATTGGGATTACAGGATACATTCAGTGTAATTAGTTATATGTATAAACTATCCCCTGCTGACTCTGCAACAGTATCACAGATGTATCCTGACGTTTGTATTCCTAATTCTCTATTTGTCAGGAGTTCTGATGCCACAAGATTTCTGTGGATTAACCCTAACTAAATTGTACGTTCCCTGCGGATGGGACTAGTTTACGGGCAGATCCACCCACTTTTCCTTAAGATTAGGGACAAAATTGTGCAAGATAGACGCATGACATCATAAAATCATAACTGAGCTTCTAGAGCCTCATTCATTAAGGCGCTCAAGACAAACGTAAATTGCGTTTTTTCTAAATGCTTGTAATTCGGGTATAAACACGTTTGTATTCAGCTAGAAGCGGATATGAAGATACGACTGTTGTATATGGGTCTAGGTCCGCTCTGCTCTGACAGGTGATGTCCAATATATATGTGCAATATACAGTCTAAGCAGAACACACAGAAAAAAAGTATTCAATTATTGTCACCTTTTAAGAATATAATCATTAATAAAAAAACGGTAAACAAAATAAATTGAAAATTTTTTTTTCTTTCATTTTCCCACTTCCCATATAATATATTTATCAGGATGTTATTAATGTCTACTGTGCATAAAAT
The DNA here is from genome assembly GCF_038048845.1 of Mixophyes fleayi. NCBI lineage: Eukaryota > Metazoa > Chordata > Amphibia > Anura > Limnodynastidae > Mixophyes > Mixophyes fleayi. Next base: position 343,503,257 of record NC_134404.1, on the reverse strand, counting down.
AAATTGTTACAGTTTCTCCTGATTACAAACACATGTTATAGCTGTATACACAGCCGTCATCACTAGTAATCAGCACTTACACCTGACCTGTAGCTGGTGCCAGTGGTAGGACATAAAATCACGTACCTGAAAGATGCCAAAGCTTGAATCGGGTGCTACTGCGTGTGCTCGAGCTTTGCACGCCCTTACTGTACATTAAATACGTTCATACGCCCAGCCCCCGTCCCGTTTTACCCATGAATTCATATGCTGTAGTTGCATTGTAAGATGTATTCACTGGCATAAGTTCCTTTCCTGGGCTTGTGCAGAGTGATTTTGTGCAAAATACGGCACGTATTAACATTTACGTTCCTTAATGAATCAGCCTCCATATATTACCCTTATAGCATTCGGTGCAGCGTCATACTGTAATAAATATTAGTTAGAACATTTTGGCAGGAGTTACGTGTGTATTTTGCAGTCTAACCTCATTCCAAGGTGAAGAAGGTAATTAAAGGTTAAACTTCTCAGATCTGCATTTAAACAGCTGTTTTTCCATAGTGCATTGGTTTGGATGTATGGGGGGCACAGTGTCCAGGTGTGAGAACCTTATACGCTGCATCTAACAGTACGTTGTCTCTCACATGTAACTGACAGCTGTTTCCAATTAAGCATTGTAGCTAGTTTGGAAGATTCAGTAATATCGGCCATAAGGCAGGAGGGTAATAAAAAAATCACTGGACAATTCTAACTTCTATTTCATCCCTTTGAGGTATAAGTGAAATGTTTTGAATGCACGTAGTGATGGCTGCATTCATTTGATGGTCTGCCAGTAGCTGCGTGATTGCAGCGTTCCCCTCTCCCGGCCACATCCATAAATGAAGAATTTCATATCGATCTGTTCATCCGAATCTAATAAATCTCCCTGGCATCACGCTGCTCCCACACTGCCAACCTCAGCCATAAAAAAGATGAAAGAGCGCGCTGATTGGCATCAAAACCTCTATAGCTCAGCAGAAAGAGATGGAACATAATGCAGGGGCCCCTTGTGGCCCTACAAGCAAGGCCAGAGAGTGGAAGGGTAGTCATACCCAGCAATGACTAGTGTGGATTGGCTCCTGGTCGGATGAAGTATTGTACGGATGAGGTTTGGCTGGAAAAACAATAAAATGTTGCAGATAAGAATAACAGAGAACCTTCAACTTCTCTGCGCAGTTTCAGTGCGACAAGAAGCGCGTTGTCTGCGCCGTGCAGGGTAAAATCTTCCGCCATTATCCTGATAGTGTCAGATTCATAAACAAGCACCAGAAGAGGGAATTTTATATTAAAACAAGTTTAAGGGCTAGATTTACTAAGCTGTGGGTTTGAAAAAGTGGGGATGTTGCCTATAGCAACCAATCAGATTCTAGCTTTCATTTATTTAGTGCATTCTACAAAATGACAGCTAGAATCTGATTGGTTGCTATGGGAAACATCCCCACTTTTTCAAACCCGCAGATTAGTAAATCTAGCCCTAAAACTTTAAAATGGCTTTACATTTGTGTTGTTGATTTTGCACTATTTTGTTCGGTTGCATTAAACTCTTATCGGTGTAGACGTATGGTCAAGATTTATATGATATGTTAATTATCTAGATATTCAAAGGCCATAAAACTGATAGAGTCCTGAGGTTACCGCGGCTCGTTAGGACTACTACTAGCCCAGTCACTGGTCATAATCAACAGATTGTAACCAGTAACCAATTCCTTATCTGGATTGGAGAAAAATATATCTGTACAATCTGATCACCTGTGAGACTGGTATCCAACCACACAAGTGTGCACCATCGACCTGCCCGAGCTGCCTTAAATTGTACAAAAATGGCAAATATATATATATATATATATATATATATATATATATATATATATAGAGAGAGAGAGAGAGAGAGATAGATATGAAGAACATAACAGGAGCTCTCTGTGGGAGGATTTTTCGACATTATGACTATTGTCTAGTATTGTTTATTTATATATAGCGCCAACATATAATGCAGCGCTGTACAGAGAATATTTAATCATTCCCCTCCCCCATTGGAGCTTACAGTCTAAATGACAACAATTATTATCTTACAGCGAAGGGTAGAAGTATCTGAGTCAGTAAGGAGAGCGAACCCAGGCACAACCAAGTTACATTAGAGGGGGAGGTAAATTTAAAATGTGGGGATAGATTTATAGTTGGAGTAGGGCAAAAATAAAGCTATGAAGTATGTGTGTTGGATGACAATACAGCCAGTGTTTCCTTACGTGCAAAATAATAAACTAATTTGCACCCCTTGCATTGTAACATGATTTGTATTGTAACATAGCTCGTATGTTTATATAAACTGCTCCTACACAGGAACCACAGACTGGAGTATAGATGGGGGAGCGAGAGTGTTGTAATGTGACATAGGATACACTCACATTATTAGAGAGGTTCTAACCCTACCTGCAGCCCTGTTGTTCCTTACATCTGTCACCGGTACAAGTTGGAGACCTGAATCTCTGTAGCTCTGGTAAAATCATACTTAATATGACAGATGGAGCAAAGTATGTAACAGTGGAGGCAGTACAATATATCCTACTCCATCTGTATGCATAAGCAGGCAGTACAATATATCCTACTCCATCTGTATACATAAGCAGGCAGTACAATACACCCTACTCCATCTGTATACATAAGTAGGCAGTACAATATACCCTACTCCATCTGTATACATATGCAGGCAGTACAATATATTCTCCATCTGTATACATAAGCAGGCAGTACAATATATCCTACTCCATCTGTATACATAAGCAGGCAGTACAATATATCCTACTCCATCTGTATACATAAGCAGGCAGTACAATATATACTACTCCATTTGTATACATAAGCAGGCAGTACAATACACCCTACTCCATCTGTATACATAAGCAGGCAGTACAATATATCCTACTCCATCTGTATACATAAGCAGGCAGTACAATACACCCTACTCCATCTGTATACATAAGCAGGCAGTACAATACACCCTACTCCATCTGTATACATAAGCAGTTAGTACAATACACCCTACTCCATCTGTATACATAAGCAGGCAGTACAATACACCCTACTCCATCTGTATATTATACAGGCAGTACAATATACTCTACTCCATCAGTATACATAAGCAGGCAGTACACTATACCCTACTCCATCAGTATACATAAGCAGGCAGTACAATATACCTCACTCCATCTGTATATTAAGCAGGCAGTACAATATACCCTACTCCATCTGTATATTATGCAGGCAGTACAATATACCTCACTCCATCTGTATATTAAGCAGGCAGTACAATATACCCTACTCCATCTGTATATTAAGCAGGCAGTACAATATACCCTACTCCATCTGTATATTAAGCAGGCAGTACAATATACCTCACTCCATCAGAATACATAAGTAGGCAGCCAGGGCCTGATTAAGGGTTCTGGCCGCCCTAGGCTAATACGGCCGCAGCGCCCCCCCCCCCCTCCTCCGAATATATAGGTGTATAGGAACACTCTTGAATATGAATGTTCAGGTGTATTCTCCAGCATTCAAATTTAGACAGATTGTGCCATTGTCTCTTACCTGTTCTTGCTCTTCTCTCTTGCAACTTTGTTATCCTCTCGCTGACTTCTGGAAAGTTTGCGTCCTGTTTTGAAAATGCAAAAATGTATTATAATGCAAACCCTGAATGATTAGGCCCTTTAGTTAAAACAAAACACACCATTATGGCCAGCTAAAAGTACCCCATTGGACAGGCATATATAAGCAATATCTGAATATTTGTTGTCAATCAAATACAAACCTCTACCAGCCCCATCTCACTAATATTTAGTATTCTAGTGATTGCTGAGACCACCCATGTGACCACCACACAATCATGAGATTCTGCCCCCCAAAGCTGCTCTATTTTTTAAATACCCCCTGCAGCCATTTTCCTTAACCACAACCCCCCCCCACAGCCATTTTCCTTAACCCCTGCTGCAGCCATTTTCTTTACCTCCCACCCTGCATCCATCCCCCTTGCAGCTATTTTCCTTACCTCCACTCTGCTAGCTAGCTATCCCCCCCCCGTCACATCAAAACTCCCCCAGTCACATATATCAGCCCCCCTCCTCTGCCCTCCTTCATACATATCAACCTCTCTCCCTCCCTATAGATTTTCATGGCAGCCCCCCCCCCTCCCACCCTATAGATTTGTATGACAGTCCCCCTCTCCCTCCCTATACATATGCATGACAGTCCCCCCTCTCCCTCCCTATAGATATGCAGGGTAGTCCCCCCCCTCCCTATAGATATGCAGGGCAGTTCCCCCCCTCCTTATAGATATGCAGGGCAGTTCCCCCCCTCCCTATAGATATGCAGGGCAGTTCCCCCCCCTCCCTATAGATATGCAGGGCAGTTCCCCCCCCCTCCCTATAGATATGCAGGGCAGTTCCCCCCCTCCCTATAGATATGCAGGGCAGTTCCCCCCCCTCCCTATAGATATGCAAGGCAGTTCCCCCCCTCCCTATAGATATGCAGGGCAGTTCCCCCCCTCCCTATAGATATGCAGGGCAGTTCCCCCCCCTCCCTATAGATATGCAGGGCAGTTCCCCCCCCCTCCCTATAGATATGCAGGGCAGTTTCCCCCCCCTCCCTATAGATATGCAGGGCAGTTTCCCCCCCTCCCTATAGATATGCAGGGCAGTTCCCCCCCCCTCCCTATAGATATGCAGGGCAGTTCCCCCCCTCCCTATAGATATGCAAGGCAGTTCCCCCCCCCTCCCTATAGATATGCAGGGCAGTTCCCCCCCCCCCCCTCCCTATAGATATGCAGGGCAGTTCCCCCCCCCTCCCTATAGATATGCAGGGCAGTTCCTCCCTATAGATATGCAGGGCAGTTCCCCCCCCCTCCCTATAGATATGCAGGGCAGTTCCCCCCCCTCCCTATAGATATGCAGGGCAGTTCCCCCCCCCCTATAGATATGCAGGGCAGTTCCCCCCCCCTCCCTATAGATATGCAGGGCAGTTCCCCCCCCTCCCTATAGATATGCAGGGCAGTTCCCCCCCCCCTCCCTATAGATATGCAGGGCAGTTCCCCCCCCCTCCCTATAGATATGCAGGGCAGTTCCCCCCCCTCCCTATAGATATGCAGGGCAGTTCCTCCCTATAGATATGCAGGGCAGTTCCCCCCCCTCCCTATAGATATGCAGGGCAGTTTCCCCCCCCTCCCTATAGATATGCAGGGCAGTTCCCCCCCTCCCTATAGAAATGCAGGGCAGTTCCCCCCCCTCCCTATAGATATGCAGGGCAGTTCCCCCCCCCCCTCCCTATAGATATGCAGGGCAGTTCCCCCCCCTCCCTATAGATATGCAGGGCAGTTTCCCCCCCCTCCCTATAGATATGCAGGGCAGTTCCCCCCTTCACTTACCTGTAGTTGTGCCAGCGTCGCTCCTCTCCTCAGATCAGCAGATAGGAAGTGAAGACGTCCTGCTTCCTGTCTGCTGCACAGCAACAGGCAGCCTGGCGATTGGCTGTGTGTTGCTAACCACTGACCACCAATGCTTTTGATCGTCGAGCCCTCCACCTCCCCGCGGCGACCCCCCGCGGCGACCCCCCGCGGCGCCCTCCCCCACCCAGAAAAAAAAAATGAATGAAGAAAAAAAAATTAAAAAATACCCGCAGCGCCGCGCCCCCCGGGACCCAGCGCCCTAGGTTGCAGCCTGGTCAGCCTAGTGGTTGATCAGGCCCTGTAGGCAGTACAATATACCCTACTCCATCTGTATATTAAGCAGGCAGTACAATATAACTCTCTCCATCCTACAAATTAACCTTTGCTTTCTCAGGAGACACCTTATAATGTTTCTGTAACACACATGATAACAACTAATGTAAGATATATTTTTTTCCTGCTGTGATATAGGCTTTTCTATGATATATTTTATTACCAGACTAATATATTTGTCTTACTTGTACTCAGTCTGTGCTCTATAAGATTATTATTGGACCGTCTGATTTTCAGGCCAACCAGCGAGGTACCAACAGTATAACAGTGCCAGCCCGAGAGGTGAAGAAAGGGGGTCTCCAGGAGTACAGACTCAGGGATTTGAAGGTTTTCGAGAAATATGACATCAAGATTACTCCATTCACCATCTTTGGACCAGGGGACTCTGCCAACCGGACGATCCGCTACAAAGAGCGTAGGTACCATATTGTATGTACAGCAGTTACACCCCCTCCTCCTTGTAGCCCAATACAGAGATCATTCTTTATATTGCTGATGTAAGTCTTCTGAGGGCGATACCTGCATCCTACATACACTTGGCATTAATTCGGGTGATTCTGGGATGGTATTTGTACATTGAAGATGCACAGGTCGGGTATTGTCTACATGTGGACTCTACGGGTCTGATTCATGTCTGAGCGCAACTTGGACGTAAGTTCTGTATTTTAGTTGCAAACGGTTGTTCTGTAATATTTACTGGCACGCATACATGTCATTTTTAATTTGAAAACTATGCTGTGCCAGTTATAACCATCAGTCAGTACTTACACCTGCCCTGTAACGGGTCTAAGAGATATGTGGTTATTGGTGTAATGTTCCTTTCTGGGCACGCGCAGTTCAGAATCATGCAAGATACGCTACATAAACAGACGTACGTCCAAACGTGAACCAGACGACCCTACATGTGTACGGTGTACAAAGACTTTATATACATGTTATGCATAAAAATACTGCCCTACAAAAGACTACAAGTCACATAGAGCTGCATAAAGGAGCGAATACTTCTCCAGGGGGACTGGGGGGGGGGGTTGGTGTGGATATTGTATGGTTGGCTTGAACTGTACTTTCATAGTGAAGAACTTGGATAAGTAAGTAAGAGGTTTTTAATGTGTGATTCTTTATTTAAACACTTTGAACACATATTTCCAGTTCTTGCCTGGTAGCGGCTTTCTCTCAATACCCCCAAATCAGGCCCTGTTGACCTCCTCAACCTCATGGCAAGTTGCTCTATCAATTCCACTTCGTCCATTAAATATCAGCCTTGCGCTACGTCATAGACTAGTCTGTGTGTATTTACTGGCTCCAATGTCTGTGTTTATACTTGTCAGTTCCTGTAATGTCCCAATGACCGGGACTGGAAGGCTCCACCAGAGAGTCCGCTGTTCTCACCATATTCATGTGCGTTTTCCAAGCTGTTTGTCATGGTTGTCCCCAGTGTGGGGACCTGACTGCCCGGACAGCGGCGGGTCACTGAGGCGTGAAGCCTCGGAGAGAGAGAATGCTTTGTGTGTACAGCTGTTCCACACCACTGGCTCGCACAGTACAGCATCTGAGTCACAGGGAGCTGAATATTTCATACAGACAAGTAACCCACAGCACAGAAATATGTCAGCGACTGACTTCAGTGGAAGGATTCTATACACTTCTAAGGAGCAGTATGGTGGCTCTTATGTCACATTAAATTAATCATAGCTGACCTCCGTCCCTAATTTCCAGGGCCAGACCTTGTAATGATTTGTCCTGGAAAAGTCCCTATTTTCTAATACTGTCCAACGTGATGCTTATTATTTGGAATTATCTGATGTTTTTTTCACTTGGGTTTGTAAGTTAAAATATATCAAAAGAAATATTTAGAATGCAAAAATATTGACATCACAACATGGTTCCCAACTGTTCCGATTTCGATAGGACAGTACCGATTTGCAGATTGCGAAATAGTTGAAGATTACACTGTATTGGGCGGGGCTTCACCAAACAGTGATTGTGATTGGGTGGAAGGTAGGTGTGTTTGAGTGGATTGTGCGCTGGGTTAGTGCGGCTCAGGGATGGAGCTTTATTTATCCAAATGTTGCCGATATAAACATCGGGAGGAGTGTAATAACCAAGTGGAATAAATGTCAGGAGGAGGATTGGTGCGTCGAGTTCTGTCTAGCCGGCCCCACACATAACCTGCGCAACAGCAAAGCGGAAGTGCTTTAAAATGTTGTAACATACCCCCCTAATGATTCACTGCGGTCATATGAAGCACGTTTATTTTACAACTTTCAAACTACTTATGTAAAATTCTTGCAGGGCTGTTTCGGACACTTACCCCTATATTGGCACCGACGTCTCTATTTCTGTGCATGTTATACTTCTCTCTTGTACTAATCTCCACCGACCTATGTGTGTGCAAAGTACAGTATCAGTTACATATTTACAGGGAGAAAAATCAGGAATGTCCCAGGCACACGGGATTCCTACGTTTGTCTGATGGGTTGACGGACTGCTGTGAATAATCTGTAGTTATATCAGACGCTTCTCTAGAAGAGGCTTCGGCACCCTGCGGTTCTGCAACATTGGTCACTACAGTTGCCAGTATATGCTGTTGTGGAATGCTGGGACTTATAGTTCCACAGCAGCTGGAAAATCACAGAATTTTAGAGCAGGTCCCTCCCAGATCCTAGAGCAGTTCTGAATCAGTTTGGAGTCCTGAGTCAGCCCTGAATGTGATACCAGGGCCTGATTCATTAAGGATCTTAATTTAAAAAACTTCTTATTTCAGTCTCCTGGACAAAACCATGTTACAATGCAAGGGGTGCAAATTAGTATTCTGTTTTGCACATAAGTCAAATACTGACTGTTTTTTCATGTAGCACACAAATACTTGATAGCTTATTTGTACACTGACATTTAAAGTTGATATTTGTGCGCTACATGAAAAAACAGTCAGTATTTAACTTATGTGCAAAACAGAATACTAATTTGCACCCCTTGCATTGTAACATGGTTTTGTCCAGGAGACTGAAATAAGAAGTTTTTTAAATTAAGATCCTTAATGAATCAGGCCTCTAGTCCCTATTGTATACCCTGTGTGTAATATTTAGAGGCCTCTACACAGTGAAAACAACACTTTGTGTCTGACCTGCTTATGACACAGAGTTACAGGAGTCTTCTCAGTTCTCCAGATTTATCGTCAGACGATGCTTCCAAGGAGAAGAGCGATTCTCTCACCGTACGGCATTCAAGGCCTTATTGTTTCTTATCACCGGACAATAAAAACAATTTATGTCCCTCTTAGTCTTATGACATTTCCAAATCTGACTCTCATTCCACCACGAGAGGTTCACCTGGACCATAGTTATGTTGTGACAGTAGAAGGTCCGTTGTGTATACATCTGATAGATAAATTCATGGAGCCAATCACAACTGGAGTATTTCCAGTGATCCCGGCTTTAACTCAGGTCATAAAAATAAACCTTAAAAGAGTTTAACCTGTGTTCAGGTTGGAAGATTCAAATCTCCAGACAGGTTGGGGGCCCAACTTGTTTTACTGCGTTATAACTAACTCTTACAAACTCTGACATATATCTTTTACAAATATACAACCAGGGATTGGAACACTAGACGGGCAAAAATGGCCTCATCTGCTGGAGAACCTCTTGAGAGCTTGAAAGGTTGTTGAATCAAACTTACAATATTGAAGGAATTGTGAAGCTAAAGAAAGTTCTGTGTTAAAGATGTTTAGATTTGGTTTGATAGCCAAATATTGTGTGTGTGTCACTGGTTCCTAGTGACTGGATAGGCTGCACTCAGTGATGTCACTGGCTCCTAGTGACTGGATAGGCTGCACTCTCAGTGATGTCACTGGCTCCTAGTGACTGGATAGGCTGCACTCTCAGTGATGTCACTGGCTCCTAGTGACTGGATAGGCTGCACTCTCAGTGATGTCACTGGTTCCTAGTGACTGGATAGGCTGCACTCAGTGATGTCACTGGCTCCTAGTGACTGGATAGGCTGCACTCTCAGTGATGTCACTGGCTCCTAGTGACTGGATAGGCTGCACTCTCAGTGATGTCACTGGTTCCTAGTGAATGGATAGGCTGCACTGTCAGTGATGTCACTGGTTCCTAGTGAATGGATAGGCTGCACTGTCAGTGATGTCATTGGTTCCTAGTGACTGGATAGGCTGCACTGTCAGTGATGTCACTGGTTCCTAGTGACTGGATAGGCTGCATTCTCAGTGATGTCACTGGTTCCTAGTGACTGGATAGGCTGTACTCAGTGATGTCACTGGTTCCTAGTGACTGGATAGGCTGCATTCTCAGTGATGTCACTGGTTCCTAGTGAATGGATAGGCTGCACTCTCAGTGATGTCACTGTTACCTAGTGACTGGATAGGCTACATTCTCAGTGATGTCACTGGTTCCTAGTGACTGGATAGGCTGTACTCTCAGTGATGTCACTGGTTCCTAGTGACTGGATAGGCTGCACTGTCAGGGATGTCACTGGTTCCTAGTGAATGGATAGGCTACACTGTCAGTGATGTCACTGGTTCCTAGTGAATGGATAGGCTGCACTCTCAGTGATGTCACTGGCTCCTAGTGACTGGATAGGCTGTACTTTCAGTGATGTCACTGGCTCCTAGTGACTGGATAGGCTGCACTCTCAGTGATGTCACTGATTCCTAGTGACTGGATAGGCTGTACTCTCAGTGATGTCACTGGTTCCTAGTGACTGGATAGGCTGTACTCTCAATGATGTCACTGGCTCCTAGTGACTGGATAGGCTGCACTCTCAGTGATGTCACTGATTCCTAGTGACTGGATAGGCTGCACTCTCAGTGATGTCACTGATTCCTAGTGAACGGACAAAATGTCTGTTTCCGTTGCGGCTAGATACAGTTGCACTTTAAATAACCTCCTCCCAAGCTGTATCCTTATTCCTGTGCATGTGGATTATTTATATTACACATCATTCAATTATTGAAGAGATTTCCACTTTGAAGGGACCAGACATTGCTGGCAGATTTTGCTCCTTCCAGGGAGATTTTGAGGAAAGCTTTGTGGCTTGTAGAACAGAGAAGTGACAGACAACTGAGTCGTACAATGAAACCACATGTCCTGTCATCTCCGCACGTTGGGTGATTATCCCCGGCCACATTGTCGCCTCAGTGCTTGGCAGAACACATCTTGTCAGAGCTGCAGAGATTAATGTGAGAACGTTTAGGTGCAGATTACTAAAATGCTGATTAATAAATATGAGAGTTATTGACTATAAATACCACAAGAAGCAGCTGCAGATATTACTGTGTATTGTACACTCCGCGGATGTAATCTTCATTTCATTGTATTTTAATTAGTTGTATTAGGGAAATAGGGAAACACTAAACTCATTTTTTTCTTCTCTTCCAGCAATCACCTTCCGAAATCCATCCGGTGAGTCATTTGTTGCTGATTTCTTGTTGTCCGTGTGATCGGTGCTGTAACTGTGCAAAGTTTCCTTATTGGATGTGGAGAAGCAGAATGCAGGGAACTTAAGGAACAGAGTTACTGTGTTAAATTATTTGCTGGAACAGCGTACCAAAACATATCTGCGAATGTTGAGGAAGATGTTGAAGTCAACTGAGTTTGGTTTAATACTGGTTTCTAAGCACAGGATGATCTGCATAATATATCAGGTTTTATGTTCAAAGGAATAATAGGAACAATATTCTGCAGATCGCTGAAGATTAATCAGTACAAAAAGAACGGTACGGAAGTGGAAGGGACTCTCTCCAGTTCTGTATTTATGTTAATTACATTCAGTCCAAAGAACAGAGCAAACCCTTGCACACTAGAGAAGAACAAAATATTTAAAACCTCATCACCTAAAGTCACTGCGTCTGCATCGTGGCGCATCACTATAAGACACTATATAAGGCTGCTGTGAGATGGCAGCGCTGTACACAGGGTGATAATAAGGAGGCTCAGTAATATCATCAGGGCGAGTGAGAGGGAGGAGAGTAAGGACCAGATTTGCAGCTGCATGTTAAAGCCTTTGTGTGAAGATGTCTCATGGTTCGAAAGTCACGCATTGTGCATGTCAACAGCTTACATCCGTGTTCAGAGTCTTGCACTCGGAGAGACCGGTCAACCACGTTGAGCAGGCCCATTTCAGATACCTCTTATTGTAATTTACAAGGATCTTCTTGAAAGACAATAAAGATGTCTGGTCATTTTGGACTCTCAAAATTGACACCTATATAAGCATGTGAAAGGTAGCAGTATTCATTTAGGAATTTTAAACTGCAGTGTCATTGAAATTGCCAGGTAACCAGTGCAAACACCATTCTAAAAGAAAATTGTCATCGCCCAGGAATCAATGCCAGTAGGCCCCATCCAGCAGCCTGGAAGTTGTTCATGATATAATTGTTGATGGCTCGTTAAACTGCATGTGAGCCTTCAAGATAATAACGGGGGAATATTGTAAACCAACTTATCCATTATCATCAGCACCACAGTCTTCACTTTCAACATCTTTTTTTTTTTATTTTTATTCAAAATTATACTTGAACTGCCACACTTGCGCTTCTTCCTCTTTAACTTCATCATTATAATTATCTTCAGAATCTGGACCCCACATTCCCTCTCGAAAATAGGTTAAAAATACACTTTCAGACACTAATTAGGTTTTTGTAATCACTGACAAGTGTGTTTGTCTACACTAGCGACTCCAGTTAATACATTTCTTGCTTGTTGACCAAATGCTGCTGTTGTTGGTGTCTCTGAGTTGTGGTCATCATCAACTGGAAAACTATATGAGGGCAGAGAATTCTTCTGGTGTTCAAGTGTTGCTGCACAATTGAAACAGAAATAATTATGAAACGTCACAGAGCAAAGAAAGTGCAATTCTCCCAGTGGTTAGTAGCAATGTATCACTAGTATAGTATTTCCTCTGGTATACCAAATATTTCTCAAATGGTATGAATATAATATTAACTGTGGTACACCAAATCAAGATAAATAAAATAAATTGTATGAGCTTCAGATGCGATATATCAGTCCTTAACTGGCAGTATAAGTAGATTGCAAGACGACAGATCACAGAAACCTCTTTTATAAGTTTGTGAAAGATAATGAAATACAACTTAACGGAGCAATTTACGACAGTGATCATTAGGTGTGTTATTCAATATTTAGCCCACTGGCTATTGGCTAACAAGTGTAATAGTAAGGTTAATTATGGTACACAAAATCAAGATCAATTTAATTGTATACATTTTATCTGCTGCCATGTTATTCCTTCTATCCTATTCCATTCCTACCCTAACAGGACACAGGATAATAAATTTATTGTCATTTCTCTAGCTCTATTAATATAGACTATATAGTGTGGGATGAAACAGTGCAAAAGTGAATATTGATGATATTCACTAAAACACTGACACTACTGTGGTGTCTCTAAAACATGAAAAGTTTGGTCTAGATACCTGGGGGGTCATATATAACCATGTAACTTGCGGGGGAGTAATGTAGTGAATGGATTAGTGGAGCCATGTTGGGCAGGAAGCCCACCTCTCCTTATAGTCCATAGAATCTGGATTGAAATAGATGGATCATGGTGCAGAATGTGGGATAGCCACAGTTTTTCTACGCACAATGCAGACAGTTAATTCTATTTTATCTGAAAAAACCCTAATATTATAATGTATTTCAACAGATGAAGACGGCCCATATTTGGAATAGTTCTGCAATGACTTGTAAAATAGACAGATTTTCGCATCACCTTCGCAGTAATTGGGCGCGTGTCCTCGCGACTCGGCCAATTGTCAGAGATTTGCTGCCGGCAAATAAATTTGCAAATCGATCACAACTTGTCCAACATTCTGCAAGTAAATAACACACGTTGGAGAATAGAACAACTCCCTAACATTAAACATATTAGGCCCATGTACAGCAGCGGTGACCAGATATAGTCTGCCCCACATGAAAATAAACGTTTCTGGGGTATAATATCTGTCATGGCTAATATAAAACATAAGCAATGCTCCAATAAGCTGAATTTTAGGAATAAAAAGTAAAAAAAATAATCTATTTTGCAATCAAGATTTATTCGTTCCATCTTCGATGAACAACTTACACGCATGTTGAGCATGTTCAAAAAATCAATGGACGTTGAATGCATCATAATGCGAACAGGTTCCATCCTGGTCAAGACTTTGACATTTGCAAAAGTTTGAACATTTTTTCACAATTTTAAGAACTTTTGCCTACTAATGAGTTCAGGAACCTGTAGCCGGGAGAACTCGACTGTCATTAAATGTATGTATTACATTATTGCTCTAGCTTTGTGTCTTGGGGCAAATCTCTGCAAAGCTTGGATGAAAATGGATTACATGCATTTGTTTAATGTAAGAAGGTGAAGCATGGTGGCTCAGTGGTTAGCACTTCTGCCTTACAGCACTGGGGTCATGAGTTCAATTCCCAACCATGGCCTTATCTGTGTGGAGTTTGTATGTTCTCCCCGTGTTTGCGTGGGTTTCCTCCCACACTCCAAAAACATACTGGTAGGTTAATTGGCTGCTATAAAAATTGACACTAGTCTGTCTGTATGTGAGTGTGTGTGTGTGTGTGTGTGTGTGTGTTAGGGAATTTAGACTGTAAGCCCCAATGGGGCAGGGACTGATGTGAGCGAGTTCTCTGTACAGCGCTGCGGAATTTGTGGCACTATATAAATAAATGATGATGATGATGATTTGTTTAATGTAAAGATAGAGGAGGTGACCTGAAAATACACAATTACCACAATGAGGGTCATTTATGGCAGAAAAAATGCAAACCTGCGCTGCCGTATTTATTTTTTTGGTAAATGACCCCCAGTAACAACAAAACAGGACATGTTATTAATTAATGTCTGTAAATGTCACGAGGGCCCAGGCACATACACTGCCATTTAATAGCGAATCAGAATATTGATTTCCTGAAGTCTATGTGGAATGAGAACGTCTCTCCTGGACATGGCTTTTTCAATTTGAGACACAAATCTTAAATATTTAACAATCTCTGGCCTTTCATTTATTTTATTTTCCCACAAATGCAACCAGATATTTCAGCTCCTATTCCTGCGCTCCCCACCTATGTGATGTGCATGGAGCCTCAGTGATGAGATTAATCCGGACACAACAATATCAGACTCCGTCCGGGGCCGGCGCCCTGCACTGGGGGAACGGAGGGTTAATGTGAGGGCAGAAAAGCCGCCGTTTGTACATTGACCTCTGAAATGTTTCCTGCACCTCACGTACAGGCCCCTCGGCTCATTAATTCCAATAGGGACTTTGCATTTTGATTGTAAAAAGGTCATTTTCAGCATCCTTGTTAGGGATAAATGAAGTGGAAAGGAAAGGTCCGGCCTTATTTGTTAGGAGCTTAAGTAGAACAATCGTTGGAGGAGAACGGTCAGAGTTGTACCCAGTGCAGGCGAGAGAGACGTGCCGGATGTCTCGCCCTCCTCATATAATAGAGATTGCAGATTGTTACTCACCTGTCACCTTATGGAACTGTATTAGGAGAATATTAAATAGTCATCAGTCATCTGCATAGAAAAACAACTTGGTTAAGACCGTGTTCACCGGGCATTTATCAAACGTTGTTTGGAATGTAAATGTAGGGGCATTAAATGGGACCTATTGACAAACCGTCCACGCTGCATTTTCTATGTGCAATCGCCCCTATTTTGCAGCAATGCCCAAATATTGGAGCAGTATAATCCACATCATAGTGCATACCTGTACCTGCAATAAATCCACGTACTTCCAGCGCTAACGTGTGCATGGATCAGCTCTATGAACTTATTATATATATTGCGCCACTCGTCCAGTCTGCTATTGGATGTTTACCTGTGGTGGGTAATTTAATCCCATTTAGACCACCCTCTGAAATTATTTCTAAAATCATCATCATCATCAACATTTATTTATATAGCTCCAGCAAATTCCGTAGCGCTTTATAATTGGGAACAAACATTAATAAGACAATACTGGGTAATACATACAGAGAGGTAAGAGAACCCTGCTCGCAAGCTTACAATCTATGGGACAATGGGAGTTTGAAACACAAGGGCATGTGCTACATCATATTGCACATTGGACCAGCTAAAATGCAAAGGTAAAAGTATTGAGTGGGCTGTGTGATCAGTCACACAGCTATGTTGGTCAGAGGGTTGTTGTCTTGTGTTAGCTGTGTAGACAGGACCGTCTTTCCCATTGGGCACGCTGGGCAGGTGCCCGGGGGCCCTGCAGCCCAGGGGGGCCATCCGGTTCTTAAGAGGGCCCTTTGTGTAGAGGGTGGTAATAGGGTAATCTAGGGAGATTAAGATGGTAGTTGTGGAACAGTAGAGGAACATTGAGACGTCCTTTATTTCATGTATTTTAAATGTGTTACTTTTATTAGCAAGTCTGTCTAATTCTGCGCTTTCACTATGAAATGTGCCTAGATGAAGCAAAAGTCATCCCACAGTAGAGAGCTCTGGATAACCCAAACTCCAACAAACATGTACAAATCTGACAATTTTATACAACTGAAAAGGACCCGGGGAACAGGAAATTGTAAATATGAGCAAATATGTCCATTCCGCCGGTGTTGAAGTGCACATCTTGCCCTGCAGGTCGGGGATAAGATTCTCTGGGTTTCGTCGGAAGTAAACAGATTGTTCAGGAGTCATTCAGTCATTATTTGGGCCAGGAAAGGGAAGGTTGTTGTTAGATAAGTGAAATTTATTTTTGTGCTCCATTTTATACAACTCCCAGAAAGAAGTGCAGTACTTTATTTTTCATTATGTGTAGCAAAAAAATTATTTAAAAAAAATTATTATTGCAGTACCGTGTTAGCCAGATTTTGACAGGGAGAGAAAAATCTGTGAATTTAGGCTGATAAGAACATTCCAGTCATTGACACAAGGGCTCAATCTAACACCTGGATTTATGACCTACCACTTGGACACACTTCACACCCGACAGCAGAGTAACTCCAAATCTCTGAACTCATAGGACTTTATGCTTCATCCATAACAAAAAACCTCAGTATTATTACTTTAGCTTATCTTAATGATGTATTCCTCCCCTCCTGTGCAAATTTCTTGATGTAACAGCTCTTAAATGTTGTGCCTGTTTCTTAGTCATTCATTTATAAAGTTGCCTGATGAAGGGGCTTCTGTGCTCTGAAAGTTAGCAAATATAATAATATTTTTTTGGGGTTAGTCAAAAAAGGTATCACTCCTATAATATTTTTGTCTTTTTTGACACAAAAGTATTTAACATCACATTATTTCCACAACACTGGACATTTTATAAATAGCAGCAATGAGATCAGCATGAAAACTGCAGCGTTCTAAAATACACCACTGCCAAAAAGTGATCTGCGGAAACATGTAACTCAGAAATAATCATCAATTCTGTTCTCATCCACTAAATTACACTAACGTAGACCATCGTTATATGCAAACTGCTCAAACTTCTGGTAAATCTGTCTCCTCCCTTGTACAATACATAGAGTGTATGTATGTGTGTATGTGTGTGTGTGTGTGTGTGTGTGTGTGTGTGTGTGTGTGTGTGTGTGTATATATATATATATATATGTGTATACTGGTAGATTAAATATTTGGGGGCAGGGAATGCAGATAATGGTTTGTGCAAAAAGGTGGAGCCAGAGGAGTGGGTGGGGCTAGTACATGAAGTGGAGCCAGTGGATAAGGTGGAGCCAGTGGATTGGGTGGGGCTAGTAGATGAGGTAGAGCCAGTGGATGAGGCCGGCCAGTTCCTATCTGTTCATGCACAGATAACACGTGTGTCTTCTCCGGGGGTGAGCACGGTAATAACACACCTTGGCATCTATCCATGTACATATGACACGTGTGTCTTCTCCATGGATAAACATGTAATAACACGCCTTCCCTTCTGTCCATGCACAGATAACACGTGCCGCTTTGACGATGAGAAGCTTTGCGGATTTGTCCAGGACAAAGATGACACCTTTGACTGGATTCGCCAGAGCAAGGAGACGCAAGACGCCAAGAAAACGCCAAACACGGGGCCTACAACGGATCACAGCGGGACTCAGGAGGGTAATTATTCCATAAAGAATCATGATAAACTCAGCAAATGACAAGGATAGTAGAAGTCAGTGGGGCGAGAGGTGAGCACATAGGACAGGAGGTCACAGGGCGAGAGCGTTTATACCGCACACATAGACTTACAGCAGGATGTATGTTACCCCTTATAACGTTACTAATACATTCCACACCAAGAGCGCCGCTGTCTGACCTTCCTGCGACCTCTGGAGAGTGATGGTAATACGGCGCGCTCTCGCCAATGATGATCTCGTCTTACCAATCCCGTGAAGGTTTTCTCATCTGTAGATTGGGCTCATTGTGGACAGCAAAATAAAGAGACTTTATTTAAAAAAATGGCAAATATATAAATTAGTGGTATTTAAAGTTGATGGATCTAATAATACTTAAAAACTAACATTATATACAAATATTGTTGTTATCTAGGTCCGCTTTGCTCTAACACACAATACACTGCAGGATACGTCCAATACATTTGTGCAATATGAATTCACAAAAATAGCGCACAGAAAAGAATAACCTATTCTATTATTGTCACCTGTTAATAATATAGGCACTATTGATAAAACAGTTTTTACAAAAAAGTGTTTTTTTTTATATTTTATTTATTTTATTGTCCATGAAATACATTTATTAGGATGTAATCAATGTATACTGGACATAAAATCATTGTTACAGTTGCCCCTGGTTGCAGACACATGTTCTAGCTGTATACACAGCCGTCATCACTAGTAATCAGGACTTAGACTATCTCTGTAGGGCTGAAAATCACATATGTTAGAGCATACTTGCCAACTCTCCCGTAATGTCCGGGAGACTCCCGCATTTTGCGAGAGTCTCCCGGGCGAGTGTGGAAATCTCCCGAATTCTGCCCACTTCACTAGGAAGTGCCCTACTTCCCGGTAAATCGCGGGGCCGAAATGACGCGATTTTGGCCGCCCCGTCCCCTCACGCCCACCTCCACTGGCTGACTCCCGGAAGAGAGCTGAAGATAGTAGGTAAGTATGTGTTAGAGATGCCCAGAGCTTGAATCAGACGTGACTGGTGCGCTCAGGTTTGGCACGCCCCTATTGTACACTGACTATGGGCGAACGCGCCCCCCCCCCCATTCCCTCCCAGAAATCATACGCTGTAGTAAGCCTATGAAGAAGAATTGAACGTTGCAGCGTTTAGTTGCGTATTTTTTGGTTCTGTGGATGCGCAGATCAAATGTGCGGATTATATGCACAAAATCGTCTGTTACGTTCCTTGATGAATCAGACCCTGTGTGTTTAACAAGTGCAGTCTGTAGATTGCAGTAATACAGGTCTGTGGTGCAGGTGCAAGATAGCAAGTTCTAGTATGAAATTATATTCAGAGACCGGTGAACTCCAGAGTTCAGGCACAATGTGAACACATGTTTTGGGGCTATTCCTGGTTTCTGTATCTGAGATGCTCTGCAGAGTACACAGTATCAGTATATGTCTGAGATGCTCTGCAGAGTACACAGTATCAGAATGTATCTGAGATGCTCTGCAGGGACACAGTATCAGTATATGTCTGAGATGCTCTGCAGAGTACACAGTATCAGTATGTGTCTGAGATGCTCTGCAGAGTACACAGTATCAGTATGTATCTGAGATGCTCTGCAGAGTACACAGTATCAGTATGTATCTGAGATGCTCTGCAGAGTACACAGTATCAGTATGTGTCTGAGATGCTCTGCAGAGTACACAGTATCAGTATGTATCTGAGGTGCTCTGCAGAGTACACAGTATCAGTATGTATCTGAGATGCTCTGCAGAGTACACAGTATCAGTATGTATCTGAGATGCTCTGCAGCGTACACAGTATCAGTATGTTTCAGGGATTACAGATCCCTAGTGAGAGGCTGATAGTGGGTAAGATCAGCGATGAGGTTGCAGATGGTACAAGAGTACACAGTATCAGTATATGTCTGAGATGCTCTGCAGAGTACACAGTATCAGTGATGCTCTGCAGAGTACACAGGATCAGTATGTATCTGAGATGCTCTGCAGAGTACACAGTATCAGTATGTGTCTGAGATGCTCTGCAGAGTACACAGTATCAGTATGTATCTGAGATGCTCTGCAGAGTACACAGTATCAGTATGTATCTGAGGTGCTCTGCAGAGTACACAGTATCAGTATGTATCTGAGATGCTCTGCAGAGTACACAGTATCAGTATGTATCTGAGATGCTCTGCAGAGTACACAGTATCAGTATGTTTCAGGGATTACAGATCCCTAGTGAGAGGCTGATAGTGGGTAAGATCAGCGATGAGGTTGCAGATGGTACAAGTGTACGGGGTCATATTTTCAGGTTCAGCACATGGAGGTATTTGCCATCCTGATGCTAATTTACTACAATGTTTCCTACACATGATAGAAGAACGTACTTAAGTCCCTCGTTATCAGAAGACAGCCTAATACTGCAGGTGACAGCGTAGTGTTGTGCACATTACTTACATTATATCAGACTTTATCATTCAGGACAGAGGAGCATCAAGTTAGTGTCATGGACAGATCTCGGCTACTGGGCACCTTGGCACATCCGTCCCCTGGCATATGGGGCTGGCATAGAACAGACCGTCCACTTCCATTTCTTAATATCTACTAGGAGACAGATGATTGAGATCATACGCTGGACAGTAGCTGGTTGCTGGACACATGTCAGCACTCTCCAGCCCTGAAGATGATCACAATGATAATTCAAAGGACGCTGCGGGTTCTGGCAGGACGGGTGTAGAGGGCTGGCCACCATCTGTGAGCCGTCACCAGCCAACCGTCTGCTCCTCTGTGCACCATAATCAGTGATGGGGGAGTCTGTGATACCACAGAACCAGATTATACTACAAACATTTTAGTCATTTTGCAGCGTTTTATTTTATTGTTCACAATTTTTATTTTTCTCTAAAAATAGGAATAATCTATGTTTGATAACTGATCTCCTTTAAAGAGGACTTGTCACTGACACAAGATGGAGGCAGCCATCTTGTGACAGAAATAGTGATGTTACTATGTCCTAGTCAGTCGAACCCAGAAATGTAGAATTATTAGCTGAGCTGGAAAATCTGATCCTCCGGGTAGTTGAGAAACTCAGTGATCACTTGTTTTACATATAGGGCTGATTCATGTCCCGTTCCGTTATCATCCGTATCTTGTGTGAAATATCTTGGCGCGTGCTCAGGATCGGACATTACACAATGAGCGCAGTTACATGCAACTCATGTGTGAGCGCAAATGACACTTATGAAAGCCTACGACTTGAAGGGCTGGACGTGTATGGTGGGGGGGGGCGGATAGACGTGTATGGCGGGGGGCGGATGGACGTGTATGGCGGGGGTGGATGGACGTGTATGGCGGATGGACGTGTATGGCGGGGGGGCGGATGGGCGTGTATGGCGGGGGGGCGGATGGACGTGTATGGCGGGGGGCGGATGGACGTGTATGGCGGGGGGCGAATGGACGTGTATGGCGGGGGGCGGATGGACGTGTATGGCGGGGGGCGGATGGACGTGTATGGCGGGGGGGGCGGATGGACGTTTATGGCGGGGGGCGGATGGACGTGGGCGATGTACAGTGAAGGCGCATCCAAGGCAGGTGCCGCCGATTCCAGTCCTGGGTTTCTTGTAAATACATTTAATTCATCCGTATCATTTGCACCAGCTAGGGGCAGGGGTAAGAGCCAACTGATAGGGATTGCGGCATAGTCTTTGGAAGAGTCCACGTATGTGTGCCGCTGGCTAGCACACAACATACATGTGCAAGTAAGATAGAGCATAAAAAACACATTGTATGTACAGCAATCTTTAAGAATATCCTGATTTATGTATTGAATGTACAAAAAAGTACCATTCTTTAATTTATTTTTTAAAAACCAACCGTGGTTTTATTAATGATTAATCTGTTAGAGTTGTTGATTTATTTTATAAAGGAATTCTTTTTTTAGGTGTTATACATGACTTTATATTACACATATGCATTGTGCGTATCCTGCTGTCTGTGTACGGCCAGTAACGTTTAGGCAGAGGGTACTTACACCCAGATTCAAATCGAGAACACATCTTGAGATCCCCTAGGATTTGATTATGGTCGGAACTGCGATCAACTTCCGCGCTCTTTTTAGACCGCAACTTGCGTTACGGTTTTAATCAGGCCTATTATATACAACATTCCTTTTGGGCTGAGTACACACTACAGGGTTTTAAGTGGGGATGTTGCCTATAGCAACCAATCAGATTCTAGATGTCATTTTGTAGAATGTACTAAATAAATGATAACTAGAATCTGATTGGTTGCTATAGGCAACATCTCCACTTCTTCAAACCCGCAGCTTAGTAAATATTCCCCATGATCTTTTCAGCCGATGGTTATTACAGATGAAGAGCACATGTCTGACGGTAAAACATGTATAGTGTCTACACATGAATCGCATTGCTGATTGAGACTTTCCAGTCGTGGGTAAAATCATTACTGATTTGGCATTGGGAGAAATGTTCTGCAGTGTGTACCCAGCCTTACTTATATCAACATGCAGACTGTATTATTTATAGCCAACAAGCTCATTTCCCAAGCAGAGTATAGGTGATAAAGTGATAATGTGTGTTAAACTTTAGCAATCGATTTGCTGTACAAAAGTCTGATCCCGCTGCATGACCCCATTGAG
This sequence comes from Mixophyes fleayi, assembly GCF_038048845.1. Lineage (NCBI taxonomy): Eukaryota > Metazoa > Chordata > Amphibia > Anura > Limnodynastidae > Mixophyes > Mixophyes fleayi. The sequence continues at coordinate 343,480,720 of NC_134404.1, read as the reverse complement.
GGATCCAGGATCACTTTCTATTTGCCATTTGCTTTGCATGACGTAGAGCCATGTTAGTGTGATCAGAGGATGACAATACTAATCTGGTTGTTTCTGATTGGATGACTTTGCGCTCATTATGGTCCAGCCTCTGACGACATCACTGCGCGTCTGCGCCAGCTAGATGAAAGATGACGTGTGATTGGTTGGTTTGGGTTACTGCATATTTCACTGAAAGTCACTGAAGAAGCAATTTAAAGGTTAATAAATGTGTAACAGATCTGGGATCTGCTGTACTGTTGTCTGTGTGTAATGTAACCCTCAGGGAGCGATACCTGTATTTAGCACCACAAACCCCCCTCCAGCTGTGTTAGTTTGGACAGTTAATTGTTCGTTCTTTACATGGTACATGAGCAGACGTTATATATGTTTTGTAGAGTTGTGTCTCTTTAGTTGAGCTATCTACATGATGGACAGCTCTATTGCAATAAATGGACAAAGCTTAATCGATATCTGAACATTCACTCTCTTATCATCACTTAGTGACCGTCTCTCTGCATTGAATCGTGTGTGAGCCCTTTGTGCAGGGTAATGATTTTATTCTTTGTCCTATGTCTCAGGTTTCTACATGTTCATTGAGGCCTCTAAACCACGTAAGCTCGGGGACAAAGCCCGGCTCGTCAGCCCCATGTACAACATCACAAACAAGTTCCCGTCTCACAAAGTGTCGTACTGTGTCTCCTTCTACTACCACATGTACGGGAGAGATATAGGTGAGTCTGTCTGTAATATCATGTCTGTCACATACAATGTGTCCTGTCTCTTCTGCTCCCTATAGGGACAATCCCCTCGCTGTTCCTCCAATACTGCACCAAGGACACCTTCCCTTCAACTCCTATCTCTGGAGCTAATGGATATTACCCTGAAAATGTATTTGTTTATGTTTCACACAAGGTGATATTACTTCTAAACCATGAAATATTTTATGATAGGAAGCTTTCAGTAATAATAATAATATCATATCCTTGCGAGTCGACCAGCAATGAATACATTATAGGGATATGTGAAACGTTATAAATCTCAATTTGAAGATGTTCTGCACTCACACCTGGGGGTAAATGTATCAAACTGAGAGTTTCCCGGTGGGTTTGAAGAACCAATCAGATTCTAGTTATCATTTCTTTAGTACATTCTACAAAATGACAGCTAGAATCTGATTAGTTGCTATAGGCAACATCTCCACTTTCCATGTTTTCGGGTTTTGTGTTACTATATCATTGTTACGTCATAGCTGGTTAAAAGCCGCCTTTGTTTTGCTCACCTTAATCCGATTACAATGCCCTGTGAGCCGGAACACTAACTCTTCGGTAGCAGAATTTATAATATGGAAAGTTTTGAAAGTTTTTGTACCAACAAAGTTAGAAACCACAGAAGTCTTTTGTATGGAAGGACGAGCTCGGCTGTCAGCATATGTACATTTAGCACACTCAGATGTTTCTCCTCACCAGAACCATGCTAAGAGTGATCTTTATCATACAAGAATATCCCTGGTTATTATTTCTGTGTCTGGTTCCATTGATGACCAAATATTGAGTTAAACCTGACCTCAATCTCCTCCTGCTGACGGTTTTTATTTGGTCCATATAGTAAAATGAGCCTCTAAGTTTAACCCTTTAGATTATCCTTTTTGTGGATTTTGTCAGAGAACCATTGTTTCTCTAAATATTATCTTGTGCTGCAGAGACTCTTGTTGTACTTACACTGAAGGGAGAAGTTTCCTTTCACATATGTGAACTGTATGCAGAGATATAGGATGGTGACCCCTCATTGTCTACAATGTTACTGGCCGTCTGCGTTCAGAACACTGATGTATCAATTTGACTATTGTTATAGATTGACAGAAGGGCCAATGTTTCCACCTGTGTTTACCTGATGATATGTGTGATGTGATAATCTAAGATTCAGATTGTTATAATTGAGCACGGCTTGAATTCCAACAATGTTTCATATGGGACCTGCGAGAATGTGTAAATATCGTCTACGAAACGTGTCCATGTGGCCAGTTGGTCTCAGAGCTCAAACATCTCCCTCTCCCCAGGTGAGGTGGAGACTCTCATACACTTGGGCCATGTAGCCCCCATGGTCGTGCCTCTGACATGGGATTCAAAATTACCAATTAAGTAGAAAATATGTGTTCTCCAATTCTAGAAGTTGGTGGCTACAGATGGCCAACAACATACAGTAATGAGTCTCAGTTGTAGCTGCAGTGCGGATACATCATTGCTGGTTCATGTTTCTGGATGTTTATAGATGTTTCTAGATGGCGTAATACCGTGTGATGTGATTCTGGAGATCCATAACTGCAGAGTTTTTTGACATATTCAGTTGTTGGTGACCAAAGACACTGTCACGGGCACTAGGAGTCTTTACCCAGGGATCACCAGGTGATAGGCTTACCAGAGCAGTATAGGTGGTAATATGGTACTCTGGTAGCAGGGTGATCACGGAACAGGAAATAGCAGATGATGAGATGCTCAGGAAAGTCTATGACTAGCAGCACTGGCAATATGGAAGTAGTAATACACGAGGAACTGTATGGACAAAGGACACGTGAAGGTAGTCAGTGGTCTGCGGTAGCAAGTTGTACCACTGCTATAGTGAGGAGGAATGTCCAACAGAAACGAGGAGGTGATGAGAGTCAGCGGTCTGCGGATAGCAAGTTGTACCGCTGTCTGAGTGAAGGAATGGAATCCAAGTGGAGGTATCCGGGGAGTCAGTGGTCTGCGTTAGCAAGTTGTACCACTGCTATGTGAGAGGATACTGGAACGGGTGAAACTGTAAACAGGAGTCAGTGGTCTGCCACTAGCAAGTTGTACCACTGAATATATATGTGAGGAGGTGCACGGGGAGAGACTGCAACACAATATATACACGGGCACCTTGACTTTGATCCACAGTAATATGCACAATATAAATGTATAAATGACTGAACAACACTGCCAATGTAGAAAGTCTCTTGAAGTAATCCAGCATGAGATAACACAGTCAATGATGGCAATAGAATCAGCAGATAGTACACTCCAGAGGAGAACCAACACAGTCAATGATGGCAATAGACTCAGCAGATAGTACACTCCAGAGGAGAACCAACACAGTCAATGATGGCAATAGACTCAGCGGATAGTACACTCCAGAGGAGAACCAACACAGTCCAGCAAGGTATGCAATACACAGCACAGTCAATGGGAAGTATGCATACCGTGGTTCAGGAGAAGGCAGTCAGACAGGAGTGCAGAGATACCTGAAGGGCAGGAGGCCGACAGGATCCAAAGTCCCTGGATGGGTGAAGCGGTGGTCTAGCAAGTGCAGCGCACAGGTAGGTAGACCAGCAGGGAACACAGGAAGGCGTGGAGAGCGGATCAGTAGTAGATGGATGAGTAGCGCTGAGAAGTAACAGCAGCGGGTCTCTGCGGGAACACGGAGGTAGCCAATAGCAACCAGTAGGTGCAGTAACGATGGGACACCGGAGCAGAGTTGAACTGGAACAGTTGGTCACGGAGAGTAGCGGGTAGCAATAGTGGCAGCAGACTCAAGGAAACACGGGAGAGTTGACAAGGGCTGAAGACTGAAGCGCACAGAGGCAGCGGATAGGAATCAGCCAAACAGTCACGATGAAACACAGACGGGTTGCAGGTTGAAGACTGTAGTGCACGGAGGCAGCGGATAGGAATCAGCTAGCAGTCACGATGATGAAACACAGACGAGTTGCAGGTTGAAGACTGTAGTGCCCGGAGGCAGCGGATAGGAATCAGCTGTCAGTCACAATCATGAACAGGTGAGTGGATGTGAATGAAAGACTGTAGTGCACGGAGGCAGCGGATAGGCATCAGCTAACAGTCCCAATGATACATGGTAGAGTTGAAGTGCTTAGAAGACTGTAGTGCACGGAGGCAGCGGATAGGAATCAGCTCAACAGTCACGATGAAACACAGTAGATGGTAGAAGTGGTATGGGAACCACAGTAGTAGAAGTGGTTTGGAAACCACAGCGGTAGAAGTGGTTTGGAAACCACAGGAATCAGCTGGGCTGAATAAACGAGGAAACACAGGAACACCTTCAGAGACTCATGGGGAATGAGACTCCAAGATCAGGCAACGTGGTGTTGACCACAGGTGCTTAATATAGGGAGGTTGCCTGATCTGCCAATTTAGTTAAAGGAACATACACTGGAGGTATGGAAAGGGCTGCGCATGCGCAGTCCCTCAGGTTGGAGGACGGCCACGGTTCCTAAATGTCCGGGAAGAGGCACTCACGGTCCGGTGAGTGACAGTACCCCCCCTTTTAAAGGTGGGCACAGAACGCCTGGAACCGGGTTTGTCCGGATTTTTGGAATAAAACTTCTTCAAAAGGGCAGGAGCATTAAGATCTTCAGCTTTGATCCAAGAGCGCTCCTCAGGACCAAAGCCCTTCCAATGAACGAGGAAACGGAGGACTCCTCGCGAAATTTTTGCATCCAATACCTCAGTAATCTCGAAATCCTCCTCCTGATGAACTTGAACTGGCTGCGGTGCTGAGGGAAGAGTCGAGAAACGGTTGATGATGAGAGGTTTGAGCAAGGACACATGGAAGGCATTGGAGATCCGAAGATTCTTAGGAAGAAGAAGTTTAACACATACTGGATTGATAACTTGAATGATCCTATATGGACCAATAAAACGAGGGGCGAATTTCATAGATGGAACCTTCAAACGAATATTTTTGGTAGATAACCAGACACGATCTCCAATTTTTAGTGGTGGAATAGCCCGCCTCTTCTTATCTGCGAAAGACTTATATTTGTTAGATGTCTTCTTTAAACAGGTTTTGACCTGAGACCAGATATTTTTGAAGGTCTGACAAGCAGTCTCCACAGCAGGAACTTGGGTGGGCAGGAGGGCAGGAAATTCCGGAAAAGACGGATGGTGACCGTAGACCACAAAGAATGGAGTTTTGGATGATGACTCATGGTACATGTTGTTATGGGCGAATTCAGCCCAAGGGAGCAATTCTACCCAGTTGTCTTGGTTGGCTGAAGAGAACATCCTAATAAAGGTCTCAAGATCTTGATTGACTCGTTCTGTTTGTCTGTTAGATTGCGGATGGTAAGAAGATGAGAGTGCTAATCGTATGCCCAAGGTTTTACAAAGGGCCCGCCAGAATCTGGAAACGAATTGTACTCCTCTATCCGACACAATCTCAGACGGACATCCATGGATGCGGAAGATTTCTTTAATGAAATGTTCAGCCAGAGTAGACGAGGAAGGTAAACCGGACAGAGGGACGAAATGAGCCATCTTCGAAAATCTGTCTACCACTACCCAAATAGTATTGTGATTCTTACTTGGTGGCAAATCAGTAACGAAATCCATACTAATATGGGTCCAAGGCTTGGACGGAATGGGTAGTGGTCGCAGCAACCCTGCTGGAGTTCTGCGGGAGGATTTGAACTGAGAACATAAATCACAGGAAGCAACAAACTCTTTGACGTCTCTCCTCATTGAAGGCCACCAGTAACTACGAGAGAGAATCTCAAAGGTCTTGTGTTCACCGGCGTGTCCAGAAAAACGAGAGGCATGGAACCACGAAAGGATTTTCCTCCTCAGAGTAGGAGGCACAAGGGTCTTCCCAAATGGTAGCATTTTGGT